>NC_142101.1:17721500-18043500 GCF_054644295.1 Miniopterus natalensis
GGCACTCCTGGTTTCCGGCTTTGTTTTGTTTTCATTACTGCTTTTTAAAAAACAGAATCTCTTTGCGGCGCTCGATTCTGGTCTGGACAGAAAGAGAATCTGGGCTGGGTTGATGAACCGTCGTCCAGGGGCCAGAGAGGAGAAATGGGAGTTTTGAGTTTCGAGAATAAAGCCGTAGGGCTGGTCTTCCTGACTCGGCACCTGCACGGGGACGGGCCTGCTGCTAACCTCAGCAGACCAGTGAAGGCCAGGGAAGGTCCATCCTAACTCCTGAAGGGTAAGGTGGACCCGCCGACAAGGGAGGCGGGCCGAGAGCGCCGAGCGTCGGCGGTGACTCATCCCCGAGGCGAACTAGCTCCGCGGGAAGCCAGCCGCGGCGCGTGGGGGGGCCCCGGGGAACCCGGATGACTGCCTCCTTCAAGTTTTGGTGTCTCCTCACCAGTAAGGGAACGGGTAAGTCAGGAGGAAAGGTGTGAGCTGACCTGGGGCCTCGGTTAAGGCTTTGAGATGACGGAAGAATGTGCTTTTTATTTTATTTTTCGATTACAGCTGACACTCAGCGCTCTGTTCCTCTCTGTATTAGTTTCAGGGGTACGGCGCAGTGGGCAGACAGTCACATACTTTACAGAGTGGCCCCCCCTCTATTTCAGCTACCCACCTGGCCCCAAGCACAGTGATTATCACAATACTATCACAGCATTACTGTCTCTACCCCCTACGCCGTGCTTTACATCCCCCATGACTGTTTTTTCATTACCAACCTGGGCTTCTCAGCCCCTTGGCCTTTTCACCCAGCCAGCCCCCAGCCCCTCCGCTCTGGCAGCCATCCGTCCGTTCTCTGTGCCCGTGAGTCTGTTTCTGTTTTGTTTGCTCATGTATTTTGTTTTTTAGATCCCACATATACGTGGAATCGTATGGCATTTGTCTTTCTCTGTCTGACTCGGAAGAATATTCAGAGGGAGAAGTTCAGGAGGTGGTTGGATAGGACCCCGGGAGAGAAAGGAGCCCTTGGGAGCCCTGTTTACAGGCGTCTGCGCGGACCCGGGAGAGCGGAAAGCACGACCCCAGGGGAACAGAAGCAGCGTCACTGTCCTCAGCGGCCTTCCAGCCTTTTCTGTTCCCTCTCACGCCAACAGAATCGAAGCCTCACTGCCTGCTTATTAAGTGTGTGGGAGAGAACTGAGAGCAGGTTATAATTCAGGGAAGACGTGACTGGGGGCTGGGGGCGGGCGTCTCGGGTCCCGTCTTCCCGGCAGCTTGTGCAGGAGCCTGGGTCCTTCCTGGACACAAATTCGGGCATCCCGCTGGACCCAGGCGTTTGCTCTGGGACTCGATGGGAAACGGGTGGACCTGCTCCTGGAAGCGGCTCCCCCGTGCGGGGGCAGATGCGAGAGGGTAACAGGGAGCCGTCCCGAGGACTCCGTGGGAAGAGCAGGTAGCCGGGCGCCGTGACTCAGAAGACAACTAAGCCATAACTCAGCCGTGATAGACACAGGCCACCAAGAAGATACAGATGAAGACGCAGAGGCGCAGAGTCACCCCAGCTGGGGACGAGCCCGGGGCGGAGGGAGAACGTCAGGGAAATGCTGCCCCTTTGGCAACAGTGGAAAAGTGGTGAAATCCGTGGAAATGAGGGCTCCAGTACCCGGAGCTCAGTAGATACGCAATAAATAATTATTAAAGATCACTAGCCCTAAGCCATCTACATCAACATTTCTCCTTATTACTGATGGAGTAACCTGATGGTGGAGAAATGACATTTTTCAGCTTCCCTCAAAAACCAGCATTTCTTTTGAATATGTTTTTATTGACTTAGAGAGGAAGGGAGAGGGGGAGAGAGAGAGAAACATCAATGATGAGAGAGTCTTTGATCGGCTGCCTCCTGCACGCCCCCTACTAATGATCGAGCCCACAACCCGGGAATCGAACCAGAGACCTCTTGGTGATGGGTCAACACTCAACCACTGAGCATACTGGCCAGGCAATTTTCTTAAAATAATTAAGAACTACTAATAGAAACCCCCCCCCAAAAAAATTAAAAAAAAACAACAAGAACTCCTAGCAAACCCTGACAATTTTTACATGCAGGAAAGCCCCGAAGGAGCTTCCGTTGTCTAGTAATGCCATCCTGGTGGTTGACTCAATCTCTTGCCTACAACAATTAAAAAAAAGTAACTGGGGGAAATGAACGAAGTTCCAGCAAGGTAGGGAGGAAAAATAGCTCGAGAGAGAAGAGCCCTTGAAAGCTGCTTTTTAAAACTTTTTTCTTAAAATCATGTGCTTTTTGTACCAAAAATAAAAAAAGAATAGAAGAAGAAGAGAAGCTTATACGCCGGATTCTCCCGTTTAGACTCAACCGCGAAGGAGAGCAGGCGCCGGCGGGAAGCGTGCGTGGCTGATACAGTGAAGCTCTAACAGGGCAGTGTTTGTTTTAAGGGTTAGCCGCATAAACAGACAGGAAAGCCATCGGTTTGCTCTGTAAGTGCCACTTGGAACCTACAACAAAGGACAGGCTGCATTTCAGGAGATAATAGAATACAGTCCGACAGGACTCAGTAGGTAGCAGCCAAGCAGGACGAGACTCCCAGGCCCCCTGCGCCCACATCCGGCAGCCTGCCCTCCAGCGTTCGGCACGATGGGGTTCCAGTGTGACCAAAAAATAATAGGCAGAAAGTTTTGTGTCTTAACTGTGACGTCGTGTTGACCAAATTGAAAGATGGCAAGAATGCACCCTTTCTCGTAGATACAGACAGCATTTTGACGGTTGCCGGATGGGAGCGGGGTAGGGAGGCTGGGAAAGAAAGGGGAGGGGGTGCATAAGTACCAGTTGGCAGATACAGAACAGCCACGGGATATAAAGCACAGCCTGGGGAGCAGAGTCAGTAACATTGTAATAACCGCGCCCTGCTGCCAGGCGGATACTAGACTTATCGGGGGGACCACTTCGTAAGTTACATAGATGTCTATGCTGCGCACCTGAAACTAACGGGATACTGAATGTCGACTTAATTGAGAAATCAAAAAAAAAAAAGTTTTAAATTATGTACAGTTTTTAGAAGAGTGGTAGAGGCTACCAAGTAACCAAGTTACTAGTGGAAGATACAACAAGGCTACTCACATGGACACACCTTTTTTTATTTTATTACAAATGTTAATTCAAGTAAATTTTGGGTTAAAATGTAACGACACTTTAGGAAGTGTAACTAAGGTGTTCCCTGTATTATCGATACAACTACTCCAGCAACGATCACGTGAAAAGAGAAAAGGATCCACGTCATAATGAGGAAACAGGGCACCACGAATGAGTAAATCGGAGACAGACTATGCCAGGCAGTATCCTTGGCAATATTAGAACAGAGATGGTGATTTCTCATACATAGGTGCCCCTTAGGTTATAGGAAAGACTCCCTTTATCTGGAGACAGTTTAAAAAATTAAGGAGCCTATCTACCCAAACGTCATTAAGACGACAGATTAGACTAAAATCAAACTCCAATAAATGTAAACGTAAGACAATGTATTTGAAAACATTCGCTGAAATGAGAAAGGGAGTCAGAAAACAACCCAAAAAGTGATTGTTACGCTGTTTGAAATTTTGTCGTCTCTACTCGTATGTACAGGGAGGCAGTTAACCTTTTGACCAAGGTGTGTCGTGTGCCAGGCAGACTGGGTCAGTGCCTAATATGGCAAAACAGGTCACAGGCTGTCTGTCACAGCCAATATCTCTAAAGAAAACAATTTCCTTTGGACTGGTTCTAGAGTCAACCAACCTTCTGGTCTTAATTAGCTTGCCTTGGTAAGTTAATCTACCAGGGAGAGAACGCACTGATAGGCTGATAGGAATGTCTGGCCTGCTTGGCAGTCGAAATTGTAAAGTAAATTAATAAATTGCCTTTCAGGAGTTCATTAGTCCCCTGCAGGTTTTATTAAGTCGTCTCGGTGATCCAGTGCCCTTATGGCCCTCATTGAGTGGACTCTCAGTGCCTCCCATCATAAGCTGAAAGGTCAGATGTTGGGCCTTGGTAACCTCACTGGGAGACACAGCCTGGGAGGCCCACCTGAGGGCTTGTTAGCTTCTCATCATGATCCTTATAATGACCAGCCCTGGGAGCTCCTGAGCGCCTGGTTACCAGCTCACCTGTGCATTCCTTAATAACTTAGCGAAGGTCACCCACGTCTCCTACAGAGCTCTAATAACCCCAGAGCTCGTGTTCTCACGCGACCGCCTCCGCCGTAGGATCCTGTCCATGGTGCAGCTTGCACCTCTGAGAACAGGAAGGGGGCGAGGGGCCAGAGAGGAGCAAGGGAGGGAAGGCAGGAGCCAGTTAGCTTGACTTTGAATCCCAGGTCTGCTACTAGCTGTGTGATTTGAGCTAGTTACTTACTTAGTGCTTTACTGTCCTCATCTGGAAAATGGGATAATAGGATCTACTTCCCATCTTTTGAGGATTACAGTTAATGTGCAAAAGTACCTAGGGTGGTACCTGACAAGTGTGTAATTCTTCTGCAGAAAAGCTAGCGTGAGATTTGAAAGTCAAAGGTAGGGCAGAGACCGTCCGCCTGTTGCTTTAGCTGCTCCCAGCAGCACGCTGAGCCTCAGTTTGAATTCTCCCGCCTTCCGGCGTGGTCTGCAGGTGCCCACGGGGAGCCCCGGCAGGTTCCTGTAGCGTGGCTCCCGCTGGGAGTCGTTTCTGGAGACTCAGACCTGAGCTCGCTCCGCCAAACCTGCCAGTGCTTTGACAGGAAGTAAGTAGTTTCACAATTCCCAACATTAATCCCATTTCCTCTTAAAAATTGCTAGAGTGGCTTTGTTTCCTGTAAGTCGTCGATGATGCAGAAAATGATAGATTGTGTACTATCCGCTTGGAAAGTAATGTGTGCTGCATACATCTATTTCAGAATGGGGGGGGGCACTCGAGACTGACCCACGTGTGTAAACCCGCGGGGGAGGGCCACTGGGGACACTGAAATGCTGATGTGGCCGGTCTTCCCGGTGGTGCAACGAAGGGCAACTTGCACTTTTTCACTTCTCTTTCTTTAATGTTTTTTATAAAAGGGAAAACCTTAAAAGCCGTTTCTTCCCCCAAACAAAAGAAACAAAACCATCTCACAGGAAAAAAAACTTCTGGACGTATCTTGACAAGGCAACCAAGAGGATTCACTGCAGGTGTTAGTCTGAGTGTGTTACACCCAACACACACAAGGATGTATCGTGGTCTGAAGTGGGGGGCGCGTCCCCAGAGTTCACGACCCCAGGACGAATATGTCTGTGCTCAAGGCTCTGCCCAGCTGCTCGCTGGGGAAGGGCACCTGTCTGGGGAGTAAACAGATGAGGGGAGAGGAGCCCGCGCCCTGCTGTTGGCGACTGTTGTTTGTTTATAATAACGGAGTATATCCCTGGGAATCAGCTCATTTAAAAGGCACGAAACAGAATGGAACAGCCTTCTTTTCAGGGCACGTGCCTGGTTGTGGGCTCGATCCCCAGGGGGTCATGCAGGAGGCAGCCGATCTGTGACGCTCTCTCATCCATGTTTCTTTCTCTCCCCCTCTCCCTTCCTCTCTAAAATCAGTAAGAACATATTAAAAAAAAATTCATGTGTGTAAAGCTAGAAGACAGGCACACACTTTCCCTATATGCGTTTAAACTTTTCCATAATAAAATGTTAGAAAGTCGTGTATCAATTTCAGAAATGTGCCCCAAAAAGTAGATCACAAAAGTTTTATAAAATTCTTTTAAGTTTAACTTGGAAAAGATCAGGAGCACGAATAAAGTTATTTTTATAAAATGAAAACAAAGCAACTCCCAAACAATGGGGGTAGGGTAATTTTTATTGTGGGCAAACCATACATGGCTCTTGGGAACTACTGGGCTGGACTGGTTTTGTTCAAGTTGGCACATAAGGATCCTTCACCATCACCATCACCCCTTTGTTTAAAACCGCGGATACCCTTCGTTGTCAAACCTCCAGTATTTTACAAAATTACAGCTTAACAGCTTGAAAAAATGTTGCCCAGCTGATTGTGCCACCACAAGTCTCTAAAATTTACACTTTGTTCCTCACCTGAAATTTTGCTTTGAAAACAGGACACCTTCCCAAAACAGTTTTACACACACAAATAAAAAACCCCACACACTTAAAGAGAGTTTGCGAAAATAAAATTGGGATGTTTATTACTTTTTTCTACTGGCAGCAATGAAATCACTAGAAACTGTCCTATTGCCCTTTTCAGATAATCTGCATTAAAATCATACTTTTCCAAATAATTGATATAGAAGATAAAATTCAGTTTTAAAATCCTCAAAATATTTAGATATCAAAGACAGAAATACTGATTTTTTTTTTTCCATTAATGATGAGAACAAGAGATCCAGTTTAATCAAGGTCTGACATTTATAAATTTTAAGCATTTAACTGAGCTACAACAAAGGATTAGTGACAATTACAGGTACAGAATATCCTCTGTGCGTTTTCTAGGTTCATTACAGTAGCTGTATGTGCAGGAATCACAGGTCTCAGATCCAATGTCAAATAATGGGATATGGGCGAGTGCTCTTGACATCACCTTTATTTAACAGGCACTACATGCACACGATGCAGGTAGGGAGCGTTTATGAATCCATGCAGTAAAGACAAGACAGACGGGGCTACTGCCCGATGTGCACTGAGGCAGTCAGGGTGCTGCTCCACGCTCCTCGGACTCAGTGGTTTCCATGGAAACAAGCGCAGAAGCAGAAGTGCGCACACCACAGCACCCTCTTCATTTGGTCTCCTGTGCTTTCTTGGCATTCTGTTTTTCTTTTGCCTAGAAATTAAAGATAGTATATTACAAAATCTTGAAAGCTCTGTTTTAGAGCACATTAAAATAAAATGTGCCTAAGAGGGGACTCTTAAGCTAAAAGGCCTGTAACGTATTGTCTGTGAGATTTCTAGAGCATTATCTTTCATAACTGGAGACTTGCAACTACTCCTGGACAATTAGATAGTCAGTTTGCCTGCTCCGTCCACACGCGTTCACAGACTGCCACCCTGTGTCCACAGGGGGAGCTGCGGAATTGCTGTTCTGGTGCAAGATCTGAAAAGCTATGGTTCTCTAACTATGCTTTTAAAAACAAAACAACAAACCTCTGGAATTATACTGTCAGTAAAACCAAACCAGACTTGTCGTCTTCCTAATGTGCACAAAAGTATTTATTCACAGAACAATTTAGAATCGAAACACACATTTAAAATTTTCCTAACATTTGTCTGCTCCTTAATATGTATCTACACAAAAATCTGATGTAGCACATACCCCCTGGTGCAGCACAACAGTCTACATTGTTTCAGTTATTTTTAATGGGGAGCGTTCTCAGTTTCATACAGAGGACACACAGCCGGATGCTCTGTTAACTGAGCAACTTTGAGAATCACGAGACCCCAACTGTGAATCTAAAACTTTAAAAATCAGTTTCCTGCCTTGGACTTTCGTAACTTGAAAACACTGAGATACATGAATAGAAAAATGTGTATCACAGAGAGGGTTTAGCATTCGTCTGCGGTAATTTTTACATTTAATGCTCAGTTGAAGCCCAGCAGTAAAAGCCTTACCTTTTCGACCAGCGGTATTAACTGCTGATGTTCTGCTAGCGTCTTCAACAATTCCATAATGAAGGGCAGGTAGTTATGCTTCCTCCTGATATTTTCAATCTGGTAATAAAACAAACATCAAACCTCACTAGCTTTGCATTTCCGGTAAGTTTCTGACATTTCAATTTTGCATACAACTTGAAACAGAAATGGGGAAAACCCTCCATTCTCAAAAGAAAAATCAGAGATAACGAGATTCTGTTCCCACTGAGAGTGTCTTGGAGCGTTTCACTAAACGTGCTAGCTTCCCGTCAGTGAAGGGAATGCCAGCTTCGGGACAAGAAAACCTACTTCCTAGTCTTGGCTACATCTCCCACCCCACCCTGCCCGTCAATGGCCATTCTAGTTCTAAATTCTGTGATAATTCAAATTTTTGCTGAATTAAATAATAAAAATCATTCTTTCAATGATTTACATTAAAATCTGGGTTTTTAAAGAAAGGAAAACGTTTTACATTTCATTCTAATATAGCACAACCTGAGCTATGACCCTGTGGACTCTGGAAGGGAGAGGGCAGGAGTAACATCAACATGAGTGTGAAACATAATCGGCTTCCTCCTGCACGCCCCACACCGGGATCCACCCAAACACCTGCCTCCTGCACACCCCACACCGGGATCCACCCGAACACCTGTCCTCCAGGACAGAAGCTACCAGGCTGGGGAGCCAGGTCAGGACTCAGGAGACAGCTTGCAGTGGCTCCTACTGGCCAAAAGGGGGATAACCTGAGCATCAGCACTAACTGCAGGCAAGTGAAACACCAAATAGGTTAAAGATCTGTCCATAATAACACTTAAAAATAAGGGCGGAAAAGGGCCAAGCGTCCCATGTGCCTTCCTGTCGGAACCTACCGCTCTGCCCTGAAACAGTAAAGGAACAAACTCTGAGAAGCACCTTGTATCGTTTTAATTTCTGTACTTCCTCTTCAATGAGCATCTGGTTCTTGGCGACCTCTGACTGAATGGCACTCAGCATACCACCCTGGTCGGTATCCATGGGCTCCTCCTTGGGAAAAGACGACACGTAACACCCTAAAAACTGAGGCTTAGGTCAAGATGTTCTCAAGTGATAAACAGGGTACAATGCCTTTCAAATTTTACCCTTAATACGGGAACAGGACACGAGCCCAATGAAGGCACCCGTAAAGGAGAAAGCCGAGGGGAACCTTCCGTCTCTAGTCTACACTCCTACCAACGTTCACCTAAAAACAGCCTACGCTGTTAACACGTCGCTGCTCTACCCTTCCAGCCAGCTGCCAATTCACCTAAATATACTCTTAAGAAAATGTGCCCAAAGGAATGTGAAAGGTCTTTGTGCCTGTTACTAATGTTCTTGTCCAACCCTACTTACCACAGGATAATCCATCGTAAAGACTAGGGAAGGTTATATGTGAATCTGGATCTACCCAACTGATCCTGGCTTGCAGTCTGACTTCTTAATTAGAGGACAGTAAGCAACTAATTGCTAACACTTATTTAGCACATACTGCTTGTCAGTCACTGTTTAAAGTGGTTTACACATATTATTTCAGTTAATCTTCACAACAACCTTATAAGGTAAATACTATTTTACTTAAGAAACCGAGGCACAAAGAAATGCACTCAAATTCACGCATCCACCAGGCAGGAAAGCCAGGAGCTGGAGCCAGGCAGCCTGAGTCCCGAGCGTGTTCTAACCACCGCTCAGGACACTGGGTTCAGTCTAAGTTTGAAAGAAGAAAGGAAAGGAGAGGAAGGAAAGACAGAAGAGGGAGGGAAAAGTAAATACTTTCTGAGAAGATAACTAAATTAGAACTTTGTACGTTAAAACACGGCCGCGAACCTCAGCAAGCTGCCTCTGCAACTCTGCTATCTTCTGCTCATATATCATTTTTCTGTCGGACACGATGGCCATTAAGTTAAATCGAATTTCACCTTCACTGTACCTAAAAAAATGAAAGTTTATAATGCAATAAGGAAACTGTAACACTATTACAATTAAGATAATCTGTGATTACCCCATAATTCTCTAGGAAGTCCAAGTTTAATTTAATTAAAACACAGATGCTCAAAACAAAACTCTACAAAATACCTCACTTAACAGAAATCTGAGCTTAACTCCTATGTAGACGGCAGAATCTAGAGACTTCCCAGAGTAGATTCCCTGAACACACTCACGTAATCAAAGGTAGACAGATACTTGGTAATTTTGCTAAAATAAAAATGTAATGAAAGTTTGGAAAGCAGCTGAGGCCACCCGACCCCGCGCGCGAGGCGAGCGGAGGGCTTACTTGTGCATCCTCTTCTCGATGACCGGCCTCACGGCGCTCACCCAGTCGTCCTGACCGCACACGCCTAGGGAAACGAAAACGCACTTCCACCAGGGAGAACCAGCACCGGCGCACCTCCAAACTCTGGCCCAAAGCCATCTCTTTTCATAAATAATTTAGGAAATTCAGAATACTGAAAATCCTCTTGGCTTAACCATGTTCAGCTTCAGTTCTTACTTTTTACTCGAATTTATTGGGGCTGCCTTTGGTTAACAAAATTACACAGGTTTCAGGGGTACAATTCTATAACATCATCTGCACAATGTATTGTGTTCACCGCCCCACGTTCCGTTCTTATTTCCCTGGTGACGCAGAGGCGGTCGACGCGTCCTTCCTGTCTGTTAACTGAATGAAGCGCTGAAGGGCTTAGGGCCGTCCCGAGACTGCCCGCGTCGTCCCCTTCCCCTCCAGCCTCTGCAGCACGGAGGCTGAAGCAGAGGTGCCTCCCCGGCGTCTTCCCTGGTCAAGAGTGAAGCAGCAGGAAGGGGCACCAGTTACCTAAGTCAATGGGTCCTTCTCGTAATCCATCCAGTTCGTAGAGTCTCCCGTTCACGGGGACATAACTGACAAAGTGAAACGCATCTTCTTCTTTGGCCGACGTCTTCGCATCAAATTCAAACATCTGCTGTCTGCGGTGAAGGAGACACGGTGAGAGACAAGCAAGCAGAGAAAGCAGCAGGCGGGGTCCCTCAGCACAGGTCCCTCACCTGGCGAAGCTGTTGTGCACCTGCCGGATCACGTCCGAGTTGCTCAGCGCCAGACCTTTCATCTGAAAATATTTTTAGAAGTCACCCATTAAAGTAAGAACTGTCACAAAAAGGGCGTTTTAGGAATAAGAAGACTACTCACGGCCGCATCAAAGCTTTGTGAAAATTCTTTAAACTCTGACAACGTCTCTCCTAAGTGGACGTCCTGGTGGGTACAGTTCAACAGCACACTCACGATGGCCTGGGTCGCACACGCATTATTAATCACCTGTAAGACGGGGCGAAGATGTCATCAAGGTGTTAGAGGAAAAAAGCAGCTTTCAACTGGAAACAGTGCCCCCCAAAACACAAAGTTAGTAGTTTCCCAATGTTATTTCCTATAGTCTTAGCATGAACATAATAGAGCATTTAATTGTCATCATAAACGTTTCAGGTACGCTCTGCAGTTCTGGGCTTGAAGATTCCAGTAAACCACATTAATTACATGGACTCGTGACAGTGCCGACACCCACCCAGTTAGGGTAACCACACAGCGGGGACAGAGTCCTTCCTGTTTGTAAGAGAGATGGCTCTCAAGGCTCTCGGGTACCCAGGGGCCATACCTGCTTGGCAAAAAAGATCGTGTCGAGTCTGGAGTCCTGAACCACAGAGCCTGCCGGTTCCTCCCCTGGCTGCCACTTGAAAAGAAAAATCAACCCGTGAACTGGCCTATGGGATAAAATGCAGATCAGTGACAGCACGCCCTGCCCTTCCTGTACCACGGCCAGCACACTAACTCTACCCGACCGTGTAACAAACAGTGCAAATAACGTACATGCAATTTTTTTAAAAATTGTTTATCAATTTCAGAGAGAGGAAGGGAGATAGAAACATCAATGATGAGAGAGTCATTGATCGGCTGCCTCCTGCTCGCCCCCTACTGGGGATCGAGCCCAAAGCCCAGGCAGGTGCCCTGACGGCATCGAACCTCGATCTCCTGGATCCGAGGTCGGTGCTCAACCGCTGAGCCACGCCAGCTGGGCTAGAATTTTCTTTTTAAAGATTGTACTGCTATTCAGTTGCTAGAATGTTACCGAAGACAGGCTAATAAAACTTAAAAATTACATCACTTAGGATAGAATTATAATGAAAGGCTTATTCTCAAATCTGCGGATTACTCATTTCTACCTTACATCACTTCACTTAGAGAAGAAAGAACAAAGCGAAACTAGAAGCTGCTGCTGAGGGAGACTGAATTCCAACACACAGGACCCAGCTCACTGGGCGAGTTTGCAGATGAAGGTTGGCAGCGTGTGCATCACAAAATACAGGGAGTCGCTTCGTACAATCCTCAGATGCGCGAACAGCCTCGCACCACAGTGCGAATGGAAGCTGCCGTCTCCTAGGCGAGGAGGCCACCACTTTCCTGCTGTTGCCCAGGAAACGTCAACTCGACCCCCTACGATCCTCTCCAGTCTCTTCCACAACTGCCTTCCATGAAGCAAAAATCTCTCCCATCCTCTAAAGACAGTTCCAAGTCCCATCTTTAATAAACCATCCCTGACCACTCAGCCAAAACAGGTCTCTTATTCCACCTAAAGTGACTGCGGATGGGGGGGGGAGCACACTATCCCCTTCTATGAAAACAGGAGCCATATCCAATGGCCCCCACTGTCCCTGTGAAGAGCCAACAGGCCTCCATCCCAAGAACTCTCCCACCAGTGAGAACTCCCCTGGCCCTCCCTTTGCAACACAGGGTCAGCGCTTGGGGACATGGAGGCGGGCGGTGGGGAGGGCTCGGGTGGTTCTACTCGGAAGGACAAGGGAAGAGGAAGGTACTTCCTGGCACCTACACTTGGAATCTGGACGCAGCCACCCCAGAAGCAATGGGATGATGTATAGACAAGTCTGAGTTAGTGGTAATATACATTATTAAATATGTTTTTGTGGACAGACCCCGACTCATGTCTTATATGCTAAAACGTGTCCCATGTTCTAATCCATGATCTAAGAATGAATGTTGTAAACAATAAACCAATCAATTACTTTATTGACGTGGAACTGCAGGGGCTTACTTTCAAATCCCTTGCAAGCTACTTACCTGGAAGGCTTAGGTTCTTGGTTATAAAATAACAACAACTCCTCTCTCTCAGGATTGAGAGAAAACTTGGAGACCATGGATTCAGCCCAGAGTTGTCCAAGTAAAATAAATGGATGGGAGTCTGCTTAAATGTAGACAATTTTTAACACAACTAAAACTATACTCACTTTAATTTTTCAAAATTCTCAGGCTCTAAACTCCATATTTCTTCCACTTGGGCTCCTCGGCAACCTGAAATGAAAAATTACTTCTTCAGAAAGCAAAATACACAACTCTTTTTTCTCCTTCACCATTAAATATTAACTAAAAAAGAAAGCACATTTGGGACAATAAGATATGAGAAATTAAAATAGTAAAATTGATCAAGTTCACAGTAAAATACCACATCCTTTCCTGTTTTCTGATTATTAACAATGGGAGTATAATGCCTTTACAACTTAAGTTTCAGGAGTTTACTTTCACTGACACGCGGCTCCACCTCTGCTCTGAATTCCTAGGATAAACCCTACTCAGTCAGGATATGTTGCCCATTTAATATAGTATTGGATTGGGTTTGCTAAATTTTTACAATTTTTGCATCTATACTGATAATGGATATAGGTCTCATAGTTTCCTTATCTCGTAATGTCGTCAGGTTTGGGTGTTAGGATAGTGCTGGCCCTCTCAGAGTAAGTTAGGAAGTATTCCTTGCTCTCCAATTTCTTGGGGAACGTTTGTGTAGAATTGGCATGGCTTACTCCTTAAATATTTGATAGAATTTACCAGTGAAACTATTTTGGCTGGAGTTGTCTCTGTGAAAAGATTTAAAATTACCATTTTAATTTCTTTAGTAAATATAAGGTTATACTGATTATTTTTCTCGACTGAGCTTTGGTAACATGTGTCTTGAAAGGAATTTGTATATTTCATTTGTCAAATTTGTTGATATTGTAAAGATGTTTACAATATCCCCTTACTTCCCCCCTTTTAATATCTATAGAGTCTGTAGTATCATCTCTTCTTTCTGATCTGGGTCATTCCCTGCAGACGTCTCAACTCAGTGTGTGTCCAACACTGAGCCCATTTCCTGCTCCGTCAAGCCCGTTCTCTTGTACTCCTGCAGCCACCCAGGCTAGAAACCATGGAGTCCATTTCACCTTTCTCCCTACATCCTGTCTGCAGTCCTGTGGGTTCAGATACGGCAAAATTGATTACTGTACCTCCTCCTCTCTAACCCATACTTTACGTCGTGCCGGTCACCTCAGGCTTTGACCATTTTAAAAGATTTCTAGTTTCTCAATCTACCCTGCATACTACACACAGTAAGTAAACTTTTCTTAGTTATAAAAATGTCATTTCAGCATTCAAGGATCTTTGACAGTGAAGTCCCCAGAGACTACACGGCAATACAAACGACAGAACAGAGCATACAACCTGACCTGTTTACTTTTCAGCTGGGGAGGCCAGGACTCCTCCAGCTGTTACATTGTTTCAGTCACTTTGCTCGCTGTTCCCTAAGCCACTCACTGTAACATCACTGCTGTTTCATTTTCCCTCTGCCTGTGTTGCTACATTTTGTCCATACTTTAAGGCAGCAATCAATACACCCCATTATGGTTTGTCAGTTCTTCACACAGCAGTCACGGTTCATGCGCATTAAAAAAACCCCAACCCTACCAGTGTGCCTGACATATGGTAGGGGACCTATCTATATACACCGGATCAGTGACACTCCAAATGCCCAGCTATGCACAACAGCCAGTATCAGCCCCAACGTTTCACGTTTACCCCGAGTACAAGCTTTAACATAATAGCTAGAATTAAATGTAAAGGATAACAATAAACTTACTGCCCCTCCACCCCCCCAAAAAAGAGGCTGGGAACAAGAGGGACAGGAAAAGGGTAAGAAGTGAAATGTGTTGGTTATTTAGGGCGGAAGGCGAGGAGCAGAGCCGGGGGGAAGCCACGAGGCAAGCGGGGGGCCCCCAGCCGCGAGCCCGGCTCGAGGAAACGCGCCTCCCCGGGAGCCGGGCGGGCGGGGCAGCGGCGGCCCGAGGGGCCCGTGCGGCGCCCGCAGAGCTGCCCGCACCCCCGGCGTCCTGCTCAGGGTGACTGGCGCCTCGGGTTCCCCCCCGCGCGGCTGCGGCCTCGGGCACCCCACCCCCGGGAAGGCACCCCGGCTTCTCCTGCGGGACGCGCGGCCTGAGACGGGCACCTGGGCGCACCTGCCCGGGGTGGGAGCGCGCGGCGGGGCGGGGAAAGGTTGGGGCTGGGGGACTGGGGGGCGGGGAAGGTGGCGCCCGCTGCAATCCCGCGGGGAGCGGGGGCCGGACCCCGAGGCGGCGGCGGCGGCGCCGGCGCGCACGGCCCCTGCCCTCGTGCAGCGGCTCAAAGTCGCTGCGGAAACCCGGCTGCACCGGGCGGGGCGCGGCGTCTCCCCTCCCCGGGTCCCTCCGGGTCCCCGCAGCCGCCTGCTTTTCCACGCGGGGCGGCGGTGGCCGCAGGGAACCCCCCGTGCCCAGCTCGGGCCTCCTCCGTGACCTCCCGGGCCCAGGACGGTCCCTGGCTCTCACCGAATCCTTTAATGAGCTCGGTGAAGACCCCGGGGTCGCTCTCCATGAGGCACCACTCCCCGGCATTGCCCGTCATGGCCCCGGCCACGCGCCGCCGCCACCGGCACCCGCTGCCGCCGCTGCTGCCGCCGCCACCGACCCCGGCCAACCCGCCGCGGAGCTCGTCCACCCCACGTCACCCCGCCTACTTCCCGACAGCCCCCGGGCGCCGCGCCCGCAGCGCCTCGGAGCGCGGGAGGACGCTCTAGCCACCCAGGAGCCGGCGACGCTCCTCCGGGGCCGCGCCGGAACTGGAAGAGGCGGTGCTTCCGGTCGCCGGAGGAGGCCACATCCGGGACTCTCGCCAATCCGGAGCGAGGGCGGGCAGGCGAGGGGGCGGGGCCACTCTGGGAGCCGGAGCTGGAGGCCCCGGCGGCGGCGTGCAGTCGAGCAGCCTTCGCCCGAGCGGCCGCCGCGTCTCCTCGCTCCCCGCGCCGCGCAGCGCTCTCCCGGTCGGAGCGCCGGCCGCCCAGCCCAGGTGAGGAGCCGGCGGGAGGCCGGCGGGGCCCTTTGTGCGGTCCGGGCGGCCGCGGGGCGAGCGGCTCCGGCCGGCCCTCCAGGGCCCCTCCCGCAGCCGCGGCCCAGGCCGAGCCGTCGTCGTCCGCGCCCCGCCCCGCCCAGGCCCCGGGCGGACGCGGCCCTGCGGTGGGCCCTCCTCGCTCGGCCGGGCCGGGCCGGGGGCGGGCCTTGCGAGCCTGGCGGCCCCCGCCGAGGGCCCGCCTTCCGCCCCCGCCCCCCGCTCCCCGCGGCCTCTGCCGGGAGGCCTTTTCCGGACCCGGGTTCGGGAAGGAGGGTCTTTGTGGGGAGCGGGGGCCCAGAGGAGGGGCGCCTCCGAGGAAAGCGGGGCGCAGAGACGCGCGGTGCTCGTCTAACAGCACCTGTAACGGCCCCACGGCTCGGCCATCAGTTACCCCCAAGGGGCCATTTTCACGAGGCCGCTCTCGCTCCACGGGCCCCGCGGGGTGTTCGTCTCAAGGGCTTGTTTTATCCGTGCAGCTGTGTGTGGTTCTGGGGGGCCCTGGGTAAAGTGCGTGACTCTATAATACCCGACCGTACGAAAGAACACTGAATGTCGGCTGGGGTTGGAGAAAAACTTTTAACTATCTTTGTGCATAATTTCTTAAACCTCCTGAGTTCCAAGAAGGGCCCTTAGCTTCCAGGAAAAAGAAAAAACAAACAAAAAAACACGTTTTAGTGCATAAAAGTCCGATCCCTCGCTAATCAAACAGGTGACCTGCGCCGTGGAGTGACAGGGAGCGAAGTAATCACGGTAAATTTCACTGATAGAAGCAACAGAACAGCTTTCATATGAAAACAAGCACGGGTATAATGTGGAACAGAAGCCAAAATGTGTATCAAGTGTTAGATTTTTTTTTTTTTTTTTTTAAATTTCGGAACTCTGTTGAGGTTTGTCGCTAGGAGCCTGCCCTGCCCTGCGAATGGGACTCCAGTGGGGAATGTGTAAGGCACAGGGTCCACCGTTACAGCCTTAGGGACGGATGAGTGTCATCAGAGCCCAAGCTGTGGGCAGTCGTTTGTGGGGTTTTAATTGGTAATACTGCTGTGAACTCGAAAGTGTTTTCTGTGCTAAATAAGTGCATCAAAACTAACATGTATTTGAAACCCAACTTAACATGGTGCCTATTGAGGAAACACCAGACTGGAAAGTTAGACCTTGACGCAACCTAGAAATAACCAGAAAGGGGGGGTTAAATTTTCTTTAATTTTGTTGTTAACATTTGATTCTAAGAGTTTGTATAAAAATCCAGGTTCCTGGGTCTTGGAGGAAAAATGAGAGGATCAGTCTGGCAATACTAGGCCTACACCACAGCCCGCCAGTCGGATGGCACGCTCGGCGCAGTCCACTCATGCCTTTGGCCATCTGAGTGATGCAGTCCTCCGAGTGTGTGGCCCCAGGTTTTGCAGTATTGTTTCTGCTAAGCTGTGGTTTTCATGGACGAGAGTCAGCTCTGACCTTATCTGAAAGGGATAAGCTGCAGACTTGTTTGACCTGCGGGGTGAAAGGTGGCGTTTTCAGCTAACAGGTGGTGAGAGATGGGGAAGAATTCATGTTTAAGGGAAACGTAGGCATCGGTAGGAATAACGTGTTACCGGTATTGTTAGAAGATGCCATGACTACGTCTGTGTTGTCCTAGTTCTAGTGGCTGGGGAGCAGAAGTGTGGTTGCATATTGTGTGTTACTGGCATTCACTGCCTGCGCATTCAAAATTAAGCAATTAAGAAAGAGTAGGCAGTGTTAAAATATCCACAACTAGTTTTTAAGTTGTGGCCATGTTTTTAATATTGAGATTTGTTTAATTTCTTCCAAAAATTTTACCTTAGAGAAGTTTTTTACACCTTCAGCTGTGTGAAATTCTTTGGGGTGGCGTGCTTTAAGAGTACTGGAGAGGTCAGCCAACCCACAGAAGAATTAACGTTTTTTTAATCTGGATTTACAACACTCGATTATTCGGGGGTGAGGGTGGGGGAGGAATGGATGTGGGTTAAGCAACCAAAAATGTCTACCAAGTTATTCAGGGAATAAAGGTCCTAAGATCTCCTTAGGGTCAGCTGATGTAACTGCCCTTCCTGTACCCACCTGATTCTCAGTCTGGGAACTTCAGACCCCATGCTGAGCTGCCTACAAATTCTCTGAGGCAACAAACTATAACTGAAAAAAGTGACTTCTTAGTTGTGGCTTCTGATTATCACAGCATCACTCACTGAGCTTAAAAAATACTTCTATATCAAAAAAGATTTCATGGAAGATTTCAATAAGCATAGATTAGTAAATGTTTACCTTTTTATAATTTTACTGTGTCAATGTGGCAAGTAACATTTTGCTTTTTGATAGGTTTCCTAAAAGATAGAAAAATGGAGGACTCACTAAACCAAATGCAACCCCTGAATGAGAAGCAGGTAGTGAATTCTGAAGATGGATATGTATGGCAAGTCACGGATATGAATCGCCTACACCGGTTCTTGTGTTTTGGTTCTGAGGGTGGGACTTACTATATCAAAGAGCAGAAGTTGGGCCTTGAAAATGCCGAAGCTTTGATTAGATTGATTGAAGATGGCAGAGGATGTGAGGTGATACAGGAAATCAAAGCATTTAGTCAAGAAGGCAGAACCGCCAGGCAGGAGCCTATACTCTTTGCGTTGGCCATTTGTTCCCAGTGCTCCGACATAAGCACAAAGCAAGCGGCATTTAAAGCTGTGGCTGAAGTTTGTCGCATTCCTACACATCTCTTCACTTTTATACAGTTTAAGAAAGATCTGAAGGAAAGCATGAAATGTGGCATATGGGGCCGCGCCCTCCGGAAGGCTATAGCAGACTGGTACAATGGAAAGGGCGGCATGGCCCTTGCTCTGGCAGTTACAAAGTACAAACAAAGGAATGGCTGGTCTCACAAAGATCTGTTAAGATTGTCACATCTCAAACCCTCCAGCGAAGGTAAGCATAACATCTTGGGCGGGTGCACAGATATCCAACAAATCACAAATGTATTTGATAACAGTTGTGTAATATTTTCTAGAAAGATCCTTCCGTTCTCAAAACAATTCAAATACGTTTAATGCCAGCTGGAATTAAACACCTACCATAGGCAATCCAGACATTAATAACCAAGGATCAAATGACAGATTTACAGCTTAAAATGTCACCATGCTAACTGGAATGCTCATCCAAGTGGTTATGGTCTATGAAAAGAAGCCTGGATGTGTTTAAGTTGTAGTGATCCAAACTGCTCCTAACCAGTAGGTGGCAGCCCAGCTCTGTGGCCCCTTCTCATTTTTTCCCCTCCCTGCCTTCTTAGGACATACATTCCATGGAACCCTAAGGCTACCTGACACAGTCCTCTGAACTTAACAGTTCAAGATAGTCTCCAAGCAGTCAGCCAGGGGACGTAACTTGGGCCAACTTTTCTATGTCTACAATAATTACTTAGTCCTTAGAAGGAAATAATAACTTTTGGTCAAGAATAATTTAAAATGCAAACTTCCACAAAAATGGACATGCCCCAAAATTTGACATTTTTTTACACCAGAAGTGAAAGTTGAAGACAGCCACTCAGATGGGTGCAGCTCTCAGTTCTGCCCATTACTTTGTAGTAGGGAACATTATTCCTTATTTTAGTATTTGGCCTCTAATACTTTCTCAGCTATTAAAAAATTAAAAAGTACCTACCTGCCTGCCAATTCCACTTATCTGTACTATTCATACACCCATAATCATCAACTAAAAGGGACAATTGAGTGTGAAATTAATTGAGATAGATCAGTACATTTGAGAAGTGTTCTGAGGTTATGGACCTAAGTCTAGGCCTGTCTGCCGAAGTTTCTAATGCTGGTGTTTCCAGAAATACAGCTCTATAATGAAATGAAAACAGGAGTTTTATCCTCCAAAGTTTCATATTATAGCAACTATGGAATAAGCGAGATTAATTGACTCTTTAAATGTGTGTGACATCACGGAAAACAGCATCGTGATTCAAGCAGTTTGCTCCTGGGTATCTACTTTTTTATGCCTTTCACCTGATGCTTTCACAGAAACACATGCTGTCTTTTACTTACTAACCCTACCTGCCTTTTCAATTCTTTATTTTGTTAAAGGACTCACTATTGTCACCAAATATATTACAAAGGGCTGGAAAGAGGTCCAGGAATTGTATAAGGAAAAAGCACTTTCTGCGGAGACGGAAAAGTTGTTAAAGTACCTGGAGGCTGTGGAAAAGGTGAAGCGCACAAAGGATGAGCTGGAAGTGACTCACCTGATAGAAGAGCACAGGTTGGTTAGGGAACAGCTTCTGACAAATCACTTAAAGTCTAGAGAGGTAAGTAAAGTGTAATATGTTACAGCATGTGGGTAAACAGTGATTTATGGTATGTATTAAAAAGATAAACTATGGGTCCCTGTACTCTTTAATTCTTTGTAAGAAAAACACCTAGCACGATGCCCCGGTGTTGCATTCAGAATGTGTTAAGAACAAGTTAGTCTATTTGGTAAACCTTTGGCCAATTTGCACAAATTTTTATTTAGAAAGTGCTCTGAACCCCCAAAGAAAGCCTTAGAGGATATGTTGTTAATGTTACTGTTGGCCCAAGTGTGTTACACTGATCCATGCCTTCCTGTTTCTGCCCATGTTGTGGCCATAGGTGTGGAAGGCTTTGCTACGGGAAATGCCTCTGGCCGCATTGCTAAGGAACCTGGGGAAGATGACAGCCAACTCAGTGCTTGAACCAGGAAATTCAGAAGTGTCTTTGGTGTGTGAAAAACTACGGAATGACAAACTGTTAAAAAAGGTAAGCATCCCTTTGTTAGCTACTGCTGGTTGAAAAGGCTGGCTCCTAGATTTTGGAAATGCCGCCGTCATGTATTTCAGGGACCGAGACTTGTCAGACCAAGTTGCATTTTGACTCTGAATCTAAAATTTACGTGCCATCACTTTCCTCTTTGCTCTGTGAAATACGTTATCGGAGGCACATCGCAGTTTCCATTTGAATTGTAAGCTTACTCTGTCTTGTTTCTAGGCTCGCATACACCCGTTCCATGTTTTGATCGCGTTAGAGACTTACAGAGCAGGTCACGGGCTCCGAGGAAAGTTGAAGTGGCGTCCTGATGAGGAAATTTTGAAAGCTTTGGATGCCGCTTTTTACAAAACATTTAAGGTGATGGTTTGATTTTGTATTAAACAAATGACCCAATTAGGGTAGGACTTGGTATCTTGTGTAAAAACACATTTTAAAGATATTAATAGTTTAACTGGGGCTGGGGATTAAGCCTGCAACCGAGGTACGTGCCCTTGACTGGGAATTGAGCCCGTAACCTTTCACTCCTTGGGCCGACGCTCTAGCACTGAGCCACACCAGCCAGGGCTCAATAAAGGTTTCTTGATAGAAATACCTAGTTTACTTCATGAGGAAAACTTGTTAAAAACAGAGAGATGGTAACTTTAAATAAAATTAAATAGGCTATCTTATTTCCTTAGTTTTACTTCTAGTAGAAGCTAAGCATTTTTTAATTAATATTTCAATTATAGTTTTACATTCAATTTTTTTCTTTTTTTAATTCAATATTAGTTTTTGTTAATTCCAGATGTACAGCATAGTGGTTAGAAAATTATATACTTTACAAAGTGTGCCTCCCAATATTTCAAGTATCCACCTGGCACCGTACATAGTTAAATCAAAGCTAAGCGTTTTTAATTAATTTTCAATTGGTAAATCAAAAATGAGGCCTTTTATCTGAGAGAATTTTTCAAATGAAGGGGATAAGTTAGTATGATTTGTTAGAAACTTAATGTACTAAAAATTTCTGTGATTGATTTTAATGATTGTTTTCTCTTTAGACAGTTGAGCCAACTCGAAAGCGTTTTGTGCTGGCTGTGGATGTCAGTGCTTCTATGGACCAACGAGTTTTGGGCAGTGTCCTCAATGCCAGCACAGTCGCCGCAGCGATGTGCATGGTGAGAGCACCTGAGGCAGTTTACCTCTGCCACCCTAAGGAAATGTTTACTGTGGGCAAAACTATAGACTTAGATGGGATCAGGAATTAGGTTTCCACTTGTTTTTGTGAATTTGGCCTATTAAGTATTGTTCCATATCAAAAATAATTAAAAGCAAGCAAAGTTTTAAGTAAATTATATGTATATGTACTCAAGAGTACGTATAATTACATATACTTTATGCTTAGGTATAGACTGTGTTATAGGTGTATTGAAAAAGCACATCTAAAGAACATTCGATAGAAATTTTAATTTTACAACTAAAAGTCAAATGCTTTGAGGACATAGACAATGTTTAGAGAAATTACTGATGAATATGGAAATTCAAAGGTCAGGAACGACAGCAGTAGTCAGGAGACTAGTTTCAGCCTGCCTGTCACTGGGCAGCTGTGAAGTGCCTCATAGACGAACTGCTTAACTTCTCCTCTGGCTTTATTCCTATTTAATGAAATGAGAAGAAAACACACTAATTGCTTCACAGGATTGTTGTGAAAAGCAGCTTTTTTGTAAGCGTTTGTGAAAGTACTTGGAAAACTATCCTGCTGCTGCTGTGTGGTTCCAAAACACTAAGTTTAGAAGTAAAATAGGTATCACAGTGTGTTTCTTTTAAAGATGAAGTTTAGTGGACTTCAGGTACTGTATTTATTTCTCCCAAATCTGCTGAAAATTACTACCATTGAATTTTTCAGGTTGTCGCACGAACAGAAAAAGATTCTCACATAGTTGCGTTTTCTGATGAAATGGTACGATGTCCAGTAACTAGAGATATGACTTTACAACAGGTTTTAATGGCTATGAATCAGGTAAAAAACTATTTTATTAAGTTTATTTAATGTATATTGTGTAAAAATTGTGTTATTTATGTCATACCTGACATTAATAAATCTCTGAGAACAAGTTGTTTTATCTCAATTTTCTCATGAGCGTAAAATAAAATATCTCTACAGGCTTTGGGAAGGCCTAAGGATTGGCTCTAAACACAATGATAATATAAAAAATAGTACTTTATTTTATTATTTCAGATGTATCATTATGGAAACTGTCTTTTAGTCTGATTCTTTTTTGTTCTGAGTTAGATCCCAGCAGGTGGAACTGATTGCTCTCTTCCGATGATCTGGGCTCAGAAGACAAACACCGCTGCTGATGTCTTCATTGTGTTCACAGACAACGAGACCTTTGCTGGGGGTGTCCACCCTGCCATTGCTCTGAGGCAGTATCGAAAGGTAAAGCAAATTGATACTCTCTCTTGCTCCAAATTAGACTCAGACCTCAAACATTCACTATGTTTTCCCAAAAAGAAGATACTGAAGGTGTACAGCACCAGTAATGAACTCAGCAGTACTTGAAATAAGAACATATGGGCTACACATATATTTCCACCAGTTCCAATTTATAAGTGGTATTTTTTTACAATAATCAGACCATTTATTTTACCTTAACTGTAAATTTTTTAATGATTCAGTGTGTTCCTTGGAAAATTAAAAGTTTCATTTGTGAATTTTGTTAAAGGGCTACATAAAATTAAAGCAAAGCTGTAAGCTACAGTTTAAGTTACATGGGTGTTTCTCAAAAACAGCTGTTTTGACAAGTCACTACCATAGAGAACAGGTTCTTACATGTGACGCGTATATTATGTGTAGCAAAGTTAATCTTGGGGGAATATCTTCCTATATTTATTCCACCCCCACACTAAACTGCCCTTGTTTGATATGTTGGTAAAAATATCTAATGCCCCTGAACATCATGACAGGTTTGATAAGTACAGAGTCCTAGGCTGCTCAGGAATGTATTCTGTGGCCCACAGAGCAAGTAATACAGATCAGAGAAGCAGGAATTTCAGGCAGGTTGTTTACAAAATTTTATTTTGTAGTCTTCTGAAGACCACAGTCTAGCTCTGAAAGATTGACATATTTTATGTAGAGAAAGAAAAAAAGAACTTTGTAATGAAAGGTTGTGATAAAATTCAAAGTGTTTCAATATTTGAAGTTATTTGCTTTTGCTTTCTCTAATGTATTTTTATCTTTTCGTACAGAAAATGAGCGTCCCAGCTAAATTGATTGTCTGTGGAATGACATCGAGTGGCTTCACCATTGCAGACCCAGATGACAGAGGCATGTTGGATGTGTGTGGCTTTGACACTGGAGCTCTGGATGTAATTCGAAATTTCACATTGGATGTGATCTAACCAATCATAAGCACCAGCACGACTCAGGCAATCCATTGCCATTAGTGATCTCACTGAAAACAGTAGCTACTTCCCAGCTAATCTTAATCCAGTGAACGAATGGTGATAAAATGATGGCATAGTGTGTGTATAATGGAAAGTTTACCTTACCAAAAAAAAAAAAAAAAAAAGGAAGGGAAAATAAGCCCAAAGTTCTTTGTCCACTAAACTAGCTCCTGGGAAGCAGCTTCGGAATACACTGTAGCTCCCTCTGATAGAGAACCTCCTATCCATAGACTGTAAAGTAGTTACAGGTTTGCTTTGCTAAATAATCACATTGTTATTTAAAAGAAGAGCCAAATTTATAAGTAGTTCCATATCATGTCACTTGTTGGAGAAGTGCTTCAAGTTTTCTTAAATGTTTTTATTGGGAAAGGACAGCGTTGATAATGTCCATCTATTCTGAAATGCACTGGACCACGTAACTGTGATGGCCTATAAAACTCAGCTGTCAACGTTTATAGCTAGGTGGCAAAGCGAAAACCAAGGCAGTTGATTAAATTGTGAGTTTTACAAATCTCGTGAAGAGTTTTCTAAGATCACATAAATAGCAGCTTTCTTACTCAGTAAAAAAGATGTTTTGTCTCTTATGTTTTATTTACACTTGTGGAATTATTGCCATTAACCGGAAACAGCATAGAAAGGAAACCCCTGGGAGGGGACTATAAAGTTTTGTCACCTGAGAAAGTCTGTTTCGGTGAATTTTATTGCTGGGAGTTGAGGGCCTGACAGTTTCCTCTTTCTTTTTTCCATGCCCTTAAATGAAAACCTAAAGTGTCTCAAGCATCTGCCTCCCCCACTAGAATCTGAAAGTATGACAGAATCTCAACTACAATCTGACTAGCGTAAAGTCAGTATTCTAATTACTTTTAACTGTTTTAGCCAACTGTACATGGGTCCTAGGTGTTTCCAGTTGTAAACACGTCAGTGGCCTATTTCTTTGTTTCATTGCGACAAAACGTTCTTTTTTGATAGAGTGAAAGTAAAATACGGTAAAGCAGGCTGGCTAGGTCTTTCAGGTCTGAAAGGCAACTTCTGAGTAGCATGTACCACTAACTAGTCTGTAAGAGTATTTTTTTCTATTTTGTTTGTGTATATTAAACTTCCTTTCATTACGCTAAAGTGCATTATTTTTTTGAGCAAATAATACCCCTTTGTGGAGAGGTTTAACCTGTTTCAATGCCAGTAATGTCTCTTACGTCATGGTTACCGACACCTTCAACATAAAACTTCAGCTTTTATGCATTCTCTAAATAGTAATGGAGGCTTTATGGGGGTTTTTATAAATCTCATCGCTTATGTAAAAAGGCAGACTAGAAACTGTAAATTGTAGCCTTTCTCATGCTTGGGGTTTAGAGGTTTTCCGTTTCGGGGGTTAGGGTGGCTTCAGTGGCGGAAGAGTTTATGTAAATAATGTCTTCTGTTTCATGGGAAATTTGGGCTCTGGGAGTGACAAGAAAATGTTCCTTTTACACTTATTTGACATAGTAATAATAGCGCTGGGATGTAGACTTTGACGCAACTCATAGCAGTGTAGATATGTTGTGATTTATCTTAGATTTTTTAGTCAGCAAGACTAGTAGCACCCCCCCACACCCAAAAAGTAACATTGCTTCTAATGTCATTTTGTCTTTAATCCCCTGGCAGACTTTGGACTTAACATCTTCACTTTTACGTTCTGATTAAATTTGAAGTTTAAAGAACCTAACAATTATGTTATAGTTCTGGAATTCTTTAAGTAAAGTCGAGATCTTCTCAACTTAAAAGTCATAATATGATGTAACTTTACTCCTAATTGAAATGAAATACAGTATAAAAGTGTGTTTTCTTCAGTTATGTACTATCCTACAGTGTTTTCAGATAGGTATATTCATGAGTCGACATTAAACCCGTCAGAGAAGTAGGATCAGATGTGACCTCTTTGAAGTATGTAGGTAAGCTGAATTAAATGGATTAGGGTGCCATTTAACATAGAAGGGGGGGGCACACTAAAAGGAGCCACCACAGACCATAACTTTATTTTCAAATCCTGGAATTTTAGAGCTGGAAAAAACCGGAGAAATATAAAAAGGTGATTTTTTGATTTTTTTTTTTTAAGTTTAGGTTAGGGAGCCAGGGTCTGAGAAAGGGTGGCTTTGGAGCATTAGATCTAGAAATTTCCTTTTCATATCCCCACGAAATGGGAAAACACTGACTCACAAGAGTAGGGTTGAAAATGGAATTATTCAAGACTTTTAACTTTTAGGTATTAGAAAATAATGTATATACATGGTTGCCATAGGAGTAGAAAAACAAGTTGTGAGCGTATAGTTTTGTAGTTCATAGTAATCCTCATGCACAATGTTTAAGTAACCCACGTTGCTATATAATATGGTTCTGAAACTTACCTCACTGAATAAAATGTACTTGAGTGATAAAGAAATTTTATTCTCTAAGCTACTTTTGGGTTACTTCTACATGAGTATTTAGGGAAATGTCACTTTTAAAAACTAAGAAAAATTAATAAACTTTATTCCTAGAAAATATGTAAATATTTTCAGGACGTAATAGTGATTAGTAAAACAAAAACTTATGAAATCCTACCCTTGTTAGGTGACATTTCTTGGAAATTCCATTAATTAACATTCATATTTTATTTAGTAACTTTTATAGGTATATTGTTGAGGCAGATGCTAGCGAGTGGAATTCAGTGTCACCCCTCTGGAAACTCCATTTATCTAACTGACTCTAGAGCCCAGTTTAACCTATGTCATTCAGTTTTGCTATTTTTACAAAGTAACATCTGATGCTTAGATCTTAGGAAAATCAATAATGTCTATAAAAGTTTAGGAGGGCATACAATACAAATTAGAACTTAATAGGATATGTATTTTGAAAGATACAATATTCTAGGGAAATAGCTTAATGGGCTCGATACTTTTTAAAAATGCTCCTGAGTGGGGGGAAATGTAGAAGAAAAATTTTCACAGTGAGGGTGAGTATTGACTAAGAAGTCACTATTCTCTGGTCAAGAGAAAGAAGAAATACATTCCAAGTCCGAAAACTAATTGAGTTAATTAAGCATACTGTTTGAATAAAATTGTAATAAATGGCACATTTCCCTAAACCCTGAAAATACCAAATTATATTGGAAATTGGTAGAAAGAAGCATAAACTAGAGTAGTTACATTACAAAACTGTTACTAAAATTGTGATAATTTTCAGTGAGAATGAATTTTGTAAATACAATGAAAACACGAAAGCTGTTTCTGAACTTAAAGCGATTTTCCCTCTGCTTCTCTTCAGCACCACCGTGCATCATATTAACATTACGAGTACATGGTAATATTTAACTTAAAAATACATTTCAGTACTTCTAGTTCTTTTAGAAGTTCTCAGAATCGGCTTGCACACAAAAAATAAGCCAGTTATGCTGCTGCTGGTTTCATTTAATGAACACTTGGGTTACTAAGGGTAGTGACAGGCTAAAGGCTTGGTATTTTATATACCATCGCCACACAACTGGTGGATATTGTATCAGTACAAACACTGAATGGGAACTTCTGTTTAAATTACTTGTTAGGCTTCATTTGCAATGTAAACTGTTTAGAATCCATACCAGCCAAGTTAAATTTTTAAATGTTATACATTTGATAAATAGCCAAGAAAAAATGTTTTCCACTATTCTAAATACAGACTATTTGGTACAGTGTGACCAGACAACTTCTAAAGTGCATTTGAGTTTTATTTCCATCCTTGCCAGCTTCTTATGAGGAAAACATCGTCCAAAGGGATGAGATACATGAAAGCATTTTTTAATTGGTTGGAGGAGAGGCATTGCCTCGTTCTAAATGTGCTTTAGCTTTATAGAAAGGCTTTGATTTCCATGATTGACCACTGGAGGAATATTTAAATTACACAGACTAATGCCTGCATAGAATAAAATTCGAGTAGGCAAGAGCCTTAAAGTGAAAAACACAATCCATTTGGCTGCCTTACAACATGACGGACTAGCTCTCCAGCACAGCATAGTTCTTCCCAGAGTCTGCTCATTAAGTGATGCCTTAATCGTGTGAGTGCTTCTGAAGTACAGAACTCCAAGTGTCTGATGGAGCTTTCACTCCTATTTAACGAATGGGAATTTATTAAGTTTTAAAACCTGACTCTAGTAGTTGAAGTACCATTAACAGGATAATCTGGGACACTGCAGTGTAACATAAAATGTGACCTAACATCAATACTATTTTGTGGTAGTTTGAGGGTTTTTTATTGTTTTGTATAACAAATTATCCAAGAAGCTGGACTTTATGTAACATCTCTACGGACCAAGTTGCATATTTAAACACAATGAAAAATACAATTTTACTGTTCTAAAAATGGTTCATTTTTTAAGGGAGTTTTTCAAGACAAAAATACTTTGTTTCAAGCCTATAAGCAAATTTCATTCAAAGGAGTGAATGTAGTCATAAAACATTGCGACTGTTGAAATAAAAAGCATCCAGGCTAGTGATTTATTTCATTACAGGCACAACTTTACATTCACTTTGCCTTTCAAAGCAGGAGTCTTATAAAACTGAAAGAAAACTTCAAATTGTCAAGCTGGTGCTTAAAAGTATATAATTTTGATTCATAACAAGTGTCATTTTAAAGGGCAGGACCCTGAAGGGCCCAGGGTGGGGGTGGTCCTAGGTCTGTTGAGAAACTCACTGATGCTTTGTTGAGTCGTCCGACTCTCCAGTGTAAATAAAATACCTAACAATGTAATTTAGCTGTTTTCCTACAGGAAATGGAAGAAATACTAATGTTATTTCATGATAAAACAGGTTTCACCCATACTGTGAAATCTTGACTTTCTGTCCTTGCAAAATACCATACTGGAAAAATTATTTTAGACATGGAATGCAGGTGGGCACTCTTCGAGCTGTTGCTGGTCAATTGTATTATTGTAGAAGTTGACAGAACTACCAAATAAAGTCTGTGCACTTCAAATGACTGTCTATTTCTATAAAGCAGCGAGAATGTTAAGGTTGTAATACACCTTACAAAATCGAAGGCTCTTAGTGATCTGTTATGTTTGAGTAAGATGAAAAGGTTTTGATAAATATTGGTCTTACAGTGCCCCTTTATATACTATTGTATATAACTATTTAAGATATACTTGGTGGGGATTCTTTCCCAGTGGATTTCAATTATAGGATCAAAACTACTGGGTTTAATCAAAACGTACATTCTTAAGACATTTAAAACAGAGTTTTTGTGTGTGGAAATATCTAAAGTTCCCGTTGGGAAAAATTAACACAAAAGTCAACTATGCAAATAGATATTTGGCCATTTAAGTGTAAATTGTTTAGCGAAAAACAAATGGCCTTTTTTTTAATATTAATGGGCTCCAGTAAACAGTTTACCTTTCAAGTCTTAAAAACAAAAGAGGACTTTTAAAAAAAAGATAACACTTTTCTTAAACTGGCCATTCTCTTCTTTCTAGCCCAGGGTTCTGAAAAAATAAGCAGGCTGCTGAAGCACTCCTAGTTTTTTCTTAGACACTACTTTTATCAAACTGTAAGGTAAGGTGTTATGGACTGTATGTGTCTCCCTAAATTTTACATTAACCCTCACCCCCAACTTATGGTCTCTGAGGGTAAGGCCTCAGGAGGGAATTAGGCCCTAACCCTAGTGATGGACCGGAGCCTGTGAGATGTGAGAGCTTCCTTTATCCCCTCTGCCTGGTGAGGGGACAGACCACGGCCACCTGCAAAGCAGGAATTAGCTGGCACCTTGACCTGGGACTTCCTGGCCTCCAGAAATGTGAGAAAGAAACGTTTCTTGTCTAAACCATCCCGTTTATGGTAATTTACAGCAGCCGTGCAAGGACCTGGGGAGAAGTAAGGGAAGTCGCCCACAAAGTCATCTTGACAATGAGCCACAGCACCCCCCACCCAGCCCCATCTGCAGTCCCAGTCCCCTGCCCAGAAGACTGAGTGGAAAATCAGAGCGAGCCCAAGCACCCAGGGCCCGGTGTCCAGCTGCTGCTCCCAGGCCCACCTGCCCTGGCCGCATCCCTGGGCAGGTGGCCTGTGGGCATCTCACCCTCAGTCAGCCCCTAGTATCCCCACGAGCAAGAGCAGGGATGCTGGCGGGTGGCACACGCCCCCGAGAAGCGGGAAAGTGCAGCTTTTGCGTGAAAAGGTGAGCGGGGCAGGAAGGCCTGCAGGCACTACAGTACAAGGTTATGGCCTGTTAGTCACTGCCGACCGTCCCCGAGCCTGTTCACAAATTAAACGACTGGTGTGCACGTATAGGGGAAGCAGAGCTTAAATACCATCCAGGGCTCCAGGCTCCATTCCTCCCATTTTAAATATCATCTCTTTTGCTCAAAAATTGGCATTCAGCAAGATGACGTTGCCACAGCCATTTATTGTTCATTATTTTAGCAACTTTTTCACGAGGATTACTCACATATTCAGACACCCTCAAACATGATCACTAAAATGCTTGTTACTTTTTCTTAAATAACACTGATGAACCAGCGGAAGCAACTTCCCTTCTTGGTGAAGCCTATAGGTGTCGGTGGCACCTCCAATAAAAGTTCCATTGACAAATATTCTCGGCACCTGTTGGGTAAACAAAAGACCGTGAGTCACCCCAGTGTCAGCAGTAATAGACCACTGCACAGTAACAACAGATGCTCACAGCCTGGGTACTGTTTTCGGCCAGGCTCTCCCTTATTACCTACTTAAGTCTTTCCACCCCGAGTGAGGTACAGTTTTTAGCCTTGGTTGGAGGGAAACGAGGCACAGGTACTTGCCCAACATCACAATCAGTAAGTGACAGAGCTGGGATTTAAACGCAGGACCATCTGACCCTCCGAGCCCTTCCTCCTAATCACTGTGGCATATAGAAGGTGAAATAATAATGCAGTCTCTAATTTTTAATAATGTTTAAGTTCCTTATAGTTGTTTACCAAAGAGGAAGACTACACTACACATTTCTTCCATGAGCATGTTGTATATTTTTCTGAGGATGCATATTACGGACAAACCCATGAGTTTCCAGAATCTAAGAACATGGTCACTCCTATTGGAATAGTCGCTGAAGACTGACCCCTTGGTCTGTATTGCCCATGTGAAGGGAGGGAGTGCAGGAGGACCTTAAAGATCCACAGACAAGCACTGAGGACAACCCCATGTCCCGTGGTCCAGTCAAACACACACAGTCACAGGACAAGAATAAAAATAAAGTGAACCAACCCTGCTCTTTCCTATTCTATAAACCTGGCTCCCGGATCTGCCATTTCTTTATCTATGCAAAAGACTCAGAGAGTGTCTGGGTCTGGTTTCCTAACATGAGGTGACCCCCTCAGGCCACCACCTACTTGGGACGGGAGGGGAGGGGAGGAAGCCCCACCGAGGGCGGACTCACTGTTCTCTCGCCAGTCATCTTGCAAAGCGCGTCCTGAAACTGGCTCCCGTACTCAAGCGTGTCCAGTTCCACCGCCTTGTAGTTGACGTTCATATCATGGAAAAGCTTCTTGGCCATGGTACAGTAGGAGCAAGATGTCTTTGAGAAAATCACCACACAATGATCAGAAATGGTTTCCTGAAGCCAAAGAAACATCATTTTAATGTGAGACATTACCTTTTGGAAAGGGTGTGAATTTTGGGGAATCTCAGGATTGATTCAGGGCTCAAACTAAGTCTCCACCCCCTATTTTCCCATCGTAGCTCGAGGGTAATATGCATTTCAAAGGAACAAAAGGGGTTAGGGAAAAAAAAAGGGTGTGACAGGTGGAAAGTGCTGGCACCAAGTAATAACAGTGGCAACAATGACCGCAGCCAGTGTGTACACAGCAGACACTTCAGTGTGCCGCACACTGGGCTCAACCCATTACCCTCAGGCCCAGCTACGGGGAGTGAAGACTCCGCTGAGAATAGGTCTCATCCATTTTGACACCAACATCACCTAGAACTTTTCTGTCCCATGGATTATTCTGATAGCCCGTTTTAAAGTATACGCATTAACCTAGCAATTCCTTTGCTGAACGTTGCATCAGGATACCAAAAAAACATATTCAATGAGTGAGACATGATTCTTTTTTCCACACAGGACAGTTTTTCCCCCCCAGATGCCCACGTCACTCACTTGGATCTGATTTACCGGCGTGGTCACTGGCTCCCCCAAAGCTGAGGATGTGCCGTTCCCCATCCTGCAGGGAATTGTGAAAGGCAGCGGTGTATTACACAGCAAAGGTAACATAGCAGACGAGATGCCCCGGAAGAAAATCAAACGTGCAGGTATCTATCCAAATTTGTGAAATGGGGGGGAGGGGGGGCGCGCGGAAAAAACAGTTTTATTATCAATACAGAACACCAGTTTGTTTACTAAAACCAAAAGGGCCTGTGTGCTTATCTCAGAGAGGGGCTCGCGGAGAAGCAGCTTAGTTAGGGGATAGGGAGACTGCAGCCAACTTAGCAAAGAGGGTGCATTCTTAGGGGGAAAAAAAACAAAACAGGCAGAGTTCCTGGAGCCTAACGTGGGAAAGAAAGGAGGTTCATCAGCATTTACCCGGCTTCCCTAAACCATCTGCTGCCACGGGCGGGTAGCAGCCGGGTGGCAGGAGGACCTGCCCGGAGAAGGCCGCCTGGGCAGCGGGAGCAGGTGCCAGGTGCGCCCTGGAGTCCCGCTCCCGCCCCGGCCGAAGGCGAGGGAAAGCTTCCGGAAGGCACCTTTCCCCTTAATCCCAGGGGGGCTGGCAAAGGTGGCCCCTGCTAAGGAAAGGGGCCTACGGGGAGCAGTGCCCAGTAAGCGTAGCACCCAGCTAGGCGCCGAGCAGGCAAAATGCTCCCTGCCCTGGGGACCCCCAGGGTGGGAAACACACCTCGGGGGCCCGGCGACCAGGCGGTCGCTTAGCGGCAGCGCGCTCAGCACCTCCCAGCTCAGCGGAGAAAGCTGACGCCGCCTCGGGTCCTGCAAAGGGGTGAAAGCTAAGGGGGGGACCCCGGGCTGCACGGATGCGCCACCTGGAGGGGGTCTCCCAGGCCAGCCGGGTGCCAGCCAGTAGGGGCAGCCGGGCAGCGCAGGGAAGGCAAGGGCCCCGGTGTCCCCGTGTCCCCGGGGCGGCCTCCGCGGGGCCGTCCCAGCCGGTCCTCCGAGGCGAGGCCCCGCGGGCAGCGCCGCCGCCGGCGCCCGCAGCGTTCGCAAGTCCCAGCGCGGGACGCCTCTTCACACCGGGACCCAGGCACGCCGCACGCCGCGGGCCAGGCGCCTCAGGCCGTCCCGGGCGACGCCAGGGGCACCCGCGGAGGGAAGAGCGACACCCAGGTCCCAGGGAATCTTGGGGGCCACCTGGCAGCCACGGCGGGCGCGGGCCGCTCCAGGAGCCCCCGCCCGAGCCACAGGGCCCTTCAGCCGCTCGGGCACCGCGCTCTCCGCGCCCTTTCGGGGCCCAGCTGGATGGGACTCGGGGTGCGGTGGGGGTGGGGCGGGGGAGGGGAGGCCGAGGGCGCCGCGCCGCGCTGAGCCCGCCCTGCCCGCCGGCCGGCCGCGTCCCCTACCTCGAGGCCGCCCCGCCCAGCCGGCCCGCAGAGCCGCTCCCGCTCCGGGCGAGCCGCGTTCCCGCAAGGGCCGCGCGGCGCCAGGTCATGGTCCGAGCGCGGGGCCGCTGCGAACGGAAGAGACTCGGGAAACCGCGGCCCGGGACAGCCCGCCTCCGCCCGCAGGGCCCTGACCCCGTGCGCGAGGCCCCGCCCCGCACGCCCGGCCACGCCCCTGCGCGCAAGGCCACGCCCTCGCACGCTTGGTCGGGCCTCCGTCGGCAGGCCCCGCCTCCACATAACCAACCAGCCACGCCCCCCGCAGAGGCCCCGCCCCGCACGCTCGGCCCCGCCTCCGCCGGGAGGCCCCTGCTCCGCGCTGGGCCCCGCCCCTCGGGGTGAAGGCTGGGGCGCAGGTGTTCGCGCCCGGCCGCCCGCACCTGGCAGCCCCGCAGCGCGCCGAGTCCCGGCGAGTCCCTGCCACGGGTCCGCGGCCGCCTGGTCGCCGCCAGCTTCTCACCTGTTGGTCTCCGGGTGGTGTCCAAGCCCCGCGCCTGTTCCTTTCACCGCTGGGGACGCTCTGAAAGGCTCACGGGCGCGTGGGGACGGTGCCCGGGAGTGTGGCCACCATGCTGGCGAGGCAGAGAAGAAGAAGAACGCCTGCCCCGGGCGCCCAGGGTGGTACCTAAGGGTGGTGACGGCGTCGTCGCCGCCTCCGGTCGGACAGGCCCGCGGCCGGCGCGGTCCGAGCCTAACTAGGTCGCCTGGCAGCCGGGCCGCGGTCGCGCCCCACGGGTGTGCTGGGCGTCACACTCCCGGCTACCAGGAGGAAAGCAGCCGGGCGTGGAACGCCCACCCCGGGAGGCCATCAGAACAGTGGCCTTAGAAAGGAAAGCCCCAGGGCGCGCAGGGGCGTCCGCCCGGCCGGCTGTGCTGCGCGGGCGGGGACCGCCGCTCCCGGCATCGCTGCGGAAGGTGCGCTGGGCGGCCTGCGTTTCTGGGTGCTGAGCCTCTGGAATCTGTGTCTTAAGGTCCCGGCCAGGCGGTGTGCCCCAAGTTCTGAGCAATTATTAGAACAATCCAGACGCTTCCTGACCCTCCTGCTCAGCCGGTGAAGGTGAACGTTCACGCCGCCAGCTTACAGTCAGAACCTCGGCTCGCGACAAGCCTCCCCTCCTCCCGAGCGCGCTGGGCCGTGTCCGTGACCTCATAAAGGGCGAAGCTGCGGAGGCAGACGCCCCGAAGGCGTGAGGCCGGGCTGCCCAAGCCCAAAATTGGCTTGAAACATTAAGCGTGTTACTTACAGTGCTGTGCGCTTGGTTTCTGTCAAACGATAGCTATTTAGGAAATTCGTTGTGTTCTTTTGGTTTTGAAGTAGGATTTTTACTTTATTTGCCTCAAATTGCTTAACAAAATAAGGCCCATTGTGAAGTAAAACAATCATGTCATAATTTACTTGTAAAATAGCAGAGCGGGCCTATGCTTAAGGACAGAATTGATTGGACAGATTTTTATTTTTTCAAGCAATTTATTTATTGATTTGAGAGAGAGGGAGGGAGGGAAAAACATTGGTTTGTTGTTCCACTTATATATACATTCATTGTTTGATTCTTGTATCTTCCCTAACCAGAGACGGAACCCACAACCTTGGCATATAGGGACGACACTCTAACCAACTGAGCTACCCAGCCAGGGCTGGACGTATATTTACAAAGGGCTCCTACAATGAAATTACTTCAGATAAGCCCTAGCTGCTGTGGCTCAGTTGTTTGGAACGTAGTCCTGTATATCAACAAGTTGTGGTTTCAGTTCCTGGGCAGGGCACATACTAAGGCTGCAGGTTCCATCCCTGGTCGGGGCACATACCGACGGCAACCAGTCAGTGTTCTCCCTCCCATCGATATTTCTCTCTCTCTCTCTCTCTCTCCCCCTCCCTCTCTCTCTTCTTCCCCCACTCTCTAAAAATCAATGTCTTTTTATAGAAACCCAGGGGTTAAAAGCTATAATGAATGGAAGTGTCAGATGTTATTTCAAGTTCTCATACTCAGAAGACATATAGTTCAGGTTCCTAGTTCAAGAATGAAGTAAATAAGGAAATACCTTTGTTAGGTAGATTATAATATCCAGCTGCACGGTAAGAATGGGAAGGACTAATGATTAGTGTCAAACTGAAAGACCCTTCAGTGCTTTGAGCTCAGAAAACAAAGGGAAAGAAAAATATTTTTTTTATAACTTATCAAAGAATTGGGAGTGATATTTCTGAATCAAGAATGCCCTGGAAATATTTATGAAGGAAATAAAAGGTATGCCATTGATTAGGGGAACTCCTGTTAAAGAATGTGGTAACTTGACCACTTCAGTTCACTGAAGAATTGGCAGCTGGTGTATTCTAACAGAAGCATTTGCTTTTATTTTTTGGCAAGCACTCCTTCATTTCTGTATCATTTCTATATCCATAAAATGTGTGACCTTAAGTCTCTGGGTCAATAGACTTGGATGACAAGAGCAGAAAATATTATTTTCTTTTGAAGTGAGTGCAAGTGATTTTTTTTTAAAGGTCTCAGAAAGTCTCTAAGCTTTGCACCAGAAAAATTAGTAACTCCAGTGCCACCTGGTGCTGAACAAACAGCATCCACTGATGGATATTTCCTAACCTTTGCATTCTGGGGTTTTGTCTTTTCGCTGTATCTAGAGAGTTCAACATTGCTTTGCCTGGTCCATTTTCTCCTGTCAAGAGGAGGCTAACCTTGAATTTTTTATTCTTACTTTCTTTTCTTACGGATTCAAAGAGAATGAATGTTTTCAACTTCACTGGTGAATGTAATCATATTTGAGACTAGAAATTCACTTAATAGTATAGAAAGTTTCAACTCTTGATTCAGAGGAATGGAAGCATGTGTCTGGTAAAATTTAATAGAGACCCATAGTGAGTACAAGTAAATTCATGTTCATAATTAACATTATCTGGTTCAGACTGAAGATTGAGAGATGTCAGTGGCATTTGGGAAAAAACAAAAGGCTGCAGTGATAGTCTACTCCACTGGCTCTAACTCTTCGTGACGTAATGATGGGTAGGCCTTGCTCCACAGTGTGTTCCAGGTGATCCTTGTTTTGAAGGTCGTTGACAGAAATGAAGCTTCCATCAAGATTCAGCAGAGACCCTCGCCGCCAGCAACTGGGACCCTCGACTCTCTAGTTTGGACACCTGAAACCTCTTGAGTCTCCTTCTGGTTAAGGCCGTCATACCTGGGGTGGGGGTGGGGGGGTAAATTTATGCTTAATTGAGCTCTGACATTTTGTTGAAGTTCTTCACATTAGCTATTATTTTATTTTCTTTCCTAGGCAAAAAGTCTCCTGGGATCCTTTGGGAAGTGTTCCTTCGTGAAGTTGTTTTTTGGCTTTCTGACATTTTTCTCCTGTCGCCTGTTTGCTTCTTAGATTGTCCGTTAAAAGAAAAGTCGCTCAGAAAAGGTCAGGCAAATGCCCTGTAAGTGTGTATCCTTGAGCTGGCCCCGGAGGCCTCCTTGGAACCTGCTTTGCCTCCAGTCTCCATTTTAAAATTATATAAAGACCTCCTCCTTAGTCTTTTGTGTCCCTGCTCTGTTTAATTTCATCTGCTTAAAAGCGGGAGATTTGCCCCACCCACGTTTGGGGACGATTAGCCTTTGGCCAACTTCCAGAGACAGGAGGTTTCACAAGCACCATCTTTAGGGGGTGCTACAGTTCTCGGAGGGTCTTCCCAATGGAAAACTGCCACTTCCATGCCACAAGCCCGCTTCCCTCACGTTTTTTACACTATGTTAACTTGTACACTCATCTCTCTAACTGGCACAATTGTACCAGGGACAGTTTAGAACTACACTAGCCACTTTGTTTTTGACAAGAGCAAGGTTGCTCATTTAGGAGGTATTTTAGAACAAAATTTAAAGAAACCCTCATGTGGAAATTGTCTTGTTTGTGTACGGGAAAGAGAATTTTTTAAAAACTAAATTTAAGGTAGGGGACACCCCCCCTCCTTCATGTCCATACTTTGGAGGCTGACAAGGGCGGGCTTTTTAATTGTATGTCTAGATAACATTGTCGAGGGCCCAAGTTATTCTTTAAATGAGCCATAATAACACTCCGTTGTGTGTGTGTGTGCATGTTAAAATGGTCATTTCTACACCTAAATGCTCTCTCTGCATAGAAAATATAAGTAGCCTTTTACAGTGGTAATTCATATTTGTCTAAAGCCAGCAGGTTCTCTCTTTGTTGTTTTTCCCTCTGTTGGAAGATCTAAAGATTAACTGACGGATCAAACGAACAAACAAAATTGTTAAAATAATATAAAATGCACATTCATGGAAAGAAATAGCTAAGCAATTATTGGTTTACCGATACCCTCCGATTTTCTCTTTTATTTGGAGGGGGAAAAAATCAAGTCATCCATTTAAAAAAAAAAAATTCAAGGAATCCGAAAGTGCTCTAATTCGGCCAGTTTGGAATCCTGGAACAGAACCTTTAAATGCAGCCCTTTGGGGTTGGTGGGAAGAAGCCGGGAGAGGGGAGCGCAGGATGGAAAAAGTCATCATGTAAGGAATTGAGGGGCAGGATCCCACATTTGGGACATTATGATGATTCGCTATACGCCTTCACCTAATTCTCACATTAGCTCCATCTTCTCTGATACCCAAGTGTTGCTGTGATAAGGTGCTAACTTGACCAAGGTCAGAGAGCAGCGAACAAAAGTGCCCGTGGCTGGCTCATCTCTGCGGGCCTTGCTCTTTTCCAGTCCATGCGAATCCCCTCCAAACCCCCAAACCTCACCCTTCCAAAGGGGCTTAACCCCCTTGCTAGGCCTGGGCCTGGCAATTGTAGGATCTTGCCCCTCAATTCCTTACGTGATGACTCTTTCCATCCTGCGCCCCTCTTCCCGCTTCTCCCCACCAACCCCAAAGGGCTGCATTTCAAGGTTCTGTTGCGAGATTCCAGGTGCGAAGGTGATCCTAGTGCGTGCGAATCTTTTGCCCAAGCAGCGACCCCAGGGCCTTTGGCCGCCCTCCCGCGGCGCGCTCCGGGTGGGGGAGGGGGAGGGGAGCGCGGCCCCTCCGAGCAGGTGCGCGCGCACCTGTCGCCCGCCGGGGGCGGGGCAGAGCGGGACTGGGGCAGTGAGGCGCGTGCTCGGCGCGCGCGCGTGCGCCCGACGGTCGACGAGGCCGCGTCCGTGCGTCGTACGTGGGCGCCGCGTCCCCAGCGCGGCGAGGTTGGACCCGGGAGTCGGCCCCGTGCGCCGCGGGGGTCTGGGAGGGGCGGGTCCCTGCGCGGCGGGCACGCCCCCTGCCGGCGGCGGCGCGGGGCCACGCAGTCAGGCGTTCTCCGCGGGCAGCCGGCGGCGGGGCCTCGCCCCCAGCGCGGGGTCCTCGGCAGCCTGGGCGGCTCCTGCCCTGTGCTGGCGTCGGCGAGCGCGGCGGCGAGCGCGCCCGCGGTTGGTTCGCGGCGGCGGCGGCGGCTGAGGAGGCGGAGGCGGCGGAGGCGGAGCAGCGGCCGAGCGCGGCGGCAGGCGCGGCCCGAGGCGGGCGCGGCGGCGGCGGCGGGGTTGGCGGCGCGCGGGGCCCGCGGCGGCGGCGAGGGGGCGGAAGATGGCGGACGTGCTCAGCGTCCTGCGACAGTACAACATCCAGAAGAAGGAGATCGTGGTGAAGGGGGACGAAGTCATCTTCGGCGAGTTCTCCTGGCCCAAGAACGTGAAGACCAACTACGTGGTCTGGGGGTACGTGGGGCGGGGCCCCGGGGGTGGGGGGAAGTTCCCTCCCGGGCAGAAGCGGCACTTTTCGGGGCGGGGGGAGCCGCGTCGGGAGCTGAAGTTGAGGGGCTCGGGCGGCGCGCCCCTGCCCGGTCCCCTGAGCTGCCTGCACGGAGCGCGGGCGCGGCGCGGGCCCCGGGACGCCCCCCTTTTTGTTCCGGACTCTGCTCCCCTCGCTCCGCGCCGTCCTGCTGCCCTCGCGGCGCCCGGTCTGGCCCCGGTGCTCCCGCCATCCCCTCGGGAGAGGAGGACCCGCCCCGGGGTCGGGACGTGGGCCCCCGGGGAGTCCTGCGGGCTGCGCCCCTGCAGGTTGTGCCCCTTCGGGCTGCGCCCCTTTGGGTCGTGCGCCTACAGGTTGTGCCCCTTTGGGTCGTGCCCCTGCAGGTTGTGCCCCTTCGGGCTGCGCCCCTTTGGGTCGTGCGCCTGCAGGTTGTGCCCCTTCGGGCTGCGCCCCTGCAGGTTGTGCCCCTTCGGGCTGCGCTCCTGCAGGTTGTGCCCCTTCGGGCTGCGCCCCTGCAGGTTGTACCCCTGCAGGTTGTGCCCCTTCGGGCTGTGTCCCTGCGGGTCGTGCCCCTGCAGGTTGTGCCCCTTTGGACTGTGCCCCTGCAGGTTGTGCCGCTTCGGGCTGTGCCCCTGCGGGTGTTGGTAGGAAGAAGGGACAGGCGGCTCCAAGTCGGAAGTGGACGCGGTGCGCGATTCCGGGAAACGTGCTTTTTAAAAGAGGAATGTTTCGCGGCCGTGGGCCCACGTGGGGTGCCGGGAAGAAAGTATCTAGAGGCAGGAGGGGGCGTCTCCCTCTCTCTCTCTCTCTCTCTCTCTCTCTCTCTCTCTCTCTTCCCCTCCCTCCCCCCCTCTTCCCCCCCCCCCGTGTGTCTCTGTGTCTCTGTGTCTGCCTCTGTCTCTCTCCTGGAGCCGCGGCCAGAACTTTGCACCCTCGTGCGGTTCGGTCGAACGGGAGTCGTGGGCTTTGGGAACAGTCGCCGAGAAGCCAGGGGAGGTGATGGAGCGTGTCGGTCAGGTTGTTTTGTTTTTTTTTTAGTTTTTGCTTTTTCGGTGCCCCAGGGCTTTTGATTTAATTAGCTTATGAAATGTTGATGAAGTGACATTGTTCTGCTTTTCCTGCGCCCGCTCGCGCGCGCGCGTTTTTGTTTTCAAAAGAATTTGCAATGACATTTGCTTGACGTTTTAGCTGATTTTTAAATTTTTTCTTTAAAATATGGTCAAAGAGTACTTGGGTAGTACGGTGGTTCAGTCTGAGAAATAGGGAAATGCTTAGGACCCTGGTCCCCCTGCCTGGAAGGAAGTTGATTTAACCGGTCAGTAGGATCTTGGGGTGTTAGGAGAGGTTTCAAAGACATGTGGTTGGCCTGTAGACACGCTACAGATATTTCTTGGATAAATGAATGAGCAAATGGATACGCTTTAAAGAATGGGTAGGAATTCTGAGGGTGAAACGATGGGTTGGGTCTTTCAGGACCAGGGAACTGAATGCTTAGAAAGCATGAGAGCTGGGGAGGAAATGTTTTGACAGCAACTCAGTGAAGCCAGAAGTGAAAAAGCAGCGTTCAGAGTAGTAGACTGCAAACTTTTACAGCAGTGAAGCACTCCAACAAATGTATTTTCATTTACCGTTAATCTCTCTGTGCACGTGTAAACATGTACACGTTCATAGCATTAAACAGTACCTACCCTCATTGCAGTGTATTCTGTTATTTTGCTTTTCTATATAATAAAAAAGCCCCTGTTGTTACCCATATATTAAATTTCATAGCACAATAATTGACAGTGATGTGTGGTTTGAAATATATCCTCTTAGAAGAAAAGTGTAAATAAAGGCTAGGGGCTGATTATACTGGATGTATTCAGATGAATTAAAATACTCTGAGATTTCTAGATGAGGAGAGTGTTGTACGAAGGGTCGACTTGGACGAGCTTGAAAGCGCTTGCCCCCCCAGGCGACATTGTTTTATCACAGGTCGAAGTCACTTTGCTTTTAAACATAGCTTTGATTTGAGGAATGTCATTGGAATTATACCTCTGAAACTCATTGTTGCATTTACTGTAGAATATTGCTTAGGAGACATAGAATCAGTTTCTTGTAAGTTCAGCACAGGTACTGGCCCTAGTTCCCCTAATCAGTTTGGTTCTTTTCTCTGTGGATCCCTTCCCGAGTGCTGCTGATTAGGTTCTTCTATTGGCAAAGCCCAGAACCTAATTTGGGCCACATTCTAAAAAGGGTATAGTACCTTGGGGTGTAAATATTGTGTGCCTTCCTTCTTGCTTTTTGTCATTGTCTACTTTTGCCTTTCTTTTGCTCTAATGACAGTTCCACTTACTAGATTTCATGCTTTGTGTGTATTTTTGTTAGCCATGTTAAATCTGTTGGAGAGAGCTAAGTGGGTATAGGTGAATTAATACATGTAATTAAGCTTAAAGAATTGAGTTAAAATTGTGAGTAAAACTCTTGCTGTAATTATTTCAGGACCGGAAAGGAAGGCCAACCCAGAGAGTACTACACGTTGGATTCTATTTTATTTCTACTTAATAATGTGCACCTTTCTCATCCTGTCTATGTCCGACGGGCAGCCGTAAGTAGAATTCATTTTTAAACTTTTTAATTGAATCAATACTAGATGGTTAACTGCCCCTAATGGGTTTCAGATCAAAAGGATGAAAGTTTCTTGGTGGGCAGTAAGTAGAATATTGTGATTTATGTAGATTTTTTACGTGTAAAGTGTGGGTGATGTTTACAACAACAGAAGTTTTAAGGTTATTGTAAGGATGTTTTGAAAAATGTATGTGTCTGTGGAAGGACCCATGTATTCTGAACTCTAGTTTAATCTTTAGAAGACTTTTTTGACATCAGAAAGAATTAAGAATCACAGACAACTTTTAAAATTAATTTTTAATCAAACTTCAGACTTCATTGATAAATGAATTTGTTTCCAGTTTTGCCTGATTTCTGCACTTCAGTGTTTTGAACACGACTTTTCTGAACAAGAAATACGTATTTAGTGTCAAATTTGTATTGAGAAAATAATACAGAGAGTGAAACTAGGGATTTGGGGCAAGAGGAGTAAAATAGCGGCACTGCTCTGTAAACCTATGTTAGTTCATACTAGATCTTTAAAAACTGAGTTAGGCAGTAATTAGAATGTTTTGTTGGCTATATCCATTCATTTTGGGTAATAAAGATAATCCATATACTCAGTTTACATTTAGAAATTATGCTCTTGAGACGAGCTGTAGCATATAACTGGTAGCTGTAATTGTAATTAGGGCCCTTGGACACCTAAGATTTAACTCATTTTTCTTAAATACTTGACAGATCAAAAGGGCAGGATTCTAGAATTCTAGGGTTCGACAGTTTTATTCTCCTGACTCCCTCTGTTGTTTGCCCGCTCTCCTGAGCAGACTATTTTGTTTATTGATTTTAGAGAGAGAAAGGGAGAGACAGAAACATCGATTTGTTCTGCTTATCTATGCATTCATTTTTTTTTCCCCCATTGGCTGCTGCTTGTATGTGCCCTGACGGGGGATCGAACTCGCAACTTTGCCATATCAGGACAACTCTCTACCAACCGAGCTACTTGGCCAGGGTCTGAGCAGACTATTTCTGAAATGCTTTCCTGACCCATAGTTCATCCCTATAATCCAGGACTCTGCAGAATGCACTCAGTGAATTTAAATCAGTACTCAGTGTAAGATCATTAGCCAGAGATGCTAAGGGTTCCTGTGATGTCATTGTTGCTTATATAAAGTGACAAAGGAAATTTAACTTCATAATCCTGCAGCGACCAGTTCTTCCTGTACCCTGTTGTTTGTTTATAACAATGGTATGGAAACGGTGGCAATTATAGGATTTATTGAATTCATGGCTCAAAGGTGACTTGGTGCCTACAATATACAGTTTTATTTGTTTTGCTCACCTCTTTACAAATTGCTAATATAGGAGGTTAAAGGAAAATTATCCTTTTTACCAGAATAGATACATTTTTCAGATTTAGTTTTTTACTCTTTGCCCCCTGCATACAGAGTTCATGCACGTTGAAGAATAAAAAGGAAATCTATAATGTAGGAAGTAAACAGCAGCCATTAACACTTTGCTGTATAATTGTCCAAATTTCCCCCCATGCCTAAACAACACATACCTATTATTATGAAAATTTAGTTTTCGTGGCTGTTAGTTTATTTGAAAGAGTTCATGAAGTTTTGAGGAGGTATGGTTTGTATGTGAAAAAAATAAAGCACTTTGGAAACATTGCATAACATGAGCAAGCAGTGGGACTAAAGCAATATTTGCCTCAAATACACAAACCGTCGTGAATAAAAATGAGTAAGCCAAGGAAACCAAGAAAACTCAAATTGATATTTTAGTTGTAAGACACCGCTGCACTCAGACCAGCCTCAAATTGATATTTTAAAAAGAGGGGTTGGGTCGTTGTCTCATTTCTAAGGACTATCTTTTTAATATCATAATTGAATTTCAAGAGTAGAGTTGCCTCCCTGGCCATGTGGCCCAGTTGGTTGAAGTGTCGTTCCCCACACCAGAAGGTATCTACTTTGATCACCTCTCTAGAGGCAGCCTATAGATGTTTCTCTCCCTCACGCTCCCTCCCTCCCTCCCTCCCTCCCTCCCTCCCTCCCTCCCTCCCCAACTCCCTGTCCCTCTCCCTTCCTCTGAAAACCAGTAAAAAAAAACTTAACCTTGTGATTAAAGAAAAAAACAGTAGTTACCAAAAGTTAATATGTTCAAACCTTTATCAAGATTTTTATTAGGTTTTTTTTAGCCTAATCATTTTTTAGAAATATGATTCTAAATAAATGTTGTCAAGATATGTTGGAGTAAAATCCAGATATTACATGATATTTTCTTTACCAAGTTTCTTGTAATGTTATTGATTTGCTGTCTAACTTAAAATTGTGATTTCAGACTGAAAATATTCCTGTGGTTAGAAGACCTGACCGAAAAGATCTACTTGGATATCTCAACGGTGAAGCATGTGAGTATTTTAAGTTGCTATCCCTCTTAAGTAGACATTGTGTCGTCCCGTCCCGACCCGTCCCCCCCCCCCCCCCCCGTGAAATAAGCAGCAGTGGGAAGAGAATTTGTATTCCTACTAAAAACTGACCTACCTGCACCTGTGCCCATCTGCTCACCTGTCTTTCCTGTGAAAGCAAACACAGTCTTAGAGGCCCGGCACCCTTGTGATGGGACTGCACCTCCTTTCACATCTCCCAGGCTCTGCCTTGGAAAATTGTCACTTTCCTCTTGTGTCATCAGTTTTCTCTTCTTTATCATTCACTTTAGAATACAGACAGTAAGATCTCATTTTAAAAAAACGAAACATTTTTTGACCCTATGTTCCTACTATTACTGCTCCATTGGTCTGCTCCTTTCTGTTGCAGAATTTTTTGCAAGAGTTGTGGGATATGCCTGCTGCTGCTTTACTTTAACCTCTGCTTCTCCCTGAGTGCCCTCTAGCCTAGCTTCTGTCCTCATGTCCCACTAAAACCCTACTGTGAGGACTACGTGGACTAGGGATGGACAAACCCCTCAGTCTCTCTTACGCACAGCGTCAGCTCTCAACAGCACTTGGTACTGTTGCCTGCTCGCTCCTGGAAACAGAACTAAAACAGCAAGTGTATTCGACAAGTTCCCAGCTTGGTACATGGTCGGCTGCTCATGTGGTTGCTCATCCATTCCATCTTGAAAGTCTGATAGCTCCTTACCAGTCTCCTCCCACCTGTTCCACGCTTTCTCTCAGACTACTGCGTGGCCCTCCCCTGGGTCCCCACACTTTGTTTTCTGTGACCTGTTTTTGAAAGAGCATGTAACTCGATTGTGCACTCACCTGCTTGAGGCCATCCTGTGGCTTCCCATCACATCCACCCTGACCTGCATGGCCTCACCTCTGCCTGAGTCTCTAGCCTCACCTTCTGCCAATCGTCCTCTGCTCACAGCACACCAGTCTTATTGGCTCCTTTAGCTATTGTAACCCTTAGAGCCTTTGCAATGACTGTTCTCTGTATTCACTTGTTTTTCTGGTTTGTCGCATGGCTCACTTTCTACCACTTCATTCCGATCTGGGCTCAGATGGTCTGTGAGGGAGAACTTACCCAACTCCTCTAAAGTAAACAACACCACTTTCCCTCACCCCTCGTCTATGTACAGTACCATCCTGATTTATTTTTTAGCAAATCTTTTATGTTGACTAGAGATTATGCACTTATTTGTTTACTTATATATTGTCTGTTTTTACCAGTAGAGGGTAAAACTCTAAGGGGGCAGGCGGTTGATAATTACCCAGCATCTAGAACAGTGGTAAATAGTAGGTGCTTACCTGAATAAGTGAGTTGTTAATTTGCATCTTACACAGTATGAATCAATTGATATAGAACTGTTTGCCTTACCTTTCCTGAGGTGGGGTTTGTTATCTTGAAGTCCTTATTAGGTGTCTTGTCACGTGTTCTGCTCCACGGCTTTAACAGTCCGGTTGCTTTGCACAGCCTCATGTGTGATGGAAGGACCGTCATTGGGAGTGTGGGCCTCCTGTGCTGTCCTCACTGAGCATTCAGCAGGCACTTACCGAGGGCTTGTCTCAAAGGCATAGTACTGGGTGCTGCACAGAAAGGAACTCTACATGCAGTTACCTGAGGTAGTGGGGACTAGATGAATGGGACAGGCACATCCCTGGTTTATCCTTTCATTATTTTCAGCCATTCAAAAATCACATGGTTTAATTTAAAAATATATATTTTTTACCAATTATGAATAAAAATTGCATTACAAACTGAATGCTAACTTAAAACCCTTTCTCTCATATGTGTGTATATATGGATGTGTATTTATTTATGATTAGCTATACTTTCATGTGCACGTGTTATGACATTGGAGCGACCAGTTGATTTTAGTCAGATTTTCTCAATAATTTATAAGTTAAATTGTTAAAAATAGTTTGTCCTACGAATAGATTTTCTAGTACGCATTAATCTTCTGTAAGAAAATGCATTTACAGCCCTGCCGGTGTGGCTCAGTTGGTTGGAGTGTTGTCCCATACACCAGAGGGCTGTGGGTTCCATTCCCAGTCAGGGCACATACTCAAGTTGTGAGTTCATTCCCCAGTTCAGGCATGTTCTGGAGGCAACCAATCTGTTTCTCTTTTTCCCTCTCTCCCTTCTTGAAGATCAATAAAAATAAAATAAAATGTATTTACAAAGCTGCTTTAAAACTTACTTACCTAGGGAAATCACCGTATATAAAGTAATGTAACAAATTTTGAGCTTCTCACTTGTAATATCTAGCATATATGTTTAGCTATTGACCTCACGTAAATCTTTTTTGATCTTCAGCGACATCGGCCAGTATAGACCGAAGTGCCCCTCTAGAAATAGGTCTCCAGCGATCTACGCAAGGTATGTCTTGTCGAGTGTTTATATTGAACTTCCAAGAGCCTGTTCCAAAACTAGACATTTATTCACTTTTTTTCTTATAGTAAAACGAGCTGCAGATGAAGTTTTAGCAGAAGCAAAGAAACCACGAATTGAGGTAATGGAATTTTACTTTAAAGGTGATTCATATTGTTACCGAAATTGGGATTTTGTAGCAATAAGAATTCTTTGCTCATAGTATCCTAGGAGCTTTTTTCTGGAAAAATGTATTGCATTTCCTAAAGTATTATCCCTGCATTCATGTCAGCGGTATGTCTATTTTAAGAGTTTTACATGATGGATGAGTATTAGTGTGTGAATTGGAGCATAGTAACATTTTTTTAGACCTCACATATATTGATGCTTTTCATACGATTTTCTGTTCCATTCGTCATAGACACTGACTCAGGTCACATTTGTTGAATGTGGAGCCTAAACTAGATCAGAGTTACTTAGTTTTAATTTTATTTTTATTTTACTTTTTTTTTTTTTTTTTTAAAGGAAACAACATATATATATATATTGATTTCAGAGAGAGGAAGGGGGATAGAGAGAGAGAGAGAGATAGAAAAAAAATCAATGATGAGAGAGTTGTCACTGATCAGCTGCTTCCTGCATGCCCCCAACTGGGGATCGAGCCTGCAACCTGGGCATCCGCCCTGACTGGGAATCAAATCGAATCTCCTGGATCCTAGGTCAATGCTCAACCGCTGTGCCACACCCGGCCAGGCTCAGTTTTATTTTTATTTTTTAAAAATATATCTTTATTGATTTCAGAGAGAGGAAAAGAGAGAGAGAGATAGCAACATCAATGATGATAGAGTCACTGATCGGCTGCCCCCGGCACACCCCTGACTGGGGATCCAGCCTGCAACCTGGGCATGCGCCCTGACCGGGAATCAAACCCCGATCGCCTGGATCTCAGGTTGATGCTAAACTGCTGAGCCACGCTCTGCCAGGCTTAGTTTTATTTTTAAATAACCAAACATTTTCAGACTAAGTTTTACCTGAAATTCTAATACGCAGATTAGGTAAAAAGCTGCTACCAAGGTTGAATTCAGACAAGTAGCCCAAGGGACACTTTGTTGGCATCTCCTCATGTTTGGAGGAACAGGCTTTGAAAACCATTATTTCAGCTTCACTTCTGGTGTTCTGACCTGATCTGATGGATTCAGGACCTATGGCAGCAAATGAAAACAGTCCAGATCCAAAGTGAAATTTTGACTGTGGTGAAGGTTTTCATAAACATGCAGTGTTATTTCATTCTAAAAATTAAAGCTTTAAAATAGTCACTGAGCTGCGCTTGTTTCCAGGATGAAGAGTGTGTGCGCCTTGATAAAGAGAGGTTGGCCGCTCGCCTTGAGGGCCACAAGGAAGGCATTGTGCAGACTGAGCAGATTAGGTAAGATTTCCTTTAGTGGAAAGTGGACAGTTTAGGTGTGTGTAAATGTATGGGGAAAGGAAGTTTAATGCACATTTCATTGTAATTTAGAGAAGTATCTGAATTTGGCTCAAGGTATGCTGGTATGCCTTAGATTGTGAGGGAAAGTTGCACAGCATCATATAAAATGAGTCAAATACTAGATGCATATTGAGCATCTGTTATAAACCACCTTCATCCTAATACAAATAAACCAGTATACTGTGTAATATTACCTTATTTAAACCTGTAGGAATTCCTGTCCTTTTTCCAGATGTTGTTTAAACGTATCTCAAGATTGTCATCTTGTGATTAGAGTAATAATTTTATCAACTGTTAAGGTACCCAAGCACTTTTTCTCATTGTGAAAATGACACTAAGGTTAAGATTGTTATCTTAAATTTATACTCGCGGTGTCTTTTTTTTTATAGTTCTGAAAGCCTGTTTACTGTTTTGCCTATTACTTGAAAATTAAGTAAAGAAAAGGAAACTTCAAAATATGGTTTCATCTTCCAGACATTAAAAGGAGTATATGTTTATGTGGCCCAGAAAAGCCTCCTATCACCTGTAAAATTGATATGGTGTACATTATGACATACAGGTTTGAAACCTTGAAGTAAATTTCAGGGAAAACCTAAGTTTTGAATTCTTTACAGAATGAAGTTTTCACTACCACCCCTTCCAAGGGGTGGGGGGGAGGGGTGTGTGTGTGTGTGTGTGTGTGTGTGTGTAATTTCCATAAGTAGAGGGACATAAGCAAATAAAAGTCTCAGAAAAAATATAAATTAAAGCCACCCATGTTAATGAGTTCTTCTATTTGGGGGAAGGGGAGACATGAAAAAGGTGAAGATTTCTGATGCATTGACACTTCTAAGAAATTACTAATTTGCTTGTAGAGTAATGTTTCTACATGGGCTCTTTATAAAATCTTACGTGATCATGAAATATGAGTATGTAACTTTATAGATAAGAAAATCTTAATTGTTGCCACTTAAAGTATTTTTACTGTGAGTTTATAAAGGTAACAGTATATTTTGATGTGCTCAAGAGATCCTTGCTGTGAAAATTTGAAAAATAAATTGTTTTCAGGTCTTTGTCTGAAGCTATGTCAGTGGAAAAAATTGCTGCGATCAAAGCCAAAATTATGGCTAAGAAAAGATCGACCATCAAGACTGACTTAGATGATGATATAACTGCCCTTAAACAGAGGAGTTTTGTGGACGCTGAGGTAGATGTGACTCGAGATATTGTCAGCAGAGAGAGAGTGTGGAGGACACGGACAACTATATTACAGAGCACAGGAAAGGTAATCGAAACCTTTGGCGCATTCGTTAACTGTGAGTGTGAGTATTTAACCTGTCATTGGTTACAGAAGTGGTTAGAATTTGCTCTGGGAGATTTCAGGTTTTATCTCTGAAAGGTCAGGAGAGCATAGATTTCTAAGTGGCCATATTTGCGTTGTGTCCTGTCGTGTGCTTGGTTGTTGGTCACCAAAGAAGCTGATGAGAAAATTTGACTCCAAGTGCAGCTCTTGGATTTACTTTGTCAATCCAAGGGGGGGCCTACTTTCCCTGTTGGTCAGGTTTTTGCTTAAACCCAATGAACAGGAGTAGTCAAGCTCTTTGGTTGTTAATATCATTAATTTTTTCTCCACAAAGCAGAGAACTTAGCAAACATTTATTGCATGTATTTTATACATTATATTCTGGTTTGTGGATGTAGCAGTATTTATTTGTTCTTGTTAATGAGTCATTTTTTTGTTTTGTTTCTTGCTACCGGATTGTGGTATTTTCTTCCTCCTTCCTCTTCTCCCTTTCCCCTTCCTGTTCCCGATTACAAGCAGTGCATCAAAAACATCCCTGTACACAAACCTCTGCATTTATGTCTATACTGCAAAAGATTTAAACTCTAGCAGCAAATGGCTGGTTAAAGGAGATGTGTACTTTAAATTGTGAAAGACACTGGATGTGTCCCTGTCTTAATGGTTTCTCCAGAAAGATTGCATTGTTTCACTTAATTATTTTTATCTGTCTTTTCCTCCCCCACCTCCCAGTTTTCTCCTAAGTGTTAGTAGTTCTCTTACTGATGCCCAGTTTTTAATAGTGATGATGTGGTAAGAAAGTTGTAGAAGTGTGTGAGATAGATTATTGATAAAAGTGAACTTTTACATGGGTTTCATTTGCAGATTTTGGATTCTGGCCTCAGATTTACTGTCCATTTTAGTAGGAATAACGCTGCTAGAAAAGAGTGTGTGAAGGAGAGAATGTTTTTGTGCTTTGACTTGTTGTACAAAGTACTTGAGCTCAGGACTAAGAACCATTCTCCAGAGCTTAGATTATAGAGAAATCTGAGAATGTGAGTAAACTTCTGTTTTTGTCTTTACAGTAAAACTCTGTTTAATACTCATTTTTACTGCCTAATGTGGGGCTCATAGTTAAATAGTGGGATTTACATTGCTTTACCAATGCTTATTATAAATGTTGAAAAATCTGAATTTTATAGTAATGGAATAAACAGAGGTGGAACAACCCACTTTACTCTTGGACCAAACATTAAGTTTTCAAATAACTGAGAGGAACAATTTTTATTGAGCTCTAGGTGGCAGGATTGAACCATCATTTGAAAACTTAGTGTTCTCATTTAATTTTGTGTTGTCGCTACCACTTATAATTTTAAAAATAGGTTAGTTTAAGAATTGTTTGGTAGCTAGGTTTGCTTTTGTATTACCATTTTTAAAAATAAGAACTATTTTGACTGGTATTTTCTCTGTATACTGTTTTTTTCCTGCTAAACTCTAAAAAACCTTGTAGGTACATGTAGCCCTAAATGACCCTAAAATTTTAGACAGACCTTCTTAGTTTCTGAGTTCTTAGAGTAAAAGGTTGAAGATTCCATAAAAAGTATAAGTCTCCTCTTTTAGTTATATTACTGTTGCAGGCACCCCTCACAAAGCAGCTGATTTTATAATGCCATTAAAAACACATTTTTAAATGTGTATAAATTGGTCTGTGTCCATTGCTGAAAAGTTGATAAAGAGGTTATTACAGGAAGATAATCACCTGTAATTCTACCATAGGAAAATAGCTGGTGATATTTGATTGGTTTTGCTAAACGTTGTGTCTCTCACACAATACTGTATTTTTACAGTGGTGAGAATTGATTTTCACCACTTAATAGGATATTTTCATAACTTGATAGATAATAGGATTGGATTAAGACGTCATTTGCACCTGTCACTGTGTTGACCTTTGCACTGCTGGTGGGGATGAGTGGCTGGCTCACTGCTGGCTTTTTGGCATGAACAAGGCATTGGCTCCAAACCCTGCTAGCAGCCGGCCATTGTGCTCTCACTACTGATATGTCATTGGTGAGATTTTTATTGTGTTTGGCATGATATCAAAGAATGTCCACAGTCATTTGAAAAGCCATTGTAATGCTCCTCCTCTTCCAGTTGTCCATGTGAGACTGGATTTTCTTTCATATACTTAGACCAAAACAAAACAAGATATCACAACAAATATTAACTGTGATATTTGTTAATAGATATGAAAGTAGATATGAAAATGCAACTATTTTCTGTTAAGCCATACATTGAGATTTGCCAAAATTTAAAGTAGTGCCACTCTTTCTTGTCATTACTTTTTGTGCATTTTGGAAAATAGTTTTTAAAACAATGGGTTGCTCCAGAAAGTGTTGAGCTTATACAAAGACTTCAGCCAGGGATCCCCTGAAACGAGTGACTTCAAGCCATGTATTGCAAGAGGGATGCTTACACAGACCCAGGAGTAGGTTTGGAGTGAAAGATGTAAAAATTCCTGGAGAAGCTATGCCGGCCGATGAGGAAGCTGCTGCCACATTTCTGGCAGAGTTGAAGAAATGATTAGGGTTTTACACTATTTGCGGTTTCAGACATCCACTGGGGTCTTGGAACATGTCCCCCTCAGATAAGGGGATTGTTGTTGTAGTTGATTCAGAGTTAAATCTCTCTTGACAACAAATCTGTTTTATTTAAATGTTAACTTGTTTCCTGGTTACATATTTGAATAGATGCAGAATATGAATAAATAAAAGCCATTTGTACAGTTTAAATAAAGTGAAAGTAAAAGAGTAACACTAGGTTTATAATAATTGGTCTTTGGATCAATTTCCATACAGTAGTTGATTTTACATGTATGTAGCAATCACTAATCCCTTGTCATGAAGTAGAAGGGAAGAATTGATAGAAAACCTAGTCTGAGTAAACCTACTCTCTTTGAATGTTAAATTTTAAGTGGGCTTAATTAAAATCCATCTATATTTTAGAACTTTTCCAAGAATATTTTTGCGATTCTTCAGTCTGTGAAAGCCAGAGAAGAAGGACGTGCCCCTGAACAGCGGCCAGCCCCAAATGCAGCACCTGTGGTAAGAGGGATTCACTGCTTTTCCAGTGATTTTATTGAAAAGGACCCCTAGTCTCCAGTAGTGTGATTTTGAAGACATCTAATCTTAAAGTTTTTCAGTGAGTGGGTTCTAAACCTTTTGCTGCTTCAACATACTCGAAGGATATGAAAACCCTTCTCACCATTAAAAGTTACTTCAGCAGTAATTCATACTGGGGTCAGGATCTCAGAGGGGTCAGTTAGGAAAAGCCCTCTGAGTCACTGGGTAAACTGTAGCTGGCCTACTGTTCGTTGCTTAGGAGACTCACCAATCACTGTTAGAAGTATAAGTCCCCATCACTGTTCACTGGGGGCTCCTGTGTAAACCATTGGTAGCCGTGACTTCATGGTGAATGTGTTGTGTTTCTCCTGATCACGGGGCAATTGGTCCTTTCATTGTGCCTTAGTTTTAGCTGGTTAGCTGTTGCCTGCCTCTTTGGTTAAGGTGCCACTTAGGACCCTCCCAAAATAAATTACATATATGACAGAACCTAAATTTAAACTCCGACATATCCTCCAGTATGTATACCTAGTGACAGTCTTGAATAAGTATCTTTTATTTGGACTAATACTTGGGATAGCATTTTATTGTAACAGAATTAAGACTATTTTAGTTTTCCTGAATGTCATGAATTTCCCAAGAAATTTTGGGAACATTCTTTAAATATGCTTTTTCCGATTATTACAGACTGTGAGTTTTAAGTAAAGTATTAAATTAAGTGGAGAGTCACTGACCACTGTGAATTAAATTACCCATCATTAGGTTGGCAACTTTTTCTAAGTATTAAAAAGACACCTCTACTAACTAGTCTTACCCTGTACATTTATAATGGGTTTATTGTCATAGTTGTCATTATTTTAATTTAAAGATTAACAATTTGGAGAATAGTTCAGTTAAAAGGCTCTAAAATGTCAGCTCAATAAACTTTGAGTTAAAAGATTTTTTGTATTAGAGAAAAATTCATAATTGGAGGGATCTTATTTCATAAAGAAGTTGAAGTAATTGCGTGAAAACACTGAGCACACCCGTTTTGCTTCTGCAATGTCTGAGCGTTTTGCTTGTTGCCTTAGTGCGAGTTTGCTTGTCCTTTGCCCCTGTCCAACAGGGAAGGTAATTTTCTAATAGTGAACAATATCTGAAAACAAGCATGACACGGCTCCCCACTTTTGTCTTCTCACTTTTGTCTTATTGGCTACAGCAAGAAAGAAGCTTAGAGAACAATACCCTTATTGTGGTTTTCATGATGAGTATTAAGTAACAACTTAGAATATTAACATTTAAGTCATGGTTAATGTTTTTACAGGATCCCACATTGCGTACCAAGCAGCCCATCCCAGCTGCCTACAACAGATATGACCAGGAAAGGTTCAAAGGAAAAGAAGGTAAGTTACTTAATTTTTAGCTTTCTTTTCCTGTGGTTGTAACTCAACTTGAGAGCTTGACGTTTGTTAGAGCAGGGATTGGCAGGCCAAATCTGCGGCAGGGCCATACTCATTTATGTACTTTTCATGGTTCCCGTGGTGCTGTTATCGCCCTACTGAGTTGTGACAGAGTTTTTGTGGTCTCAAAGCCCAAAGATACCACCTGGGCTTTTACAGAACGCATTTGCCTACCCTGGTTAACTGCCTGGATTCTGGAGCCAGATTGCCTGTGTCACAGTTACTCTGTGAATTTTGATGTTATTTGAACTGCATTCTGTCTGTTTCCTCCTTTGTAACATTACAGTACTAATAGCAGTAGAAGTACAGTACCTATCTTTCAGAGTTATTGTGGGGATCATACTACTTAAATATAAAATCCCGAGGATCAGTGGCTGGTGTGTATCAGCTATTATGTATGTTATATTTATATATATCATATTTGCTGTTATTAGTGTTTAGTTCTGCTTCTCAGAAGTTTATCGTAGAGGGAGGCTCTACACATCAGACCATGTCCCCCGATTATAACCGTGTACACTGAGCACTGGGAAGTGTGGATTGGAGTCGCCTTGCACGGCTATGTTTCCCGAAAGCCCGTGTAGTGTGCTGGCTACCGCTGTAGGGATCAGTTACCTGTTAGCGAGGTGGTTAGTGAAGTGGGACTGATGTCATGTAAACTACTTTATCTTGACTTGGTTCATGAAAAGATGAGGTAGTATCATGTGGAAGTTTAACATATGTCATTTTTTTCTGCATAATATGAAATCTCAAGTTTCACTAAAGGATAGATCATCTGGATGCAGTGAATTTTGTGCGTTGACTTCCTTTACTGTACAAAGGCATTCACTAAATACGTGGTGTAGACAGCGGTCCATCCTTTTATTCACTGCAGCGTTTTTCTTGTGGATGAATTATGTAAACCAGGGCTTGGCAGGTTACAGCCCACAGACAAGCTCTGACCCTCACCATGCCCACAGGTCTCTCTCACTTGTGGTTGTGACCGAGGCTGTAGGGCTTGCATTGTGTAGAATGGTTAATATGTGACAGTTTACAGAAGGCACATTGGGACTCTCCTGGAACCCTTATCCCTATGACAGCCTTTTCTACAGTGTATCGTGCCTGTCATTGTAATTCAGGAACATGACTTTTCTACATGTTAAGGATTTCTCACCATAAATAGATGCTTTTAGTAGTGCGCTAATTGAGTGTTGGGTGTAAATAATTTGGGGGTTATATTTTAAAGAATTTTGTTCAGTCTGGTTTTTGATACTTCCAGCTAACTGTGTATGAGCTTTGAACACACTTGTAGAGAGAGTCTTAACCAGCTTCTGCACACTGGGCTCATTGGTGTTTGTTGAATGTATTTTTGAGATTAGCACCCTCATAAAGTTTTATCTTCACAAGTGTGTGCTTTATGTTATACTGTTACCATGTTAAGATATATTGTGGTTTATTACTTTAGGTTTGTGATTGATCATGAAATACATAAAATCTAATACAAAACTCTCTTTTGTAGAAACGGAAGGCTTCAAAATCGACACGATGGGCACCTACCACGGCATGACCCTGAAGTCTGTGACGGTAAGTTCCTTCAACCACAGAGCTGCTCTTTTTCAAGCCACTTTATGTGAGTAGCAGATGTTGGAGGAAATCTTTACTCTTCAGTATTTTCTAGTTGAAACATCTGTAATAACCAGTTGTGCAATAGATCTGTGTGGAGATTATTTTTTTCTTAAAACTGAGTTGTGTGTAAAGCTATTGTGATTAACTGTACGTAGGTGGGATGCTACCTGGTTAGAGGATTTAAAGACAGCAAGGGTCACAAGGTCAACTTGGAGAGTTTCTTGCCGTAGTATCTTAGGCTTTTTCAAATGAAATCCCTTACGCTCTTTCAAAAGACATCAAGATTCATTTGTTACTGATGTTTTCTTGGGGAAGGAGCTTGCCTACCCGCCATTCCCCAAGGGAGTTACTGTGGAGCTGAAGTTGTTTTCTTTGGGTAGCCATCAGAGTCTTTCGTGGTTTTTGTCGTTTTTACTTTTGTCTCGTCTGAAATGCCGTTCGATTGGTTTCGTTACTGAGCTTCTGTGCAAATAGTGAAAATCTGTGGTAGTTTTTATAGTGATTCTTTTACAGGACAGTTTTTCACAAAGCCAAGGACAGGTCTTGAGTAAGAGTATGAGAATGGTGGGCTCTGCTTCCTCGTCGGAGACTTTGGTCCTGCGTGTACTAGCAAAAGAGGCATGTGGAAGCACATTCACGGTGTGCGATTTACAGAAGTAACCACGACAAAGACTAAAATGGTCAAATTGGGAGTACTTTTAGTATTTTCAGACCCATTTTGAATTTTTGCTGTTTATGACCTGAGTCGTTTTAGCAGCTCTTCTAGAACACTTAGAGAAGTGTGACCTCGAATGCTTTGAAGTTTCTTTGATCACTTACAGTCTCCTGGAGAAGAGACACATCAGTCAGCCACTCACATATAAAATTGGGACTGTCACATCTAAAAGTGTGTAGAGGTATATTGTGCCATGAGAACTTAAAACTGGAAGTTTTTGTAGAAGTCAGACTGGCTTGTTGAGGTAAAATTGAAGGAAGGCCTGATGTTGGAGCAGGAACAAAACGGTGAAGGAAAAGCAGGAGTCGGTGTCCTGGTGGGAAGAGCATGACAAGTAGACGATTGGAAAGGGACTGCTTATGGTGCGGATATTATGGTGCCGAGAGGCAAGTGTCTTCCTAAAGGTCCATGCTTCCTGTCCGTTCACAGGTGCCGGTGCCCGGCATTCGCTGTGCTGATCTTGATGGCCCCAGGTATTACAGTTTTCCTTACTGCTTACTGGAAGCTTGGATCCGTGGCTTTCTTTGTGGAAGGAGTGTCATCTCAACAACCTAATGCTTGTTTTTGCTCCTGGTAGTGTCTGCAGCTCATGTCTCAGTGCCTAGACTCTCAGTAAATGTTTATCAGTGAGTGCACTCTGGGTGTTTCCTTGGTTCTGCTAGCCTGATGTTAGTGTTTGAGAATTGAGCGTGGTAACCTGGTCTACTCTCTGTTACCTGGGAATGGTGCCTGGCAGTTTCACCTGCATTGATTTTATGTTGAAGTTAGCACCTCACTTCTTGATCTTGAGCATCGCACTCTCTGCTTAGACATGTGCTGTGCTATGGAGGACCTGAAAACGGGTGGCTCTGGGGAAGTTTGGTCATTACCACTCTGACTGTTGCTTCCCTACTCATGATATAGTTCTAGCAGGTGGTTTGCGAGCCCGTTTTTGTATAGTCCAAGATGGTTGAGAGATTAAAGTCTGTGACCAATTGCAGTTAATATTTCCATAGTACTTGTACTTTTATTGGTCAATATATAATTGCTTATACGATGCTTTATTTTCAGTGTGGATGAGCCCATATCCAAATCAGTGGTCTTATCACTACCAAGAAACTCTCCTGTTTCCCAGTGTGATTTTTGGTCACGTGAGATCATGCATGTAAAGTGCTTTAACACAGTACCAGGCACACGGTGTATGCTCAGTCAGGAAAGAGATCCTGTTGCGCTGTCACTGTTTTCATGGGGGTTTTGCTAATAGACAGTAGTAATATTCCAGGTGACGTGACATGGGATTATGCTGTGTAGTAAGAGGTGACAAATTATTTACTTGAATTAGAATTTCATTACTTACAATTTTGATCAAAATAAACTAGTTAAGTATCGAAAGTGTGGTATTTTTATCTTCTAGAGTATTAACACTGAGCATAAAAATTATTTTGTAATTTTTTTTGATCAAATGGGTTGTCATTTAAAATTAAATTTTTGTGTATAATAAAAATTACATAATATTAGGGTATGAGTAAGTCACAATTAGTACTTGGTGCAATGTTTAAATATTTTAAAATATAATGTAAAAATTCATTTTTTTGCTGAAGAAACCAACTTGCATATTGTTGACAGTGGAAGGTCGAAAATAAATTAATATTAGAATATTTATTTTCTTTTTTTAAAGTAAGCTTTTTTTTTAATATATATGTCTTTATTGATTTCAGAGAGGAAGGGAGAGGGAGAGGGAGAGAGATAAAAACATTAATGATGAGAGAGTCATAGGTCGGCTGCCTCCTGCACTCCCCGTACTGGGGATTGAACCCGCAACTCGGGCATGTGCCCTGACCAGGAATTGAACCTCAATCTCCTGGATCCTACATCAATGCTCAACCGCGGACCAAGCCCAGCCGGGCAAGTCTTATTTTAAAATAAGGATTTTTAGCAGTACTAAGACCCTTTATTATTTAGTCCAGTGCTCTTTGAGAACTTAAGTGTCATCAATTAACCATCAGTTTTCAAGATAATATCAGGGTTATAGAAATGATTTTAAGTTGATGCTTGTGATATGAAGAATTTAGTTGTCTGTTAAGAATTGTTTTTCATAATCAAGTTTTTAAACTAGAAGTTTTCTGGAAGGAAGATACTGTGTTTTAAAGATTCTGCACTTTGACCATAGAAGACACCAGACAGATGGTGTGGAGGCTCTTTCTGTGCATACTGCACACAAACATGCACACACACACACCTGTGCACACACACCTGCACACGCACACCTGTACATGCGCATATACCTTTTTTAACTTGAGGACTAGAAATGAGAGAATTGCTCTACTCTGAGGGAAGGATTCCTTTTGTCTTCCATCAAGCTTACCTACTTCGGTGGTGGTGTCCTGTTACGTGTGACTTTTAGTACTTCAGTAGCCTTTTTGTAATGGAAGTGAAATCAAATGAAAAGCAGACTTAACTAAGAGCTTGGTGTTAGATAGCTTAGCTTTCAGAGTTACTCTGTGTAGAACAGAAAACTTAGACTACTGAATTGAAAATGGGAGATAAATTGAGTATAAATAGAATCCAACATATTAGATACTAAGTACAGTTTCTGAGATTTTGAACTTTACCAAATTTTACAATTTGTTTTGATGCAGTATCTTAAGAATCAAAGATAAAAATGATCGTTACTAGAATTAGGATAAGTAACATCCTGACAAAATTAAGAATAACAGATTTACATACTTGCATGAAATAAAAATACCATTTTAGAGTTAGTAGGTTTAGTACTTCCTGATTTTAAAATTTATAGTGGAACCAAACAAAATTGCTGTGGAAGTATTTGTACCATAACAACTCAGTAAAGATTTTTTGTTGATCTTTTTTATTAAAAACTTGATAAAAGTGCATCGTATACATTGTTCACCCTTGAATCAAGTGTTCATCAAACATTTGTAGCTTCCGCTATTTCCCCCAAAGGTTTTTAACTGGTGATGCAGAATATTTGTCACCTACCGAATTAAAAACTGCAGGCTTGTAAACTTGGCGCTCAGAGAGAAGTGGGTGCCGTGGAGTGATTAAGTGTTGGCGTGTATACACCTGCTGTCGGGAAATAAGCCTCCATATGTTGCAGTTTGGCAGACGTGCATCTTAGAAATGGATTGACTGGAGCTGCTGCTGCACTCTCTACCTTTTATCTGTTTCCAGCAGTGCGTTCTCGTTGTGCCTGAAGTGATCACTTTTGCCTCAGTGACAGGCACGTGATACGTTTTTATAGATGTGCTCGAAGTGAGGTGAAGTGCTGCTCGAGAGTGCAGGAACCGAGCTGGGGGAACAGCTCATTCAGATGCCAGCATGGCCCTCACGCCAACAAGAAACAAATCTATTTCAAAACAGTTAACTTTTTGTTTTTATAAAAACTTGAGCCTGAGACACATTGATTTTTCACATTTTATCACATCATGTCAAAATAATTTCCCCCAATATATATGAGCCTTAGTAAAAGAAGTATCTCAGTTGTGTTTTTGAAAATAAGTACTTAGATGAGAACTGCATTGATGAAACATCTGAACTTTATAAATGTGTTTCTGGAGTAACTCGACTGAATCTTACTGCATGGAGTATAGTCCTTACAGCCCAGAGCAGCCAGGTCGGAAGATCTGTCCTTTGCACAGTTGCAGATTCCTTAAAATTGACAGATGTTTTATTTACATTCAATTATATATCGAGATGTAAAACTGAATCTAAAATGAAGGGTCTTTTGACTGTCTGCATTTCTTAAATTAAAATTTTTGTGGAAAACGTAGGTAAATGCATCTTATTGGCCCCGACTTGAGACTCAAACCACTGACATATGCATGCTTGTTATTGCATGTTAATACACAGAATCCCCTACGGATCTGTATAGATCCCCTCGGGATATCTTTTGGTTATATAATGTATTTTTAAGAATTACCCTCTTCAGAAATTAAAAAATATTTTTGGAATTCTTTCATGTGATGAGTGTTGACTGAAACTTGTCCTATGGTAATAATCAGTTTTAACTCTACATGCTTTGAGCAGTATTTTACAGATTGCACGTGTGAAAAACAATTCGTCTTTTCTAGTGTACTCTGCGGTGGCGATACCTGCCTGCTTTGTCCTTTGCTATGTTGCCACAAGCATTGTGCTTATTTTGTTGTAAGTGGTTCCAGTATTTTATCAGTTCACCGGGCAGGAACTGATGAGAGGTAATTAGGTGGCTGTATTTACAGCTCGAATAAGAAACTCGCCAGTGATTGAACACAAACTCATTGGGAGGGGGCACGGGATCAATCCTCAGCTTGGCAAGACAGATCCCTACATAGACATCCTCCAAGTGCAAGCGACGAATACTTAAAGAGACTTTAAATATCTTCTCAGCCAGATCTCCCGAGAAAACGTAGCCAGTCCCAGAGCAGAAAACAGGATAGCGCTCGCTGGGGTAGAGGTCCGGTGGCATGTACCATTTGCTGTCTTTGTTTCGATTGGGCGCGTAGCCTCTCATTAGGTAACCAGTAAAGTAGTTATGTCTGGGAGGCAGGTCTGGCTTCAGTAACTTGTGTATTAAATACTCAGTGTTCACAAACATGTCACTATCAGTTTTCATAACATACGGAATATGTGGACAGTAGGTTGCTACCCAGTTCATGCCCATTAGCGTTTTAATGGTCAAGTTATAGTAGGTATCTAAATATTCCTGTTGAACTATATCATGATATTTTCTGCTTTCTTTTAGTATTTCATGTTGAAAGTAGTTATCAAACTTAATACTTATGCCCAACAAAAAAATCCGTGTGATTTGGATACCAGGGGCTAAACTCTCGTTGCCCCACGTTTGCCGAATAGCTCTTCTAGCATCTATCTGTTCAGGTTCTGCAGCTATTAGTAGGATTAAAAATGGGCTTTTCTTCTGGCACTTATCAGGTTCATTGATAAGGTACTTGAAGTGGTAAGAATTTGGGTGCCTAGTACCTTTTTCATCGTAAAGACTCCCATTGGCACTGAGTGTGTTCTCCAACCCGGTCACTCCTTGTGGTGACAGGTCTGTGTTATTGGAGTTGGTTGCAGTTTGAGGCCTCAGAGTTTGAGGGATGGTTTCTTTCCAAATGTTGCGAAGAGAGCTGTGGTTTGTCTCACTTTTTGCAGAACGAAATCCTCTGAAAGTATAGGTCATAGGGTTCTCTTTGAATCCAGCTCTGCCTGGTAGCCAGTCGTGGTGATTGAAGAACAGCAACATGGCAAAAAGAAACAGCAGGGAAAGCGCACCAATGAGGGGGGTCCTGAGCAGAGACCGCTTGGCCCAGCAGCAGTGCCGCCTCCTCCACTGCAGCATGTTGGAAACAACCGAGGTGGGGAGGAGACCCTGGGGCCGAGCGCACTGTTTGCCTCCACTGAGTCAGTCCTCTTTTTTGGTCATCATTTTCCAGTCCGGTCACGCTGTCCCTCTTGCAGTCATTCTATAAAGATAAAGCATATGAGTTTCCAAAATGCTGAGTGTTATAGAACTGCCTAAAATAGAGTTTGGGTGCTAATAAGATTAGGGCAGATAAGAATTTTGAAGCTGTGAAAATATCATGGAGGAACAAAGATTATGACTTGTTTTCCCTTGGCAACATAGCATCACTGAGAGCAGGATTTAACCTCTTTAAAAATATACCTTTGTAACCCAGCGAGCACTTTAAAGAGAGGTGATGGGTAACTAATCTTCCCTTTCGGTATCTCAGTAGCTCTGGCCAGATGAACTGTGGACCTAGGTTAAAGGTTTAAAAGTTGTATGCATGCAGAAGAAAGCATTGTTACTAGATTTCTGAGAGGCCATGAAAGAAGGCCTGGGAGCAGATGGAAACTGTATTGGCATTAATTAAAACTGATTTGACATACTATTGGTGGTTGTGCACAGTCAGCGGCCTTTTGTGTAAAATGGTCGTGTAACAGTCGTGGGACAGACAGTGCAAGGTTGATTATGGCCGAGGTCTGTTAGTCACAGTACACTGCCTGGCATGTTTCCATCGGCCCCCACTGTGCTGAGAAAGTCAATGAGAAGATGCACCTGTCACAATTCATTTTCAGGGTCCAGTAACTTCAGTGCAGGATTTTACGACAGTAATAAATGATGAACAGTGCCAACACTCTTTCCTAGTTTTAGCCTCACTTCAAATATGAGGCATTCAGGAGACATTATCCCTACTTAGACTTAAGATTGATTTTTTTAAAAATATAGCAACTAGTTATATCTTTAGTTATCTGTGGCCTTGGCAGACACTATCACATGTCCCACTTAGTCTCCATGTTAGAACCAAACAAAGAACTACTCTGAACAGTCTTTTCACAAAATATAGGCACTACAGGGTACTTACTGTCACATCTAGCTGTTTAAAATGTTAAATTTCACAAAATGCATTTTAGAGATTCTCAGGCTACGCTGTGTTCTGAATCTGCATGTTGAGAATTTGTTCTGTTTTTAGGACTCTTGCTAGCATGACATTTAAGCTCTAGATTTTTGACAAGATTATGGTTGTCACTGTGGGAGCTTCATGACACCGCACATGAAGAACCAGCTGTGTTATCTTGGATCAAGGTTTCAGCTTGTCCTTAGTTTTTCTGAATCAGGGCCTGGGGTAGGGGTGGATAGATAAAGGAGCTGTAGCTTGAATTGTAGTAAGAGAAAAAACTTCTTGAGGAGACTAATAAATATGTAATTTTAATTTTTTTTCAAGTTTTTAATTGTGAAAGTTACTTCTTTAAGCAGAATAAAACTAGTCAGTTAAAAATTTAATCTAGGGCCATTTGTTTTATTTGAAATGATAATGTAGACATAGATATATGTGTTCTGTTATCCTGTGATATTGAGAGATTTATGGTTAATACCAAATCTGCTTAACTCTGACATGAAATTTATTTATTTTGGGGGAAATAAAGTCCTTATATAACTCAATAATCAGAGTAAAATTAACATATATAATGTGAAGTACTTTGAAAATATTGATGGAAAGTGTTAGACATACATATATGAATGAAAGTACACCTAGTCACAACCACTAGGGGGAGCAAAGTAGCTGGGAATTTGAACAAATTTCTAAAGTGTAATATTATAGCGCAGACGCCAGGTTTTGATAATTTCTGTTATCTAAAATTATGTAGTACTTTTAGAGGTTATGGTAGGAAGTTAATCATTTTGTGAGATATAAATTGTGGGTTTTTTTTTTTAAGTTTGGGGTTTTAAAAACAATTTAGTTTGCTATTTATTAGAGTTCATTTACATGAATTTTAATCTTACATTACTATAATGAAGACCAAGGCTATTCATTTTACCAGTAAAACATACTTCTGCAGTGAGCTAACAGAAAATAACAGAGCTGAGTATTCTGATTTAGAAACTCACTTTCCCCCTCCTTGTACTGTAAGTAGTTGGCCAGTCTGTTCAGACTGAGAAATCTTTCTGAGTTTTTATTTTAAAATGAAATATTTGATAAATAGTAAGGATTTTTCTCCATTCCATTAAGCTAGCAGATAGAAGGGGTATAGGTATAAATTTAAAAGAGACAAAATTGGCCTTTAAAATTTATTTGATAATCTATTTTAAATATTCCAAAGTTAGAGTAAACATATCAGTTTTCTGTTGCTATAATAATGCTTGGAATCTGATTGAAGAATCATTGAGATCTTTTAAAGTGTGAATTTGATAGTTTAAGAAGTAATAAATATAAAGCCAGATATTTGAATGAATGTTTGAGTAAAGGACTGAAGAAGGGAGTGAAGATAGAGAAATTGTGTTTTTATGAGTATAATACACCTGAAGTGATATCTCTGAAGTATTTCATTGTTGCAGAAACCAGCAAATTATTATACATTGTAACCTAGCATAAGTGCATGGTTTATGGTTCTCTGTGGTTTTGTAGCAGTGGGTGATGGAGGTGCATCTGAATGTAAATTCATGGGGTTTGTGTTTGTAAATACCGAGCTGCTCAAGCTTGGAGTCACCCCTCTCTTTGTTATCCTCCCACTGATAAAAGTCGTGTGTCTAGCCTTAGATGTTCTTTATTAGGTTTCTCGAGTTATAATTTTTCTGTTAAAAATAAAGTAAAATTGCACCCTTTTATTACATAGTAAAATTATTCTCGAGTTATTGCCTGTTGTATTTTATTTCTGACAGAGTGGAAACGAGACGAGAAGGTTAAATGGTTTGGCACAGTAAATGGCTTTGCATTTTTAGGTTTCCAGCATAGAAATAGCTTTGATTTATCTCCTATGTGATTTTTATGATAATACTTTCAAGTTATTAATGTACACACACACAGTTTTTATCTTTTGTCTTTTAAAAGTGTTGATGTCTTTAGTCTGTTGAAACAGTCCTAGATTTGAGTAGAGCTTGAGTAGAAAATTCTGCACTGTTGAGATATCTAGCTTATAAGAATGTTTAATTGATGACTTAAACATTGAGAGAGAAAGGCACTAAGAGAGACTAGAGATTTTTACAACCATATTTTTTTAATACCATCTGACTTCATTCTTAAGTGGAATAAAAATTCATGGTATGAATGAGAGTCGATGTTGAGATGTAATAATAACAGGGCCCGATAAAACTTGTTTAATCTTAGTTTTAGAGTGGCGTGCTTACATATGTCTTAAAATGTTTGCCTTTTACGATTATGCAATAATAGGTTATTGAGTTTTGCTGCGAAAGTGAGCAAGAATTAAGATCTTTGATGGATCTTTAAAAATTTTAGAAATACCTTTTAGCTCCTGAATCATGAACTGTTACTGTAACTGTGGTGGTTGCTTTTAGATTTATTCCTGCCCTGCAAATGGGCCATGGCATAGCCTGGAAGCACAGTGGCTGGATTTATATTTAATTTTTCACCTTGTAGTGCTGTTTATGGATATTTTTATATCAAAGTGTTTTCATACTATGTTTTGGAATTTCACTTTAAAAATGACCACCAAGAACAACCTTACATTTGATCATTTAGAATCAGTCTGTTACTTAAAATCCAAGCCCACTGTTTTAGATGGGGAATTTGCAGCCACCATTGGTGTTTCTTTGTTTCAAAGTTGTTTTCACGGGCACTGGGACATGCAAATCTGCTGTGGAGCTCTGCTAAGCACACACTCAGTCCTCACGGCTTGGTGACACTTCACATTGCTGACGCCCTCGGGTCATTATCTCCATCTGGGCAGATGGGTTTTGGAGGGAAGACTTTGTTACCACAAGCTGCTATTTATTAAGATTTTGTTTTAAAAGGACTTTGAAGAAAGCTCTTGATGTTTAGCCCGTCTCTGATACTATTTAGTGTAACCTCACTGCATTGTCTGCCGATAGCCATTTTTGAGGGAGCCCTGGAGTTCAGTAGATGAGGACCCGTCTGACCTAATTTGGCAGAGGGTTGCCGTGTTTTCTCAGAGGGCTACAGATTTTTTTTTAAGTTTTAATTTCTCATAGAACCCTTTAATAAAGCACATCCTGTTACTATTTGCCTTTCCTCCCCTGTACGCCTATAATCCAGAATGACTCCAAGCTGCATATTCCCTGGAATAAAGCAGTGGCAGCTTGTCTTCCAAACAATGACACATTGTAAAACCGTATATTCAGAAGCCCATTCAGGTGCCTCCAGGGCTGCACAGTTCAGGTAGCAGACATTTAAGAGACTATCACACAGACATGGACATACCTTCCTCGTCAGGCCGTTTCTGTGTGGAGGGTGATGCCCACTGAACACACTTTTGACTCCATCCCTTCAGCAAAAAGGTGCCATCGACCATGCGCACATCCCCCAGTGGTCTGCCTCTTGCAACTGCTTTTCTCGGAATCCAAGGTCCTACCTGTCTCCTGCCTTCCAGGCACCCTCCTCCTTCATATGGATGCTTGTCTTCTGAGGCTTTCCCTTTCTTTCATTTTCTCGGTTTTTGAACAAAAGGGCTGTAGTCGTCTGCTCTGTTGGGGGCAGGCTGACTTTCCCGGCGCTGATGCGTCGAAGCTCTACAGCTGCTGTCTGCCGGGCCGGACAATGCAGAGCTGTCTTCCCTGCTCAGTATCCATGTTTCCAGTGGCGACACGGAGCTGCAGTGGGAAGCTGCCTCAGCAGAGCAGCGCGCTTCCCTCGTGCCGGGAGGACAGGCTGAGGCTCCCTCGCGGTTGCCTGGCAGCTGCAGGGAGGATTATGAGCCGTTTTGCTGGGGTTCAGCCTGTGATATGAAATGCACGCTTCCTCAGCTGCTGGCCAGGCAGCGGCAGTTTCGATGTGGGCTTGACAGATGTTCTCTCTGACAGAGCAGAATTCAGCGTCACTGCCTGGCTCAGTCCCACGTGACTGTTTGCATTAATTTGGACTGAAAACCTAAGGTAGGGGAAGCTCAGGGCTTCTGCTTCTGTGTGCTAGGTGTTCAGTCCAGTGTAGTGATGAGTGAGTAATGTGAAAATGGGGTGATTATGAAATGGGTGGTTATAGTTTTATTTTTTATCTTATTTCCTTTTTCCTTTTTTTAACTTTATGCTTAAGCACAGGCTTTCTAAATGTTTTCAGTGTTGGATGTTGATTTTGGTGTTTTTTTTTACATGGTTTTATAGGGCATAAGAGTGTAAGCTTTTATGTGTAACTGGATCTAATTTAACCCCTTCAGTGCACTCCTTCCCCGGAAGTTTTTTTCCTCAAGTTGCCTTGCTTTTACTAATACCTGGTTAGACTCATGGGCCATTTCCTTTTATCTGTAACTCAGCCCCCCTCCTCAATCTTCTGGGGGTTCTATAAATCAGCTGCCCTGGGTTACTTTACTGACACGGGGGGATACAGCTCACCTATTTTTTTTTTTTTTATGTGGCTTCTAATGTTCTTGAAGGAAGCAAGACTTTACTTTCAATCACTTTTTAATGTGAGCATTTATTTTTTATTTTCCCCTCTAAAATTACCTGTATGACAGCATTCAACAAAATGACGTGGTAGACACGGCACACTTCTGTAGGGTCTTCTGAGTGGGGGGTTAGCTTTTTCTAATCATACTTACTTGTCCTGGTCTTTCAGGATGGGGTAGTGACTGGCTCTCAAGTAGATTTTTTAGTAAGCACTAGATATTCAAATAGTTCTTTGTATGTTAAGTCTCCTGGGCACCTTACTTCTCTTTTTTCTGCAGAGTATTGAGCATTGTGGTTTTTGTTTTTTAATAGCTTGAATTGTCAGTTTTTCTCAGACTTTAGGGGCATTAACTCCCAGAAATTTAGTTTTGGAGCTTAAGCTATGTTTGTGGTCATATATACCCTTGATCCCACCTGTCATCCCACAGTGATGTCTGTTATTTCAAATATAAATTTACATTCCCTGTACTTTTTTATTGTCACATGTCAGTTTATGAGGAAATTGAGGTGCTAGAGATTAATTTTAGTCACTTTATTACTTTTCAGTATCAAAAAAGAATCTAAAGTCCACAAGCAATTTAGTTACACAATTACTTTCCCATATTTTGTTCAGAAACATAAAATTCAGATACAAGAAGTGTTCAAATGAATCTGAAAGCCGCTCTTATTAAATTTTATTTCTAAGGGTGGTGATTGAGGATCAGGAAGTACAGTGACATGGAGGAAGAACAACAATAGGGCATGTGAAAGAGTCATGTTTTGTTAGATTTTATTTTATTTTTTAAATCCTCACCCAAGGATGTATTTCTATTGGGTTTTTTTTTAGAGAGAGAGGAAGGGAGAAGGGGGAGAGAGAGAAACATCAATGTGAGAGACAAACACTGATTGGTTTGATCATTGATCACACCCACAACCTGGGCATGTGCCCTGATGGAACCCAAACAGAGCCTTTTGGTGCTTGGAATGATGCCCAACCAACCGAATCACACTGGCCAGGGCTAAACCCGTGGGGTTTTTTTTGCACTTAGCTCTTCTGTCCACCACACTACATGTTCACACTGCTTGGTTAATTTGCGTAGCAGAGCCATGCTCCAGGGCCTACTTAGAATTACTTTCCCCATACCAGTGTCTGTGGGGAAAGCCTCGGGGTGGGATGGATGCGGGGTGGAGCGGATCAATGGGGATGAAAAGGGAACATCTGTAATATTTTCAACAGTAAAGATAAAGAAACTTTAAAAAAAAGACCCCAAAGAGCTTCCTAGCCTCTTCTGCCATTTTTGGACACAAGGAGATGGTCATCTATGAACTAGGAAGGAGCTCTATCAGATGCTAAACTTTCTGGTGCCTTGATCTTGGACTTTGCAGCCTTTAGAACTGTGAGAAATACATTTCTGTTGTTTATATATATAAAAAAAGAATAACTCACTTTACAGAAGTAGAAGTTGATTTCAGTAGATCATTTGTATCAGGAATCCCTTACACAGGCTTTGTGTAGCCAGCAGCAGTGACCTACTGAATGTTAACCCAAAGTCAGAGTGGATGCTACCTGAGATGTTATATAAATGGCTTTTTTGCTCATAATAGTTTCATTGTAATACCCATTTGAGGATGAGGAACCGTGTTTAGAGTTATAAAATAATTATCCCAAATAATAGCTAAGCAGTGATGAGGAAAACTCTGGCTAGGGGTTAAGACGAGGTTATGTCAGTCCTTAAGCTCCATTCTCAACCTTCATGCCGTGCTGCATGGCACTGCTGGAGAGACGGTGGGCCAGCATTCCCAGAAACATTCATAGGTGTACCATTCATCTGTTCAGCAAACACATTTATCAACTACCATGTCAGCATTTGCAGGAGGCACAACTTACTACATTAGGGATACAAAGATGGCTTAGCCACATTCCCTGGCCCGCCTCCAGGAAGGGTAAAACAGGTTTTTTTGCCAGTTTTTTGATTGGACTCTTTTTTGATGTCCCACTGGGATTATTTTGGATCTTGATTATTAAGTCAGTTCCAGAGGTTACCTGCTGGCTAGTTAGGAACCTTCAGTATTGTCCAGAGCCCCTAAATGCCCAGCAGGTGGTCAATCAACTGTGCTTGCTATGGGGCAAGTGTTTATACAGCAGAGAGACTCCTGAAAACTAATAAAAGGGGCCCGTGTGCGTGATCAGAATTTACTTTCCTCTTTGGGCACACCTGCCTTCTGTTGTCTAAGTTTAAGTTACGCTGGTACAGAAAACAGAGCAGGCTCGAGATAAAGGTTCCTTTAGTGACTTTTTCTAGCAACCTTCATGTTTCTAGCCAAGAAAATCTGTAAAAATCCTGTGACAGGCAAGCTTGTCAAACGTTTCCTTTTAGTCTAGTTCCCTTTAACATCTGAATTCTATGCTTAAACTTTCTCAGTAAATGTGACAAGTTTTTTGTGAGACTCAGCAAACTGGCAGCTATTTTGTTAAGTTTTATAGTTATGTATAACTGTCTTGTAATTTTTACCTGCATATGTCTACTTTTTAATCTATAACTTGTCCCCTATGGGAAAATGGGACGTCATTTCTACAGCGTAATAGCCAGAGCTGTCCCAGTTGGTTTTAGGATTTTCTGGGGCCTGTCTAGAATAGCCCTCAAGGAGTCAGATTTAAAGACGGGGCATGCAGTGCCTCTGTCACCCTTAACACTAAAACAGCAAGCTATTTTACTAGCAGAAATGAGTTTATTCTGGAATGGCAGAAGAATTGCAGTTTGGGACATGAAAACTATGACAAACCATAGGCACATCCAGAGAACAAGGAGAGGAACTTTACAGGGAAAAGGGGAAGTTGGGAGAGGGTGCTTTCAATGCAAGTCCATTGAAGGAAAGTGGGAGTCCAGGGTGGTGGCAGATAGCTGTGGGTGGCCGTGTGTGAGCCCTCCCCCCCAGGGCCTTCTGACTTCAGTTTCAAGTGAGGTTTCCTTTATTCATGTTCACGCCTTCTAGGTCTCAGTTTCTCCTGGATACAGAATAGTTCATAGTTTTTGAGTGGTCATTACATGATGAATCAGGTATAGATCTAATAGTAAATGCAGGACCAGTAGATACTCGTGTGTGGACGAAAGGCCTTCATAATTTAAACAAACTAAAACATAATGGGGATACAGCATCCATTTCATAAAGTTTTGTAGGGATTACTACAGTGTATATGGAGGGTGGGAGGGAGGAGTGTATCTCACTTTGCTCTGAACTTGGCTGTTTGATCACCCATGTTACCTGTGGGAATGATGCTCATGGTAAAGGAACCACCAGCTCAGAAACCTGTGGGCATTGTGATTGTCAAACTCACTCTGGTTTATGTGCAGGTGCTAGTATCTGATCACTTTACTAGTCTCCTGGTGTAATCAGGTCTGAGATGCACAGATTGAAATACATGTTATCATACATTTTTAAAAATTTCTTTAAGGAAACTGTTTTGATGAAAAATTTAGTGTGAATGTGATTGAAACTAATGCACTTAAAGATGGACAACTTTTTAAGTGCCTTAAATATTTCGGAGTCATCTCCTCCTGAGTAAATAATTGGTAAAATTCAACACTTAGCGCATTGTCTTGTATATATCACATGCTTAGTAATTAGTTGAGATTTTTTATTCAGTTCTTAATATATTTTCAATCACTCTTAAATACAACAAATACCATCCTTATAAATGGGATTATTTTATTTTCCCTGAATATTTTAGAGGCATTTAATGTGTTGTGTTTGTGGTTTTTAATGCAAAGTAATGTTGTTTACATCTTTCTAATGTGAGGTTATGTATTATTCATTTTGCGACTGTTTAAGGGAAAAAAGATTGACTTGATTTAAAAAATGATAATGACATTTCTGAGATGTTAAAATTGTCAGCAATTACTCAAATCATTGAGTATTTGAGAAATACTACATGCTCATAATAACTACTGTATGGTAACAATTTTAAATTCATTTCCCACTTAAGATTTCTATTTCCATTTCATGACCAGTAGCATAAAACATAAGGAAAGGTGCTTTTTAAAAAAAAAAAACAAAAAAACACACAAACTAAACTAAACCCTTAGGATCAATTATAGCATGTTCATTGGGGTGACTGAGTTAGAGACAAAAAAGATAAATTTATTTGCAGTGATTAAATGAAAGTGTTTATTATGTGAAGAGACTTCGCCGTCATATATCCATATGTCATTTCTCATTCTTTAAAGGAGGGTGCATCGGCCCGCAAGACTCAGACTCCTGCGGCACAGCCAGTGCCAAGACCAGGTGAAGACATAAACCTTTCTATTTTTCCTAAATGATCACAAGAGTGAAATTTTTTTTATATTTATAATGCTCTGAAGGAATTGAAATTTTACTTAAAATACTTCTGAAGTAATATCATAAGAACGTTTACTTAACAATGGGTATAGCTGAAGAACTAAAGAAAATTTTTAAGAAAAAGATTTTAAAATTTTAGAAAAATGTTTTAAAAAGTCGTGTATATGTAGTATCCCTTCACCAATTCCTTGTTTGAACTCCCTGATGGGGCATGCGGATGTGATTTTTTTTCTCCCCTACTAAAAGCATAAAGCCATAATTTTAATAGACTGGTATGCAGCTTTGAGGCTTAGAATTTCAGATGTCTGTGTTATTTAAAAAACAAGGTTCTATAATCATTTTTTATTAAATGTGTCAAGCAAAGGCAGGGGCTGTAACTAACGGGGTGCACAGTTTCCAGTGGATTAAGAAGCACAGGCCTGTGACTAGTCGTAATCCTTTTTCAGCCAGACGACTGCTCTCGCCCATATCACTCCCCCTCCCACTTTTTCTGGTGCACACACACGTACGCACACACACTCCAGTTCTCTAGCTCTAGTTCCTAACCTCACTGCTTAGATCTTCCGGAATGGGGAAGTCGCGTACGGCTCTAGGTGACCTGCTCACTGCTCATGTGAGGTTGAGAGTTAGCCCTCTGTGTATGTCAACGGGTTTCTTACGCTGTTTAGTCCCCCACTGCATAACCTAGGCGTGGATGGGAGTGCCCCATTCCATAGCTTTAAATTGATTACGTATAGCGTCAGTCTGTGACTTAGTCTCTGGTCCCCTACAAGATGCACCTGGAGGTGGAGCGCACGGTGCTCACAGCATCCAGGATCACCGCCGTCTTGCAGCAGCTCATTGCACTGCCTTATTCAGCTGACCCTGGATTGGGAACTAAAAAACAAACCCTCATCCTTGACCACTCATACTTTAAGTAGCTCCAGTGCAGACTGTGGTTAATGGCCTTGGCCAAGCTAGTCATCTATAATTACACACAACTTCTAGGCTTTACTTGCCTTTCAAGCTTGAAAATAATGTGATTTTTATAACATTCAAAAGTTTGTTTTTTATTTTTCTCTTACAGTTTCTCAAGCAAGACCTCCCCCTAATCAGAAGAAAGGTGAGATTGTGCATATGACTCTAAACTTATTTAAAGAGTAAGCATGAATAAGCTGGATTGCAGAATCAGCGGATACTGAGCCTGTGCACTTACATGAGTGCTTGTGCCTGGCATCTGTCAGGTTACTCAGTGTATAGGTCATGTCGATTATTAAGTAGTTTGAACATCACTGCTGACAAAGTGTTAAATTTATAAGCTCTTGATTGGGAAAGTAATTATTTTAATTCCTTTTAATAACATATTTGCCACCTTTAAAATTTTGTCTTTGCAGGATCCCGAACCCCAATCATCATCATCCCAGCAGCCACCACCTCTCTGATCACCATGCTGAACGCGAAGGACCTTCTGCAGGACCTGAAGTAAGGCCTTTGGGTCAGCCTTCTTTTATGGGACTGGAGGTGCTGTTGCAAAATAGTAGTCACCATTCTCTGTTTCTCACTTGGAGGAAACAATTTCCACTTCTGCTTCACAGAAAGCCTGAGATACAATTTTCAAAATAAAGTATATGCTTTTATATCTGGATCCTTACATTCATTGTTAGGATAATGATAATATTTTGTAATTTGAATGGTATGACATTTAAAATGCTTGTTAAATATTTTTAGTGGCAAATAGGAAAATAGATTCACTCAGTGACATAATTAAGATCTATAGGAGGAGTGTGAGCGGGTACTCTCCCTTTCTCAGTGAGGGAGCGATGGCAGTTCTTACAGAAAAAAGGGAGGTCCTACTGCTCTAAACAACTTCTCATTAAAAGTGAGATGCAAAATAAGCTGTGGTACTTGCTGATTTTAGGTTTTACCAACTGCAGAGTTGAATGTTATGTGCCTGTGACTTAAATAGCCGTACAAAAGTCTCTGTAAGCTGGCTCATAGAATTATATCCATTTATTAAGTATTTTTTCTTCAGTACCTTTAAATGAAATTTTCAACAAACTTTTCCCCCATGAACAGTATGGAAAGAAGGAGTTTTTTAAATTGAATTTATTGGGGCGACATTGGTTAATAAAATTACAGGTTTCAAGGGTACAGGAGGAATTTTTATGTTTTGCATTTTTATATTTTATTAGGCTTTGTAGTGAAGTTCGCTGTTCTGACCGTGTTGTGGATTACTCAGGCAATCCCCCTGGTAACCTACAGTTCCTCACGTAATCTACAGTTGGGTGGATCAGAAACAGAATCATTTTTGTCTACCTCTTGAAATAGATTGATAATATAAGACTGTCAGATGCGTGTAAAAATGGTTTTCAGTAATTGCTTTTTAAAATGTTTTTATTTGAGTATTTATGTATCTGTTTTTCACCGTCTAATCAGCACACAGGAGTAGGTTGTTCATTGTTCATAGTCTGTGAAATACGAGAGGCTTGCAGGCTCAGTTTCTTGTAGTCTGGCACCCAATCTTTCCAGCTGTGTTGTGAATTCTTATTTGTATCTCCATTATTTAAAACAGTTTTTGCCTAATGGTATTGAGTAAATGTTTAGGAAAAAGAAAAGGGGGGGGGGGGGCACGCTGAGAAAATTAGAGAATGGTAGACTGAATTTGTGTGTCATGTGTTCCGGCCATGAATTTATTGTGTTTATCTCTAGTTTTAAGTCCCTGTTGTAATATATGGCAGTCACACCTGCACCTGTGACTTGATTTTAGTTCCCAGGAAGTGTCACTATACTTGGTGTTGGATTTTTTTATACTTACTGTATTTGGATCTTTATGGTCTTTCCTAGCTCTTGGATTTTTATGATTTATGAATTTGGTATTTACAGTTCTCATAATTTTTAGTGATTGACAACTGAATTCTTTTATAAATGTGTCTGAATGGTTACAGAAAATCCACAGTAAGTTTTTGAAATGTTATTAAAGCAATTCTGTCTTTAATTTTTCATTCTCTGAACCTTTGTGGTTTTCCTCTGAATATATTACAGATCTAATACTTAGGTATTATTTTCTAATAGAAGGTAGCAATAGTGTAAAAACCACAGAGTGCATTTAGCATCTTTCTCTTTCCCCACACTGCCGAGAAGCAGCAGTTGAGCAGATCGCATTCTTGGGACCGACCCTGCCTAGAGTTCTTCTGAATTTGAAACACTCCATTGTTCAACACCTCATTGCAACTGACATGTCCCCTACAGTTTGAGTCAGTGGGAGGCTCTGCTGTGTAATTAATGCATAATTGGAGCCTCCTCCACACAGTCACAGTGCTGGCCATGACCCATGGCGCGAGTTGGCATGAGTTCTACTTGGATTCATGTAAACCTGAGGATTCTTCAGTTTTCTAGCCCTACAATAAGTAAAGTAAGCAAAACAAAATAAAACCCACCATAACCTTTAACATCCCAAATAACAAAGTTAAGGTAACAGGTGGAAGTAATTTAAAAGCACATTTTACATGTATCAACATGATTTTGAGAGACCTTTTAGTGGGTCTGTAACTTTATTCAGAATAAACTGGTTGGATGGCAGTTGTCATTCTGGCTGTGATGTAGCCTCACAGGGCAGGTTCCTGAGAGGAGAGATGCTCAGGGAAGGGGGCCCCAGTGGCATGCAGGGGTCTCCCCTTGCTTAAGCACGTGCCTAGGGAAGAAGCAGGGGGACGGGTGCTGGAGTTGACATTGGACCAGGGCGGTTCCTGTCCCAGCAGCCCTGCAGTGTGACTCAGCCACGTTGGGGACAGTGCAGGAGACTCTTATCACATTGAGGACTTTCCACTCTCTTCCAGCTCCCACTGTTGATGAGGACAGGTCTGCTGTTAGTGTGGCAGTGGAAAGAAATCAGCTTTATCGCTAAGGGCTGGGTGAATATAAATTGTGTGTCTGTGAAAGAGAGACACATACTGACATCGCTGGTGTGAGCTTGTATTCTGCTCGACGTGCAAGGGAAAAACCCATGCTCGTCAGGCATCATACTCTGTACAGAACAGGTGTACTTTAAAAATAAATGTTTTTGGTTTAAAACTCAGTGTTTAAAAAATAACTTCAAAGCATGATTTATTTTTTCATTTATATCACATTGAATCATTTGACCTTTCCTCTTTGTTTTCAAAGATTTGTCCCATCAGATGAAAAGAAGAAACAAGGCTGCCAACGAGAAAATGAAACGCTGATACAGAGGAGAAAAGACCAGATGCAGCCAGGGGGCACTGCTCTCAGTGTCACGGTTCCCTACAGAGTCGTAGACCAGCCCCTGAAACTCATGCCTCAGGACTGGTGAGATGTCTGTATTTCCTACATAGCCAGGAATTCTGGTATAATGAACAAGCATTAAGTTTTACTGTGAGTTATAAGTAGAGCCTATATTTGAAACCAGTGTTAATGCCTAACTTGGTCAGCAGTCATACAGTCCAGTGATAGCTAATCAATTCTGTATTTCGGGTGGCTAAACTTAATTCTACTTATAAGAAGAAACATTAACTTTTGGAAAGCTTAGTGGAAATTCTTCCCACTCACCCACTGGTTCTGGATCAGCTTTTAGAGCAGAACTTCAGGCAGACTGATGTTTTGAGGGCCTGCATTTTAGGTTTTCACTTTGGAAATTAGCTTTGAATTTTAAATGAGTTCCTTTTAAAACCTACTTTTTTGATTAGATCGGCTACTGTTCCCTGTTGTGTTGTAAAAGTGGACTCTTATGTAGTCACTAGAGGGGCAGAGGTAAAAGGCTAAAAAGATCACATAAGATTGTGTGTGTAAGTAATGATACTTAGAAGACTTGTGTGCAGAACAGGTGCATGGAAGCATAGTGATCTAGTGGCAGCATTACAGTGAAAAGTCATGGTCGTGTGCCTCTGTGCCTCATAGACTGTTAATGGGCTGTATCACATGAGTAATCACGATACTCCTTCCTCAGGGACTCACAGTGACCGAAGCTCACATTTGCCCGTTCACTCTGCACCCTTCCCACCCCTTTTCTGTTTACAGGGACCGGGTGGTGGCTGTTTTCGTGCAGGGTCCTGCATGGCAGTTCAAAGGTTGGCCGTGGCTTCTGCCTGATGGATCACCCGTTGACATATTTGCTAAAAGTAAGATTCTCTTTTTTTACTACTGACCCAATGTGGGGATGCTCTTGCTTTATTTGAGAGAAAGAGCCATCGTGTGTTTGCGTGTGAGACATCAAATGGTTCCTCTCCATTCACACAGGTAATGCTAACTTTTAAGCACCTGTGAAATATCTTTAAAGCCTTTTTTTGAACATCACATATTCCCCAACATTAATAATTACTTTTTAGGCCACTTTACAATCATTAGTATTGCTGCTCGTCCATATGTCTGAACTAAAATCAGTGCCAGTTTCTATCTTGATTGAAAGTCTCCGTGTCTACAGTGCAGTTCCCTGGCGGGAGAATCCTCACCTGCCTTATGCATATAGTCAGCACACAGTGTGCTCGGGGAAGGGGTCAGTGGATGTGTTACATGTTGACTGCATGTGGCTACAGCCTCTGGTGACCATACATTGGTCAATAAAAAGTAGATGAACTTAGCCTGGCCTTTTTTTTTTTCTTTTTTTTTTGCTGGTAGGGATATTTCAATGATTACTTAAATTCAAGTACCCAGTTAGTGGCATAGTAGGACTATTTTATAAAGAGCATTCTCATGAAACAAATGTTTATTAAACACGGCAACTTTATTATGAGTTAGATTATGCTGTGGTGAAATCCCACCTGTTTTTAGCATTTTTGTTAGTGGTTCCACCCTTCTTCCAGGCTAGAAGCTGCCCACAGTGGAAAGATTTACTCATGTAATGAAATCTAATAACATTATGGTTGCTTTTTCTGTTATTTCTGAAACTTGAGTGATGCATAGAGTTGATAAATAGGAAGCTGAAAGATGTACAGAGAGTGAGAACTTTGGTGAAAGTAAAATGCGAGTGAACAGGAAGGCTGTGCTTCACCTGCTCGCATGTTTGCTGACGAGTATTGCAAAAATGATTACAATATCTGCGTTTCATTAAATGCTCTGTGTTTCATTAAAGAATATAACTGTTTTCATTGTCGTTTTGTTCAGATTGTTAGGTTCTGACCTTTAAGTAAGAGCTTGGAGACTTTTAAAAAACAGTTATAGTAATGATTTTCTTCCAGGAATTAATCTCTTTCTTTTCAACCTTCTCTACTGACTCCTTTCGGTTAGCATTTAAAGTGAAAGCACTCTTGCCCCTTCTGTCTTAAAACCAACAAAATGAAAAAAACCCTTCCCCTTGACCTGACCTTTCCTTTCCTTCCAGCTTCTTCTCTTTCTGTCTTTACAGCCAGGCTTTCGGAAGAGATGTCTCTACTAACTCGCTTCCCTCTGTTCAGTTCTCAGTCCACTGTAGTCTCACTCTCTTGCCTCCTACTAAACTATTCCCATCAGACTCACCAGGGACCCAAGTATTGGATACTTTCAACCCCCTTATCCGAATGTGAGTCTCTCGACCACATTTGCTCCTTTATAAAATGTTATTTTTGCCCTGGCTGAGTAACTCTGTCAGTTGCAGTGCTATCCCAATACGCCAAGGTTGCAGGTTCAGTCCCTGGTCAGGACACACAAGAATCAACCAGTGAACGCATCAATAAGTGGAGCAACAAATCTGTTTTCTCTCTCTCTGTCTCTCATCAAATAAATAAAGTTTGTTTTTTTAAAGTTACTTTCCTGTGACTGGTCACTCTTTCTCAGACTCTAGCTACTTTTCCTCTGGCCTCAGCCACATATCTATGTTCCCAAGTCTCTCCTTTAATTGTAAAGATTCTCGAGACCCGATCGCTTTCCCTTAATCTGTGTCCTCAGTTCTAAAAGCATGTCTGCAGCATGGTGCTCTGGCCTCCGCATCTCACTGGTGACCAGGTGACTCCCGTGAGGTCCTGTTGGGACATCAGGCTCAAACTATTCTGAGTGGAGCTGATTGTCCTATATGCTCCCTCAGCTCCAAACTGCCCTTTCCTCAGTTTGTTTTTTAAGTAGTTTACCTGGGCCAGAAACTTAGGAATATATTCCCTCTTAGTTTTTAGTTGGTCTCCTTGCTGATTCTGCTCTTCTTCTGGCTTCCCCGCTTCTTCCCACAACACATTGGGGACGGTAATACCTGTCAGCATGGGGGAGAAAATGAGAGCATTGGAGCATCTCTGTGGCCCTTGGTGAAAAATTATGTTTTCTTTATATTGCATGGTAATAAAGTACAAAGGTTTAGAGAAGATACTAAATATTGCATTGTATAAAATTGCCAAATAAAACCTTTTCAGTATTATGAGAAATTTGAGCTTAGAACTGGACATCACTTTTCTAAACTATTACTTTTTATGGTTGAGGTGGCTGCATACATTTGTGATCATGATTTTTAAGTGATGATTTCTCCAAATTTTTGTTATTTAGAAAAAATTTCACTTAATTGTGTATTATGTTGTCCTTTTGCCATTTGACATTGTGTCATTCTGTCGACTAAGTATTACTCAGGAGCACCGTTTCAATTATTTTTGCTTCTTTGTTCCGGCAAAAAACTGTTGACCAGATGCGTGCCGTTGGCAGAGAAAGCACTTCTGAGCCGTGCGAAGTGTTTTGCTTGGTCATCCTTGTGCCACCAGATGACCAGCTTCTGACAAAAGAACTTTGTTTCCTCCACTTTTTGCTGAGGCCTAAAACCTTTAAGTCTTTTTTCTGAATAAGAACGATGTTTTGTGTTAATGACTTGGTGTGAGTTTTCTTGCCATGATGGCTTCATGCTAGTAAAATATTTTATATGAAGAGAGAAGCCTTATGTTTCTTCATCATGGCTTAAACTTTTTGGACCCTGATATTTCATCTTTAATTTACAAAGTTGTCTCTTCTGTTGGAAAATAAATATTGTGTAAACAAAATCCATTGGAATTATTAAAGGGACTGTATACTTACTGTGTGTCTTTGTGGCTTTAGGTAAATCATTTAAAAAATATAACTAGTATGTATTTTTAAGAATGATTTAAAGCAGTCATGTTGAGAAAATTAGAAGAGTAAGGTGTGTAAGCAGAATAGGAAGTACTGAGATGTTGATCTATTTTTAAAATTTAATAAAGTATTTTTTACCCATAAAAACATTTTGAAAATGGGTTTCCTGAAACCATAGCATAAAGCCTCTATAGTGAATTGGTTTTAAATTCATTAAATTGAGTTCAATTCAAAATGAGTAATGTGTCCAATGAGAGATCCTTGATTTATAAAAGCAAATAATTTAGAAGTAATGTTTATGCGTTTTTTTGTGAGCACAAATGATTCATTTGGGATTTCCATCAAGAATTAGACCTTTATTGGTTTTTAACATCAAAAGCCATTAGCCAGCAAGCAGTGGAACAAGCAGTGGAGCAAACAGTCCGTAAAGTAGCTCAGAGAGTCAGCCATTCTCTAGAAAACCCTGATACTAGATGATGGGGAGAGAAATTCAGACGTGTTAGAAAAATTGAAAGAAAAGCTAAACGTCTTCCATGTCACATGCATATGTAAAAGGACAGTTCCACTGAGCGTCCACCATCTAATTACCTACTTCAGGGTAACTCTCGAGAGGCCTTCTGTTTTTGTTTGTTTTTCCTCCTTTCCTCATTTCTTACCAATTCCCATTAGTTCTCACTCCCTGATTATCTCTTAGATGTTTTTCTTGCTATGCACGTGCCTTCTCCCCAGTTGATTCCTATGTTGTGTCCTTACTCTCTGCTAAACACTTGGTCATGATTCCTTGTGTCCAGTAGACAAAAGCCCAGACTCCTTCATGTGGCCTGCAAGCCAGAATCGCTCCACTCCTCTGTGGTCCTGCCTCTTACTCATTCCCACCATTAATTCCTTTGCATGTGTGGTTCCATTCAATTTCTTGAGCTTCTAGAGTAAACTGTTTTCCTTGTGAGCATGCTCTCACTGCTAACTAACTGGGTCACTTTGTTCTGTTAGCCTAACTCCTACCCCACCTTTAGGCCTTAGGTTAGACTTCACTGCCTGTGCCAGCCCTCTCTGAACTCTTCTGTCCTGTGGCGCCAGCGGGATCTCGCTGTATCTAGCAGTCTTCCTCATTTTCCACTGGACCACATGCAGCTTATCGTACTCATTTCAGTCCCAGTTGGCTGGCATGTGTAAACCCTCAGTAAATGTTCGTTGAATGGAATGTTTTTTGAGGATACCACACTTTTTAGCACCTTTTTAAAAGATCACTTTGGTTGGTGGAAGAAAAATTGTTTTTAGTTTAGGTATTTTGGGGGGGTTTTGCCTAATGTCTGTGTTGGGCATTTTTATTTTTTTATAAAATACTTTAATAATTTTGATTGTATTTTGAATAAAAAATTTTATCTCCCCCAATATAGTTAAAGCCTTCCATCTCAAATATGATGAAGTTCGTCTAGATCCAAACGTTCAGAAATGGGACGTGACTGTGTTAGAACTCAGCTACCACAAACGTCATTTGGACAGACCAGTTTTCTTGCGGTTCTGGGAAACCTTGGACAGGTAATTCTGGTCCTAAAATGTGCTTGCTTCTGCTTTATCGTAGTAATTTTCCTGCCTCTTCAGTTAGATTTTAAGTTCCTTAAAGTTGCAAACCGTGCCTCCCAATTCCCTTTCTTCGAACATTGTCTAACTCTGCAGAAGATAATTTACAACTGTCTTTGTTATGTTGACTTTGGAAACAGCTGGAGAAAGGGCTCCTAACGGTAGAAAGCACATCAGCCCTGAGGCAGGAGACCTGGCCAGTCGGATCCTGTGGGCTGGCTGCGGGCTGGCAGCCCGGGAGCCCGGCGCTCTGCCCGGGAGCGGGGGCTAAGTGAGCCCCGTGTTTCCTGCGAGCACAGAAGGGCTTCTGACCGGATTTGAGTGCAGGTAGCAGCCCATGAAAGGAGTTTAGTTTCTGGATTTATTTTAATTACTAGTATGGAGTTAGCTTTGTTAAGGTCCTTCACAACAATTACAAGTTTTGTAACTGAAAAATTTAAGACCAGCATATAATCCAGTTAATACCACTGAATCTGTTATTTTCTTCGATGTGCCCTGTAAAGTCTTTCTTTGTCTGAGTCCCCAACTGATTGCTTTGGGTTTCCTCAGGGTCAGAGGGCACTGAGGGAACCTGTGATTATAACGGCTACTATGTTAGAGAAATGTTTAGGATTCTAGCCAGATGCTCTCATAGACTTTACTGAGAGGAAGGTTCCTTCTCGTTCCTTCGGAAGCCCTCATGCTCCCCGAAATAGTCACACAAGTCTCCAGAGAACACAGTGGCCGGGCTCACTGTCCATTTTAAGTTTTTTAAAAATTCAGCCTATTTTTATATGTAATATTCTAAAAGTTCTAAAACTCTTGTCATCATAACGTGTTCTACTATTTTCCAGGTACATGGTAAAGCATAAATCCCATTTGAGATTCTGAGTGACGTGGTCCCCTTCTGGAAGTCTGGATTAGGAGGTGGATCTGCCTTGATCTAAAGACTGACCGAGAGTCCAGCTTTATGAATTTATCAAAAACTCACAAACAAAGAAGGTCACGGATAGAGCCACGACCTCACTCGATCCGCTTGTATGTCAGAGGGATGATGCCTGCCATTCACACATGCAAACTTTTTGGCCTACAACTATTTTTTTAATATTAGCCTTCTAGTCTGTAATGGAAATTGTATATTTTGATAGAAGTTTTTTCTTCATTGGTTAAAATAGCATTACTTAAAATGTGTTTCTTTAGAAAATAAATACAGGTTATTAATGTGTGTATAGTTAGAGGTTATAAGGTTCTCTAAGCCATCTGGTTTCTGATTTTTCATTGCTCTTTAATTCCTCTTACTGTGTTCTGAATGGTATTAAATTTTAGTTTCTGGAACTTGCAAAACCAAGCAAAGAGATGTGACTCTTTGAGTGAATCAGAGTGGCAGCCTGTGTGATACAGCTCCAGTCCTCCTCTGTACTTAAAAGGGAAAGGGAAAACCAAGAACCGTCCTCCAGCTTTCGGAGACATAACTTACGTGGAATCCATTTAATGAATGTACCTTCTCACTGACTTTGGTGATTTTAAACTTAGAAGGATATATTTTTATCTGTGACATCTTTCCACTCGGAAAAGCTCAGAACACAGACTGAGATCCCAGTAGGCTATAGTCCTTTGTATTTGGGGGGCCAGAGTGTGAGTTGGGGGAAGGAAGTGTGTGAGTCCTACTGCAGTGTGATTTCACCTTCCTATCTTTGCTCGTGTGTCCACCTCTGATTCTTAACTTGCAGGGTGTGGGATTTTGAGTCTTCTATTTCTAGGCACGTTGACCTTGGAGTCCTTATCTTCCATTGTCCCTAAATATCAGTAAATTCTTGTGGGCACCAAAGAACACATTTGCTTACGTAAGTGTCTGAACAGAAACAAGATAAAAACACTGGTATTTTTATGTGTGTAGTCAATAGTGTATGAGATATAAAACCTATATTTTAACTTAGTAAAATATTTTACTACTTCTCTACTTTAGACAGAGTGTTGCATCCACAGTCCAGTGAGTGAGCATTTTTCTTGAGTCTTAACTCCACCTTTTACTACTTAAAAGCAACTTGGACCTTTATTCCCCAGAAGAGTTGTTACTGTTAGAATCCTTGCTGATCACTTGTATCATTACCCGCACCCTCCATTTCCCCCCAGTGATCTCTATAGGTTGACATATTTTTTGGTAAACATTAGCTCCTCTGTTAGCCTCGTTTTGAAATTTAATGCTGTCATAAAAATGAGAAGCACTTACTTACCCTTTAAGTAACCATGAAAGTCGTACCAATAGGGAATAGAGGAAGTACTCATGGAAGTCACTGGGTTTTTTCAGAGGAGAAGTAGTCAGCATCTGAAATTATTATATCTTAGGGCATTTATAAGGTTTGAACAGGTTCCCCTCCCCTTTTTCTTCTCTGTCCTCTCTTCTTAAAAACAAGAGAAAACTTAAATTTGTTCACCTTAAAATATCTCGGCATATAAGTCTGTTTCCAGAGTAAATTATGTATTGTGTAAACTTTCTCCATGGTGAAATAGTCACAGTCTAGAATCTGTAATATTTTAATGTAAGATTACTTGTTAAGACTACTACCAGTGGACACGAGCTACCTTTCTATAAAGATTTTTAGTATTTATACTTATGTATGAAATTTACTTGATACAGAGTATGGTTAAAATGGGGAACATCTACTTTAAACGGGATTTATTTTTCTATCTTGAATTTGCCTTATATGTATTCAGAGGCTCCTGGAAATACTGTAAGGGACGTTAGGAAAAGTACAGATGTGCTCTGCCTTGTATTTTAAATTCAGACCCTTAGTATGTACTTTCTTTTTTCAGCAGCTCAATCCCTTATTTAGGCCCATGTAATTAACTTATAGCCAGTAATTCTTAAAAAAAACCCTAAAAGCTCAACTCACAGCCAATCACTATTCATGCTCTCACGACTCCGAGTCCTACAGCAGCACCTACCACAGTGCCTTGCACATAGTAGGCATTCAGTAGACATTTCCATACATGAATCAGTGATGTATTTTCAATGTAACTGATGTATCCAAAAAAGCACTTTGTACTTGGTCTTGGAGTTTGAAAATACAGAATCACAGGGAAAGAAGAGGCACAGGAGATATTTTAATGGACATGAAATGCCCAGCAATACACTTGACTTACCGTAAGTGACCGTTGGCAGGGGACCCCCTTGTCTCGTCCTGCCAGTAAAAGAAAGCCCCAGTTCGTTCTTCACCGGACACTCCTGAGCCAGGCAACAGTGAGGAGCATGGAGGTTTCCGTGAGGAGCACTCCGCTCAACCCTGACCTCAGCTGGGCGTCCTCTGGGGACCTTTTACAGACACCGCTGTCTGAATTCTGATTCTGATTTAGTTTGTCTGGGCTGAGACCTGGTCATCAGTATTTTTCTAAAGTGCTTCAGGTTCAGAAAGGATTGAGAATCACTGGTCTAATTTGTTACTGAAAACAATACCAGTATTAAATGTGTTTTCTGTTTTTTCATCTATTTTTTTTTTTTTTAATCACCCTTTGCACTAGACCATCCCCGTTATTGGTGGTATCGGCCTATGATTCCACATGACAAATTTGTTTTATTTATTTAATATAGGAGTATCTTGCTGTTTAATATTTAAACAATGTTTAATATATTTCACGATAAACTAGTATTATAGTTTATGATTTGTTTCCCATGTGTCCATATACCCTTCGCTGACTTTTTTTTAACAGCAGCATGACAACGGTCCACACAGAGATAACTGATTCATAATGAGGAAGACTTGGTAATTTTTAAGGTAGAAAGAAGTAGAGTGTTGATTTCTTATCTGCCATGCAGAATCAGAGCTTGCTTATGGAAGGAAAGGCATACTTTTTCATTGGTCTGCTCAGAGAAGTAAAAGTAAATTATTTAAATAAAATTCATTATCTGATGAACATTGAAGGAAATATTTTTCCTAAATAAAAATTTTTGTGACTCCTAACCAAATGAAAGTGATGACGTTCTTTCTTGGAGGGCGGGGAGGGGTCTTCAGTTGGCGTATTTCTTACTCTGACAATTGCATTTCATCGGTGTCAACTGTGGGTACACGGTGGCAGGATATAGGTCTGTGGCCCGAGATAAAGTGCCCCTTCGTCAGACACCTGTGATCTGAGGCTCACTGGTTAAGCCAGTTAGCTTATAAAATTCTTTGTGACCAGTGGTATATTTTATAATATTGCAAATACAACAATTACAAAAGCTGGTGAAAATGAAACGTGAGAAATAAGTTACATTAGCCTTACTGTTACTTGACCAAATGTTCAACTTGTTACTCTAACAATAGTATGTTCACTTTAGAAGTAAAAAGGAGGAGAAATGACTGGATTTGAGTCAAGATTTGGATTACGGATTTTGAAATGCCGTGGCCTGTATGTCCTGGCCCGGTCATTGACGCCTTTGGGTGCACATTGACCCCAGCATGGTATTTATATCCATAAGCTGGGGTAACTAAGGAAAAATTGAAACTGTATAATGAGTGTGTAAAGAATTCTATTCAATAAATGCATGATAGGGAATTGTACTTTGAGGGTTTTAATCTGTTTGGGTTTCTGTGTATTATTTTAGGTAGTGTTCTTAGCAGTATCTTGGGAGTTACAGATGTCGGCCACTTAAATGAGCAAAGTTAATGAAATAAATTGATTTTATTACCAAAATTTAAAAATGGGGTGATTGCCTGGCTGGGCGTGGCTCAGCGGTTGAGCATTGACCTGGGATCCAGGCGATCAGGGTTTGATTCCCGGTCAGGGCACAGGCCCAGTTGAGGGCCTGCAGGAGGCAGCCAATCAATGACTCTCATCACTGATATTTCTCTCTTTCTCCTTTGCTCTCTCTGAAATCAATAAAGATATATTTTTTAAAAATGGGGTGATTGTCAAATTTGAGTAAATGATCTGAGGTTTTGTTGGGGTTTTGCCATTGAATTACATTTTCATTCACTTTAAATTCACTGAAAGCTACTTAACGTCCAAGTTTGATCATGGTGCTGAACCGGTACGTGGTGTGGGCACCGCACGTGCTTGTGTACCCACCAGTTTCCGCTCGAGAAAAGCAGTCCTGCGTGGAGGCGAGGTTTGGGCCGTGCGGCCTGATAAACGCTGGTTCCGTTTTAGTGCCTTTTACACGCCAGCCCTAATTGTAGGTGAAACACTCCGCAGTTCATGAGATACGAGCAGCGGGCTAAGCCCCACGTCCACCCGAGGACGGGCACTGCCATGGGGCACGACGTGTGTGATGGGGTCTGCACAGGGGGGCCCTGGGGTGCTCCAGGAGCAGAAGGGCTGTTTCGGAAACACATTCATCCTTGGACAATGCGGGGGGTGCGGGGGGTGTCGCTCCTAAGGCTCCACACAGGTCACCGGTTCTGTCGCGCCCGCCGGCCGGGGAGGACGGGTCCCCACGGAGCCGGGAAAGGGGGTGCGGGCCCAGGCTGTGCCGGGCCGCCGCCAGTGCCATGGACGGTTTCACCCTGAAAACGAGCGAGTTCGGTGCACTGGGTCCCCTTCTTGCGAGAGCGCCATGGGCAGGCGGCTACCTGATGCGTACAGTTGAGCGTCTGATGCCAACACGTCTAACCTGGGTTTCACTTTTCAGCCCCGGCTGACGCTTAGTAGTATCTTACGGTAGTTTCAGGTGCACGGGACAGTGGTCGGACAATCCTACTTTACAGAGCGGTCCCCCCGATATTTCCAGTACCCACCGGGGACCATGCATGGTCCCCGCAGTATTGGTGACCGTGTGCCCTGTGCTGTGCCACCAAACCGTCTGTGTCTTATGAGTCTGCTTCTGTTCTGCTTATTTTCTTTAGATTCCACATATAAGTAAAACCACATGGCATTTGTCTTCCTCTGACTTACTTCACTGAGCATAAAACCCTCTAGGCCCATCCATGTCGCAAATGGGGAAGATTTCATTCTTTCTCGTGGGGTGGGGAATCTATGAAGACTTCTTGGAGGAAGCGTCAGCTTTAGTCCAAAAGGCTAAGTAAGGATCAACCTTGGAACTACAAAAGGCCGTTCTAGGGAGAACCACCCTCTGAATCGTTCCATTCTAGATTCAGGAGAAGAGAGATGCCGAGCGAGCGCCGGGCACACGCAGAGAAGTAACGTGTGACTTCCGTCAGGGCTGGAACGTGGATTTGTACCACCCTAGGAAACGCAGCCAGAGTCACCGCTCAGGGGTTGTAGGCTCTGAGATATTTCTTATATTAATAAGCAACACATAAATATATATTTTTATATGTAAATTAAATATATAATTAATATATTTATGCTTTATATGCAGAACTGCCCTTTCTAGGCACCTCCAGATACATTTTGATCATCATAACCAGCATTTATTGAGTGACCGCTGCACACAGGCTCAGTTCTGAGTGCTCTAAGCCGTAGCTGACGTGGTCCTCACACCCAGCCTGTGGGCTGCCTGGGGCACCCACACGCAGTTTAGTGTGTGTTCAGGGTCATCTATTCAGTAGAAAATCCAGAATTGGAACCAAGGTGAGAGCCTCTGAGTTTTTTTAAAAAAATACATATTTTTTTATTGATTTCAGAGAGAGGAAGGGAGAGGGAGAGAGAGAGAGAGAAACATCAATGATGCGATGCTCCCTGCACGCCCCCGACTGGGGTCTGTGCCCTGACCCGGAACTGAACTGTGACCTCCTGGGTCGTAGGTCAACCCTCAGCCTCGGAGCCACGCCCAGTCCGGCTCTGCATGATTCTCACACCGCGTTCGACCCACGTCCAAAGGCTCCGGTTCCGTGAGGAAAAAGCACGTGGCCAGGAAGGTTCGCGGTGGCTTCCCTGCGGCTCCGGACTTAGAAGCCCCCTAAAAGTGCGAGTGTTTCACTAAGTCTGGCACCGGCCTGCGTCTGGGTATGAAGCCCTGACCCGAGCTGGCCTGAGGTCATGTCGGGCGGGTTTTTTATCTATCACGGTTGGTGTGAATATTTCTATGTTTTGCTGCAGAAACCTTAACGAGTTCCATTCTGCGGTGTTTTTCTAGGCCCCGCTCCGGGTGTTACCTCATGAATAGTGTAGGCACCGTATTCTCTCAAATCCAGAACAAAATAACCTGAACTCCCGAATGCACCGGGGCCTCCGCGGCCTTGCAGGGAGTGACTGGGCACGAACCGGCAAGCCGAGTGGCCTGTGCCCTCCCTGCAGTATTCCAGGTGATCCCCCTGGTTGCTCTGGGAAGAAACGTAATCAAGACTTAAGACTATGGAGCAGCAGCCAGTCTGCAATCGTCAAGAATCACACCTATCAGCGAAGCCACTGGAAAGTGCCGGGAACGTCGTTCCAAAGAAAAGTCGCCTTCCTCTGTCCTGAAGAAGGGAGTTAAAACAGAGATAGGTCTTGAAATCTTTGGTGGGAGAGAGAACGGAAGAGCGGGCCCTTGTGGAAACAGATTTCCCAAGCGCACAGATTCGTCCCTGCAGCCCACGTTTAACTTTCCCCCGGGCTGGTTGCGAAATAATTGACACACTTCCCTGCGGAAGGTTAATCATGACGGTGTGATCTACACACGTTGAGAAATGTTGACCGCCGTGGGTCCAGCTAACATCTGTCTTCTCAGATTAATACAGTAAAAAGGAAGAAAACCGAAAAAAAAAAAAAGAAAATTCTCCTTGTCCCGAGAAGCCCGAGGTTCTGCTCTCAACAGCTCTCCCCTCTGCGCACAGCAGTGTCCGCTCTCGTCGGGGTGCTTTACCTCCCCAGGGCTCATTTGTCTTCTAACCGGAAGCTGGCACCTTTTCACCCCCGGCCTCCAAATTCCCCTCCTCCTCGGCTAACCACGGTCTGACCTCTTTTCTGTAAGTTTGCGGGTGGTTTTTTTTTAAGATTCCACATAAGTGAGACCATACAGTACTCGCCTTTCTCTGTTGAACTTACTTCACTTAGCATAATGCCCCCAGTGTTCATTCACGCCGTAGCAAATGGCAGGATTTCACTTTTCTATGCCTGAATGATATATATGTATATATATATATGTATGTTTAAATATTCCAAAATTCCTCTGTGCACTCCTACGTTGGTGGGCGCAGGTTGCTTCCATAGCTTGGCTATTGTGAATCTTTGCTGTTGTGAGCATGGGGGCGCAGGCGTGTTTTTGGAGTCAGTGTTTTTGTTTTCTTTGGATCAGTACCCAGGGGTGGACGTGCTGATTTGTGTGGTAGTTCTGTTTTTAATTTTTCGAGGACTCCCCATGCTGCTTCCCACGGTGGCTGCACCAGTCTCCATTGCCACCCGCAGCGCACGGGGTCCCCTTTCCTCCACACCCTCGCCAGCACTCGCCTCTTGTCTTTTTGATGACGGCCATTCTGGCAAGTGCCAGGTGTGTTTTTTATTTGCATATCCAGTATTTTCATTTCTTAGTCATTTCCAGACCTCCCCACCCCTTCTTTTAAGTTGGTGTGACAATTTCCCACAATAAACAGCTAAAAGAGAAGCTTTGGTCAAGAACGGAATGAAATAGCAAAATAGGAAAAACAGGAACAAACAGACCAACAACAAAAAAGCACACACACCCAGAAAACCTCCGACAAAACCCTATCACTGCTGCTTTTACAAAAAACCAACACTTTCACCAATTATATTCCAACGCAACCACCCCAACAGTATTTGCGTGAAGCGTGTCCCCGGCGCGTCCTTGCGGCCCCGCCCCTCCCGGCGTGTGCAGGACAGAGCTGCGGTGGGTGGGGCAGTTGGTGGTCGTCAGTTGTCAGTTGGTGGCTGTGTCAGTTGGCCGAGCTGCACCTGGCAGGCTGCCCGGCTTCACCTCCCTGGACGTTCCGTTTCGGAATGCCCGGCGTGGAGACCAAGGCCAGGCAGCCGCAGGTACCCTAGCTCGAGACCGCCGGGCCGCGGCCAGGGCCCGCGGGCACAACGCTGGCTCTTACAGGTGTGGGCCTCGAGGTCACTGGGGCTCCGGGCGCCCTGGGTACGGTCCCTGTCCCAGGCGTGGCAGGTGATTGGCTCGGGTAAAAACGGATGCAGGGGCTTCATTCCCGCAGGCTGGAAAGCTGGGGCCGGTCGTCATCCGGATGGGCGCCGAGGATTCGTGGACCTGCTCCTTCGAGGCCAGTGGGCTCCAAAGGCCTGGCCGGGCATCTCACTGTGGTTTCGGTCGCGGTGTTGCGAGCTGGAAGGTAAAGTCATCTCTCCCATGTGTGGCTGTGCCTTGTATGTCATTAGGAGGTCGCACGATGCCGAAATGAGCAGAACTTGGTTCAAACGGGAGAAAAGAAGTCCTGTTGGGCTTTATTTTTCGCCTACAAGTCCGGGGTCTGCCAGCTATAGCCCGTAGGCCGAGTCCAGGCTGCTGCCTGGGCCAATGTTTGTAAATAAAGTTTTAATGAAACAGCCACGCCCATGTGTTGACAATGGTGCCCATGGCTGCTGTGCAGTCTCCGTGGCAGAGGTGAGTGGTTGGGACAGTGACCTGCGGGGAAATGTATTTGCTGCCTGGCCCTTGGGGGGGGGGGCCCGGAGGCCCCCGGGACCAGGGGCTCAAGTGATGAAAAGGGACTTTTGAGAAGCGTCAGACCCAGCACACAAAGTAGTTACCAAAGGTCAGCTGCCTAAGTGTTGCCTTTTTCGCTCATCTAGAAAATTGCTATTATTGCTTTTCTATCATTTCATTCCTGTGTCTACCTTTTTTCTTTCTTTACTTGAAAATTCATCTCCTAGGCTAACGTAATGGGATTCAGTGCCGTGCCCGCGGTTCCTCTTAAATTTCCACTGACGATAAAATGCCTCCTGTGTTATGACATTTCTCACAAGCGCTAAGTGTCAGAAGAGCAGATAAAAGATGGGAACACATCTAACACCCGGCTTTATCGAGCAGGATCCTGAGCCGTTCCCCCAGCTCAGGAGGCGAACGGATATTCTAGGTAATGGAGCAACATTTCAGACAGTTGTGGTTTTTTCTCCCTCCTTCCTTTTTTTTTTTTTTGAGAGAGAGGAAGGGAGAGGGAGAGAGAGAGAAACATCAATGATGAGAGAGCCATGGACCGGCTGCCTCCTTCGTGCCCCCGACTGGGCATCGAGCCCGAAACCCGGGCCTCTGCCCTGACTGGGAATCGAACCTTGACCTCTCGGTTCATGGGAAGCCGCTCACCCAACTGCGCCACGCCCGCCAGGGCTCTTTGTCCTTTTGAAATAAGCACTCCCTTCATGAGTTTAAATACCCGGGGAGGTTATCTTGAAAGGAGCATTTTACTTTAAAATCTGGAAGCGTTCGCCAATTTCAGATTAATTTTATTGTTGTCATTTAATACAATGCCTGGCAATTTAAAATTAAGAACGTTCATACGACGATATCCGAGGAAATAATTGAGTTGTAATTCAACAGCCTTTTTAACAAATTCAATTTTCTATCAAACAAGGAGTCAGTCAGAACAACCAAATGCTTGATTCATCCTGAGTAATGATATTTAAGGAACCCGATGAGTAAGTTCACGTATGTGTGCGTTACGAAAACACAACGTGAAGCCAGCCTCTGATTTGCAGTAGACTCGAGGAAGAGCATTTCTGTGCCTCTGCGTTCACCTTATAACAGAAAGCTAGCTTTCCAATCAAATGAGAAACGCAGGTTATTAGAATAATGGGATAAAATTTAAATCCACTGATTATTTTGCATACCCACCAAATCTAATTTAATTATAATTTTCATATATTTCAACACATTATTATGAGCACACATCAGATAGGTGTTCGGTTATCTTAGTGCAGGAAATTCTGGGCACTGTAGAAATTAATTAGACACGGTTTCTGCCTTGAAGGAATAGACGAAAAATAACCGCTTATTCATTCAACAAACCTTCAGCCTGTACTTGCTGTGAGCTTGGCATTGCCTGTGACCTAAACCTGAGGGTGCAGCCGTGTAACCTTGTGCACGTTGTAATCTTGCCTTCCTAGGATGTAATACAGAAAACGCTGAGTGGAAAAGGCCCTGGGAGAAGTAAAGGGCCAGGTAGTAAATATAATTGGCGTGGAGTATCACAGTCTCTTTCTAATCCACTCGGCTCTGCCCTTGTAGCAGGAAGGTGGCTATAACCAGTACCCAAAGGGTGCAACTGTGTCCCCGCCGAACAGACCACAGGCCAGAGGCTGTCGGTCATTGTCCTAGACACTGGAACTTTCTACCAATCTCCCGTTTGCCATTTACTCACCTCAGAGTGATTACCTCTCCTGGTGTTATTGTACAAATAAGGATATTTATAGTTTCGGGCAGTTTTTCAAACACGGGATTTCTTTAATGATCCTGGAAATGTTCCCAATCTTTTCCCCCTCGATTTATTGAGGTGTAATTGACAAATAAGATTGTAAGGTGTTTAAACCACACGATGTTTAAATGGTCAGACATTTCCAGGCTTCTAAATAGAAACCTTCAAAGGGCCAGCCTTGGACAACCAGAGGAAGATGGGCTGTTTTATTTATATTTCACTGGGATTTTTATTGTTGTTTTGTTAATCGTCACCCAAGGATCTCTTTTTCCATTGATTTTTATTTTTTCACCCCCACCCGAGGAGTGAGGACATTTCCCCACTGATTTTTAGAGAGAGTGGAAGGGGGAGGGGGAGAGAGAGAGAGAAACATCGATGTGGGGACACACTGACTGGCTGCCTCGGGCACGCGCCCTGACCTGGGCCAGATGGGACCTGCAACGTGCCCTTGACGGGGAATCCACCCTGCGAGCCACTGGTGCCCTAGCGGACGCTCTAACCACGGGGCCACACCGGCCAGGGCTTCACTGCTATTTTTCTAAGGCGGTCGCCTGCTGTGTGGTCACTATGGCTCACAGCCTGGTTTGAATCGTCTGTTTCCCTTGTTTTTCCTTCCCGGCCTTTAGCAAGCCCTTGGCACGTCATGTTGGTGGCACTTTGGGGAGTGTAAAGACTGGGGTGGTGTAGTGTGCGAGAACAAGGCCCCATGCTGTGCGGCGAGGTCCCCGAGTGGGACGAATGGAGGGAGTAGGGGAAGCTGGGGCCAGGTGTGGCTCGGAGAAAAGCAAGCCTTTCCCCAGAGAGACGTGGGGCCGCCGGCCTCCCCGCGGCAAGAGAAAGGGGTGCTCTGGGGTCTTCCAGTCTATTCCTTCGAACTCAAGGGCAGGGTGGCCTTGGTTGGCACCTGGGCTTTTTGGTTCTACTCCTTGACGCATTGCATCTTTTGTTGTTCAGTTCACAGGATAATCCAAGTGCTGCTCAATCTTTGCTCTGACTCAAAGGCCTGTGGGCTACAGGATTCACGGGCACGGGGTGGGGCAGTTGCTAGGGAGGCCAGCGGAGCGTAAACCTGGGTGTGCTGGTGCAGGGGAACCAGTGGTCTGGTGGCTGCGACTTCCTGCTCAGAAAGGAATCGGTCAAAGCTAATCCAGGAACAGATCCTCGAGGGGCAGGGAGGGCCAGGGAGGGGCAAGGAGGGGCGGGGAGGGGAGGGGAATGTCAGGGTGCCATCGAACGGGGCCGTTGCCCTGGTCCATCTGGTCTCCAGGCAGAGAGGGACCTGTGAGGAACACACCACACGTCCTGAAAGGTATCAGGCAGCAGTGCCGGCTGCTGGGCGGACTCAGGTAACAATGTCACGTGTACGGCTTGGATGGACCGAGAGGGCGTGATACCGCGTGAAAGTCAGCCAGAAAAAGACAAATACCCCCTGCAGGATCTCACACCATTTTATTTTATTATTTTATTTTATTTTAATTTTATTTTTTAAAAATATATTTTTATTGACTTCAGAGAGAGGAAAGGAGAAGGGAGAGAGAGAGAGAGAGAGAGAGAAACATCAATGATGAGAGAGTCATTGATCGAGCCCGCAACCCGGGCATGTGCCCTGACCAGGAATCGAACCCCGATCGCCTGGACTCCAGGTCAACGCGCAACCGCTGAGCCACGCCCGGCCTGACTCACACCTTTTTAAAAAAGTTATCTTTATTGTTATTGTTGAAAGTATTACAGATGTCCCCTTTCTTCCCCCCATTGACCCCCTCCACCCCCCCACCTGTGCCCTCCCAGGCCTTCACCACACTATTGCCTGTGTCCCCGGGTTGTGCTTATAAACATATAAGTTCTTAGGTTAATCTCTCCCCAGCCCCGCCTTCCCTCTGAGATCCCTCAGTCTGCTCCATGCTTCTGCGTCTCTGGATCTATTTTGTTCATCAGTTTATTTTGTTCATGAGATTCCACAGGTGAGTGAGATCCTGGGACACTCGTCTTTCTCTGCCTGGCTTATTTCACTCAGCAGCATCCTCTCCAGGCCCCTCAGCGCTGTCCCACCTTTTCAACAAAAGGAAAGGAGGCACAGAAACCTGACGGTTTTCTAATCTACTCAGTGTTGGTTGACTTTGGACATCTTGGTTTCTAAGTGTGTTGATATTTTGAAGCAGCAGATTAATGGTCTTTCAGAATTATTGTCACCTCTCTTTACTTTGTGGTCAATCAGGTGCGTATTGTGTTTCATGTCCCTACAGCCACTGGGGACGTGACTAATGGGGTGTCGTCTACAAGCCCAGCCTCAGTGTTGTTTTAAGGCGGGTCTGCTTAGCCCGGAAGCAAGTAAAGGAACATTACCATGTTGGTAAACGAAGCTGAGAACATTGAGAGAGAGGGGTTTGCCTAAGGACAGGTGTTTAGCGGCAAGAAAAGTTTTCTTATTTCCTGGTTTTATCTGGGAAGATTAATAAAATGAGGAAATTTGCAAAATATCTTGAGAGCGTACCCTGTTGACTTTTAAGTACATTTAAACTTTAAAGTGGAAATATGGATACGTCTCCTCAAGTGTAGATATTACTTTACCAGGATACGTGATTGTGGTTCAGGGGGAGTTGCTTAGCTCCCCCATATGTTCATTTTACCTTCCTGCCTCTGACCCTCTCATGGATGGCGGCCTCTGACTATCCTCACGTAGGTTGGGTTCCCGTATGTACGTATGTAATGAAATTTGGTTATTTTATTACTCTGTCTCATGTAGATTTAATTATTAGGTTAGTCAAACGAACCTAGGACGGTCAAGGGGGGTTTCCTGCTCCCCACCAATGTCTAACAAGAATCTCATATTTGACACGCCCCCAGCACACCTCTGGTTTCTCCAACCAACTCCGCTCTGAGTCAGATCTGTGTCTGGTCCTCTCAGGTCAGTGGTTACTCGGTCCCTGTTGTCTTTCTTTTCTTCACTCCTTGCATGCAATCCGTCATTGGTCCAGACAGCTCTGCCTCTAAGAAAATTCTTCAATCGGCCCACTTTTTGCACCTTTCCATCTCCCAGCTGACCCAGGGAGAAGAAAGCAAGCAGGAGGCCGATAGCTTCACGAGCCCCAGGCTGGCGGGGGGACAGGCCGAGGGAGGCAGGGAAACGTCCGTTTCCAGTGACCAGGGAGGAAGGCAGGCGCCAGCGTGAGTGGTTTTGTTATTTCTATGGACGTGCGAGTCTCCGCGTCCCTGGCCCTCCCTGCCAGCTGCCGTCCCTCCCAGACATCAGGGTGTCAACTTGAAAGGGCTGCTTTCTATAAATCTTACCTAAGTGGCAACCAGTGCTTTTTCTTTAAAAAAAAAAAAAGTGGAAGTTTCAAATAAGTTTTAAAAAGTAAGGTGATCTTCGAGATGTAAATAATACCTCAACGTCGCGCTCCACTCTGAAAGGCCAAGTGCATTACCTTGGAATGTGCTGAGCTCCCTGTAAACCGACACCCAGCCCGCAGTTGCCAGAGGAGGATTTCTGTCCCGTCTTTGCGCAGGACAGAAAACTGCAAGGGAGTCTGGGTCCGTTAATTGCCTGCCCGGGTGCTGCCCCATCTATTTCAGGCAGAGAAAACGGGGGGGGGGGGGGGTATGTGTATGGGGGGGCTGACTGGTTTACTGTATAAGTAGCCTCTTGCCCTGGGAGCTCAGTTTCAAAATCCTAGAAACCCTACGTGTTGGTTTAATCAGAGTTTGGCCCGGGGGAGAATTGGAGTGAAAGGAAATTCCACAATTAGAAGGTGTGGAAATGGAGAGGCCGGGTGGGTCGGGGAGATTACATTCTCGGGGCCTGTACCAGGCCAAGGTTTTAATTTCCTGATTCTTTCACTGAAAGGCTTCGGTGTCTGAATTCTAGTGGGATGGAGGCCCTTCTCAGGCTTTCTTCCCTCCATTATAAGGGCCTCACCTTTGTAGTTCTCGCCTTCAACTGGAAAAGGGGAGGGAGAGCCCCGCGCTTGCCAGAGGTCTGAGTTGGGGGCTGTAGCCAAGGCCCCGGCGGGGAGCCTAGCGGTGGGACAGGCTCCCTTCTCCTTCCTTTCCAGAACTTATTTCCTGTTCTCTGAGGTTGGTTTGTGACGCAGACATCAGAAGAAGGGAGCGAAGGAAGTCACGGAGGGTGACAGGAGTTGTAGAGCAGTCATAATAATGTAGTAAATAATGTAGTTATTTGGGATCTGTCAAAAGAAACCCAGCACCAACAGCCTTAATATGGGAGGAGCACATCACATAAATATAAAAACAGCCCCAAGACAGCAGCCAACCGATAAACCGCCAGTAGATGGCCTGGAAATTATTTTTATTACTCGCTCAGGCCTGGGCACTTCTGCCTTCTTCGGGGTCTTCGAGGGCTCGCTTCCTTCCCCACTCCTTCCTTCCCCACCCTCCAGAAGAAAGACTAGCTCTTCAACTCACAGGCGGCTCCGAGTGTGCCACTTGCTGTGTACTGTGTACCTCTAGGTGTTTAATCGAGGTAGATACTATACGTGTAAGCAAATTTAATTTCATACAGTATCCAAGTGTGATGATTGAAGTATGTTGAAGGGGCAGAGATGGCACTGATGCAAAAAAACTGCTTAAACCCCTGCGAGATGTTGAAAGGCGATGCTGAAATGCACTTAGGAGGGGGACTGCGGAGGCGCTAGACCGACCGGTTGCTTCTATTTTTGGCGCGGCTTGCTTTGTTTGTCAGAGGGTAGAAAGCCAGGGCACAGGCCTGTTAGGGAAAATTCTAGACCAATGATAAGACTGTCGTATCTATGGGATTCCAGTGTAGCTTTCAAGTGAGAATGTCGGTGCCATAAAGGGGGTTCCCTCTGACAGAATAAACAGAAATGATGAGAGTCCATTGTTTTCTGCGGGGCTTTTTGGGTGGTTTGGCCGCTTTCATTCTTGTCTGTACTTAAGCCTTCCCTTTTGATCTCGAATCAGAACGTGTCCTAGAAAGAAAACGCACCGACGTCTGATACAACTCATTTCATAGATGGACTTGCACCGGGTCTTGGCTCGGATTAGCTTGTCCACACCAAGCTCCTTTGAACTCCAACTTCTATGAAGCCCTTTGGCCGCGTACTCGGCGGTTTACCTGGGACCCGTGCAGTGAACCAAAATGGAGATTAGATTAGTTTAAATCAGAACTATGCGGTAATTCACGTTGAAATGAGAAGAACTCAGAGGGAGTTCTTTTTCCCTTTATTCCGTAATGACTTTGGTTTAAATTATGCTTTTCAAAGGCTACTGGAGCTTCATAAATTATTCATTGGCAAAGAGCTAGCCATGTCAAGCCACATCCCCGAAACAGAATGGGGTTAAGTAGAATGGTTTCCTTCTGCCGAAGGATTCATACATATCCCTGTGCCTCACGCCTGCAATCAGGTGGCCTCCTCCGGTAGTCCCCCTTCCTAGAACAATCTGGGACAATTGGGAATGGACTTTGCCTCACTCTGTGTATCGCACCGACTGCAAAACTGAGAGGCAGATTAACTGCATCTCTGGGAATTTCAGCAATGCTCGCACCTTCCCCTGCAGCCAGCCTCTTCCTAAACATTTGTGACCTTACGTCTTCCAGGAGAAGCAGTGGCTGTTTTCTTGCCTTCCCACTTACATCGGTTTCAGCTGTGATAGGCTTTTACCCTGAGATACTCTCGTTCATGTGTTTTTGTCACAGTTGGGACGACTCCACATTAATTAGGAGTATCTCTCAGCCAGGCGTCTTCTGGCTAGATTTTCCCGAGCACGAAGCAGCCCTCTGCGTTTCAGGACACGGATGCACAGCCCGTGGTTAATCCTCTGTGGTCGTGCTTTGCAAAAGGCTCACAGGCGAAGACGCTCAATGTGTAGTCGTAACTACAATTTGTAAATAATTCTATAAAGCTTATATTCTGCAATCTCTTTGAAAGATTAACCCGGTGACCGAAAGATGGCCTCTCTCCCCGAAAAGTATTATTTGGCACGAATGGCACTGTTCGGTGCAATATTATCAAGCTTCGTTGGGTTTCAAGTTCTGAGTCGTTTACCTCTTTCCCGATCTTTCCTGCGGGAAGTCCCTCAATCGCAGGTTCTACTGCCCTTGAGCGACCTTGGGGTAAATGAGACTTGGACCCAGGTGGGGGGTGTAGAATCAGACCACAGGACAGATTGTCCATAAGAATGGCTTGGAGGCACCCCAAAAGGAAGAGGGAGCAGGTTCGAAAGGTCGTGGAAAACCAGAGAGCAAAGTGAGGTGGTGGGAAGCAAATGGGTGGGAAGTAAAAGCAATAAATGCAGAATCGGCTGGAGTGATACATGGACTCTGTCAAGTGAGAACTGCATCAGATTTTTTAAAAAGTTAAGTAACTAAAAGAAAATGAAGTTGGTGTCAGGGGAGTTTTATAGATGCTACAAAATCCTGAAATCTTGCCCAGAAAAGTAACTAAGCAAAATGCTTGGAAATAGGAAAGGTTGTTTTTCATGTTTTAAATCTGATCTAAAACTACTGCAAAAGTGGCTAATTTGTTTCTTGTGTCTGTCAAAAAAAGAACTTACTTTCATCCGATCCTGACTTAATTAAAAAAAAAAAAATCTCTTGGGAATCGGGGTTGAATCGGAGACTGCCTCTTATTTCTACGGCCAACCGTTTCTTAGATTCAGCTTGAAAATAGGTAAATGAAAACACAGGAGTTAAAAAAACATGGGACGGAACCCAGCATCCGATGCAGCGTGGAGGGAGGCCTACCCCAAGGGCCTGCAGGTGCTTCTAGCAATGAGGGGGGACCCCCACCCCCTTTTTCACATGCCTCAGGAGCAGCTAATACCACCCATGAGGCCAAACTCTGGTTTCCTCTATTTAAATTTTGTATTCTTAATGCTTATGGTCACCTTCTCTTGTTCCCTTTGTGAACTTTTAAGCACAAATACCATGCAGGCTATTTAATAAATATGTAATTAAACCTGTTTCGGGATCAGTTGAACAAGCCAATGGGGTGGGGGAAGGGAGTGACCAAAAACAGAGCAAGAAAGCCCCCCAAATTTGTTCTTTATGTAAGGAAAGACCAAGCAAGTTGGGTGATTTCATGTCTCTCACAAATAAGAATCAGGTGCCGATGGTGGGCAGATCCCGGAGGCCCTGGAGGCCCTGGAATGCCTGGGGCCGAGGCCACAGAGCTCGTGGAGGCAACGCCTAGGACATGAGTGGGTCCTTGTCACCCAAATGGGCCACCCGGTCAAGGACATGAAGATCAAGTCCTTGGAGGAGACCCATCTCTTTTCTCGGCTCATCAGGGAATCTGAGATCACTGACTTTTTCCTGGGGACAAGGTTTTGAAGATTATGCCCTTGCAAAAGCATGCCGGCCAGCTGACCAGGATCAAGGCATTTGTCACAGTCGGGGCTGACAGCAGACACGTTGACCTGGGTGTTAAGTGCTCCAAGGAGGTTGTCAACATCTTGGCCAAGCTATCCATTCGCCCTGTGCGGTAAGGCCACCGGGGAAACAAGATAAGAAAGCCCCACACTGTCCCTTGCAAGGTGACGGGCCACCGTGGGTCTGTGCTGGCAGGTGCCTCTGCCTCCTGGGGCCCAAGAAGCTACTACTCCACTTCGGACAGGGCACTGCCCCGTTGCCCTGGGCAACTTTGCCAAGGCCGCCACCTTTGATGCCATCTCCAAGACCTACATCTTTCTCATGCCCCATCTGGAAGGTGACCATGTGCACCAGGCCTCCCTACCTGGCAGGAATCCACGGACTGCCTTACAAAGACCCCAACCTGAGTCTCCGTGCAGAGGGCCCAGGCTGCACCCGGGGCCGCCGCGGGGTGTTCCCAGGCCCTGGGGCTCCAGCTGCCTCCATATTGTACCCCGTCTTCCCCTGTAGATTCTGGGAAAAGAAAGGCCTGGCGTCTGGGGACTGGGCCGCAAACACCCGTGAGGTTTGGGTGAACAAATTAGAAAGAGGGCTAATGAGCACTTAGGTGAACTTCAGGCCCAGGGATTTTTGAAGAGACTATTCTTAGAATTTCCTGAAACCTCCAATTTTCCAATTATGCCTTCAGTAAAGAAAGTCAGTAAGTGTAATCCCTTTAATGCGAGGCCTTCTTGTTTATGGAACAGGTAATTGCCTTTCATTCGCGAGGCTGCACGGAACAAGAAGAATCACAGCCCAGCTCTGGCTTCACCTGGCAAAATTAAGATAAAGGACCGAGTGTCATTTGAAGTGCAAATAGAATATTTATTTTTGTTTCATGTCCTTTGCAAAAAGCATTGTGTTTTGCAAGGTTTTCACATCAATTGGACGAAGCACAGTTGAAGTCCGATCCTGTATCGGTCTCTTTTTCTTTTGTTTCAAACAGTTAATGGTAGTGTGTGTCGTTTTGAATTTCACTTTAAAAAAACAAGAAAAAACTCCATTCAGATCCGATCTAGAAAGCCGGCCTGTGGGAAAGTCACTGTTCTGAGTCACCCGCTGTCGTTGCTCGTGGGACGACTTGGACGATGGATATTCTGGCCTCGGAGGCCTGCGTGTAACAGGCCTCGCGGCGCCAGGAGGACAGTGGCGGGTACTGAGGTGACAGACACGCCGGGGGCTGGCCGGGTTTGATGGCTAGAAAATGTTTTCAAACGTCGTCCTCGCTGCCTTTGTGAAAAACGGTCTAAGTATTCGTTGCTCGGTGGTGATCGAATATAAATCTGTAACTAGCATCTATTGACTTTAAAATACGTGCGAGACTCCATTCCCAGGAGGCAGTAAGACAGGAGCCCTAATGTCTGCGACCGTGTCTGCGCGGACGTCTCCGCCCGTCACCCATTCGGCCACTGATAGCGAGGCAGACAGTTAGTTGTACACCACTCAACACGCAGAGGCCCTTGGAATGGACCACGTAGGGACAAAATCTGGCAAAACTCACTGATTATAATAACAAGAAACTGCTACTTGAGCTCGAAAGACATTGTTTTTATTTTTTTTTTTCCTTCGGAAGGCACATAAGCATTAAAACTATTCTTTATGGCTTGAATTTCTCGTGTCGGTCGTAGCCAGCGGTCGGCCTCGAAACAGCTCCCTACTGGGGGAAGACCATCTCCTGCACGGCTCCTGGGAGACGGGACAGGGTCCCGCGGTCTCGTACGTTTGGGCAACCCTGGGCTGTTTTTCACAGTTAAAAAAAGCAGCTCCAGTGTCTTGAGAACGTCTAAGGCTAAGGAATGGTGTGCAGCATTTTCCAAATATATCTGCACGTGCAATTCCTGTTTCACGGAATACGCGTTAGTGCCCAAGGAATGCCAAACAGGGCAAAACACATCTCCCCAAACTAACAACCCCCCCAAAACCCATCTCGGAGCAGCCCCTAGCCAGAAGCAGACAACACCCCGACGTTCTCATGCAGAAGGGGGTTGACTTCTATTTTCCAAGTGGTTGTTAATACTTTGGCTATTTTATTACCCGCTTACTGGTTTTTGAAAGACCAACTATGGAGAATAGATGTAGCGTGAAATCATGATAAAAAGCGAGAACGTCTGCAGGACCTGACAAGAGCCGCGTGCTGAACAAGGGAGCAGAGACACAAGCAGTGGACGCAGGACTTTATTTTTTTGCTCGAAATATAACAACAGATGCTCATAGTGGGACTGCGGCATTCAGAAGTTAAATTACATTCACGGTCGTGCAACAAGAACACGTTTTTGGGAAAGGTAATTGAAAAAAAAAAAGATTAAAAAAAATCTCTTATTTAAAATTTTTGTTTTGCTGGAAAACTTCTGTTCTCTGGAAAATAAATTTCTACCAAGCACCCCATCCCCTGCCAGGCTACGGAGGGGGATGTGTCCGGGAGGCGGAGGTAGAAGCACCAGGATGGGGATGCGGGGCCCCCCATCAGCTTTGCTGCATCGGATTCGGCTTTTCGATTTCTCCGCATCCGGCCCTTCTCAGGTGTAAAATCAGACGGCAGTGTCTGCTTCCCAGGGTTACTGTGAAACGCAAATGGGAGCGAACAGGTGAAATCACCTAGCCCTCGCTTGGAAAACAGAAGACGATGCTAACCGCCCTCGGAAAATAATTTACCAGGGTTATTCGAAGCCTGAAACGTCTCCGGATCCTGTCATTTTCCTAAGCCTTTGTCTGCTGAAGATCCAGCAGGTCTGAGTTTTTAGAAAAAGCGAACTGTAGTTAACAGGGCCAAGCACAGAAGGATGGTGGGAGGCTGCGGGCTTAGCAATTATTGGTGATTTCTGAGACAGTTTGACGAGTGGTGAGGGTGGGGGCCAGACTGCAGGGGTGCGTCTAGCAACAGGAATGCCTTCCAGAGCCCGGGCGGAGGGGGAGGGAGATAGGGCTTGGGACTGGGGGGAGACGACAGCCTTACATGTCTTGAAGGCGAGCGACAATAAAGGGGAAGCCAGTCACATCTGTCTCCAGTTCAGGCCCCAGCACTAATTTAAAACACGACGCCGGGCGTGACGGTCAGCCTGTCCCAGTCCCCGTGAAATGGAGCCGCTCATACCCCCGTGTCTTCCTCATGATTGTGGGGTGAAGCTCAAGCTCATCCGAAATAAAACCGGCAAAATCAGCTGGAAATCAGAGTGTGTCTTCCTAGAAGATAAGAATCAAGCCATCTTTTCAGAAAGCGGCCTGGTCCGTCTTGGGTCAAAAATGCTTCTCTTTACGGCTGGAGCTGTGACAATGTTCTGCGCCTGTTGATGGGGGGTGACTCAGGCCCTCGAAGTGCTTATTGAACCGCAGTGACCCGACAGAGGGCAGATCTCCGCGCCCCACTCACCCCCGAGAGCCCTGCCCCCTCCTGGGCCCGTCCTTGGCGCTTGTTTTCGCTGCTGACCACCTGCCGTGTGGCCTGTCGGCTCGGCGCCCTCACCTCACGCAGCTGAACAGTATCTCTCAGCAATTTTCTGTCTGCAAAACAAATCGCCCGCCCTTTGTTTTCATCGAGGGAGAATGGCAGCCACTTACGGCCTATTTACACAAGGAGGGGGGGTGGAAAGACTGTTTAGAAACCCTCTGTCAAGTACGGCTTTTCCAAACCGTGCTGTGCTTTGAACTCTGTGGTATCAAGAGTCCAAAGTTATTTTTTATTTTATTTTACTTTGAGTAGAAGGACTATGGAAAAATCTTGAGTCTGAGTATTAGCTATAACCCCTTAAGTTCCAATTTAGTTTGTTCTTCAGCTCTTGAGTTGTTTCTTTGGCATAGTTTGTAAGAAAATAAAAAAAAGAAAAAGACATTTCCCAAGAGCTGCAAACTCCCCAACAAGAATGTAATAAGCCCCTTAGAAGGGAAAACGCCCCCAAGACTCCTAAGAGTTTATTCTCTGCTTTTGAGATTTCATTTCTCAAGCAGGCTCTGTGCTAGACCTGGGGCTAAAGACGAAGAGGTGTCGTCTTGTGCTCAGCGAGAGTTGCCTCTGAGGAAGTAACTGCGACTGGGGACAGCGAATGCTTGGCAGGGCTGTGCTTAAAACCTGGAGGGAGAATACGGGGTGTTGGGAACCTCCCATCCCCTAGAAACCGGTCTGGGCCTGGTGAGCAGAGAAGATCACGAGCTGCTGGATGGGACGGGGCGGGACGTGCGTGAATGCTCACAGCAGCACCGTGCAGATGGCGTGATCACTGTCCCGACTCCGCTCACGAGGACATGGAAGTGCAGAGCGCCTCAGAGAATGGCACAGAAATAAATAAATGTCGGTTAGCCCAAGCCCCAAGCCCTGGACTCTAGAGCGTGCCTGTTCGTGTTAATAATAAAGGCGCGAGTGCACGTGGTGGGCGGCTCCCGACGCGACTCCCGACAGGCCCCAATTCCCGATATTCATGTTATCGTGACCCCCTCGCTGCTCCCCTTGAGTCTGAGCTGGACTTGATGGTTTGCTTCTGAACAGAAAAAGGCAGAAATGACACCCCATCCCTCTGGGTTTGGGTGGCCAGCAGTCTCTCCCGCTGTCCTGCTGATGGCCCTGTCGTGAGGTCCTCTGCGGAGAGGCCCCTCGGGCACGGGATGGAGGGGTCCCCCAGCCAGCAGCTCATGAGGAGCGGAGGCCTGAGTCCTGCCAACAGCCACGTAGACGAGCTTGGCCGTGAATCCTTCCCAGCTGGACCCCCAGGCGACTGAGGCCATGAGTGACGCCCACAGAGGCAGCACCTGGCTAAGCTGCGAGATAATGAAATCATCTTAAGCCACTAACATTGTGGGGGAATTTGTTACACAGCAACAGATAATTAAAACAGCGGATGAATGGAAGATCTGAGTATTTATTGATGAATTTGGGTCACAGAGACGTGCAATTTGGCTTGTTTGACTCCAACTGTCTGAGATATTATATAAAATGTCTTTGAGGGGTTAGAAAGCATTTTACAACATTTTTGAACATACACTATTTTTTCAAATAATTCTCTCTCCCTCCACTCCACACCCATGCCCTACTTATTTTGCACAGTTATATAACTGTGACGGGAGAATATTTTTATAGAATTACTCACTAGCCAAATGGCAAAAATAAAATAATTGGACAAAGAAGGTTTGCAGGCCGTGGCTCCAGGCTGTGTCATGCGGACGAACATGAACTGTAGCTTATGTTTTCAACACATTCATCACCCATGAAGAAAGTGACCTCCCACGGGGCGTTGTTGGCAGCGTGCTCCCCGGAGATGATCCTCCTGGATCACACCAGTCAGGACGCGTTACATCAGACGAGGCAGTGGGGACGGCCACTGTCGGAGGCCCTGTGCCAGAGGGAAATCGTCACAGAACATCTTCTCTGAACTGACGTGACAGGGATGTTTCACCGCGGAATTAAAAAAGCATGTTGTGCCCGGCCAGCGTGGCTCAGCGGTGGAGCATCGACCCATGAACCCAGAGGTCACAGGTTCGATTCCCGGTCAGGGCACAGGCCCGGGTTGCAGGCTCGACCCCCAGTAGGGGACGTGCAGGAGGCAGCCGATCAATGACTCTCTCATCATTGATGTTTTTATCTCTCGCTCTCCCTCTCCCTTCTTCTCTCGCTAAAAGAATCAATAAAACATACTTTAAAAGAATAAAAACAACCATGTTGTGGGCCGGTGTAATTCTGCAGAACGTGTGTCAGTGCTGTGTGTACTCTTAAAGTTTGACTTGGGGGTAACACATGCAGGTGAGGAAATGTGTGAGGAAAGTAAGGCCGAAGTTTATGGAGTTAAAACTCACTCCGCCACGAAAACCAAGTGAAATTTAGTGGTTTTTCTGGTTTCACTTTATTCTGGACCTAGCTCAGTGGTTTTCTGCAAGTTTGATAGTTATTCTGTTAAAGTGGTGTGGTTTTCATACTCTGACGAATGTAGCTGATTTTCAATAATTTAGCTGTTAGCTTAAGGGCACTCTTTGGATGGTGCAGATTCCTTTTCTTCTGCTTCTGTATTTAGGGCGCCCTAATTAAGCATCTCAACCAGAAAGCAGGGGGGTAGCTCAGGTTGTCTTGTGGTTTGGCTTATTGGCTTTTCTGATAAAAAGGTTTAGTGGAGGAGGAATTTGAATTTAAGACAAAACATCCGCTCACTTCAGTGACCCACATTATTGTGGGTCCCCGAACAAAGGAATCAGGCGTTGATTGGTTTTAAATTTCAGCTCTTGTTGGATCAATACGACTTGGTCGAGATAAAATAGAGAATTATTCACCAGCGCCAGAACTGACTCTAATGATAACTGGTCTGTACTTTTGTAGTTGAGTGTTATAAATATTTTTTTAACCTTATTGCTATGGACAGTTGGATAAACACAACCTATTAAACCATGAGTCAAATTTACTTACTTTCTGGGTATTGGCCGGTCTAGTTAGAGAGAAATTGATCCCAATTATCTGTTATTTGTTCAGATTAGTTGTAATCAGTCAAGTGTAGCAAGTTTTTTTTGCACCCAGACATGTGTACTTCTGACCAAGTCTGCCTGTGTGTGTGTGTGTGTGTGCGCGCCCCTGCACGCAGAGGTTTCTACTGGTTTTTTGCTTTCAGGCGTGTTCAAGAAATCATTCTTTCCAACGTTACATAAAACATTACCTGCCCTAAGTAACTTGACAGTGATGGAAGACAGTGGTCAATTATTTTTATACGTTTAATGTTAGACTTATTACTCCATTATGAAATCATCTAGCTAAAAACCCTTTGTTCTTTCAAGAATAAAAACAAATTACTGGCACGCTTTCTTGTTTGGTCAAAGTGCACCTGAAAAGTAAAGCTCTAAGAAAAAGAGTGTGCGCAGGATACTGCATTGTCTTTCAACCTTTGGAGGGAAAGAAAAAACGTGGGTGCGTCAGAAAGGCTGTCCCGAGATATTGTCAGTGTTTCATAGGTACAGCAGGTTGGATCCGGAAAAAGGCACTTTCCTGACTTGTGTGTGAAACTGGCTACATAGTTAGAATTACTTGTCTTTGCATCTGGCTTGACTCTGAGATGTTCATGTTGCTAATTGTGTAGATGTTGTCGTCTTTTGTTCTTTCTCTAGAGCTTCTCACCTCCGACTCTGTAAGGAATAATTTGCAGCATAATTATTATCCCACTGAAGTGTGTTTTTAAAAATTTGAAATAAAGAGAACTTTATGACTTTAAACAAAACTTTCACTTGTTGGGTTTCACGAATGAAGTATCTCAAACATACCACCCTTTATTCACTTGGATTAATTTTGACCGTCCTGAGCCGTCCTATTGTACTAGCGACATCTTTCTGCAAAGCAGTTCAAATCCGAGTAGTAAGTTTAACTGGGTTTTCTCCAACACGTATTTGATACAAAATTATATTTTTATAATCATGCAGCAATGACATGGCCGATTCAGATCTCCACGCGGGAGGGTTAGATTGATCTTTTCCGGTGAGTTTTCTTTCTCTGATCAGAGAAGAAACTTCTGAGTGAAGCTGGGCTGCCTAACGCTCATTGTTTTTCTTCAGGTGATATGTGCAATTTATTCGTGTTAATCAGGGTCAGCATTGCCATCTGGACTGTCAAGTACGGCTGCCTCTGGAGGGGAGAAATAATGTAATTTCCAAACTCATTATAAGAGTGTCCTTTTAGCAGCGTTTATTCCCATTATGCCATCGACTGGAATCTCAGTCTTTGAGGGGCAGCTTTAAAAATAGCTCATCGTTAAGGTTGGCTCAGAGACTGGGAAGTAACATGGTGGTTCCAGCAGCGCGGAGAAAGCTCCGAATGAGGTGTGAGGAGTGAGAGATTGATCACGCTTCCTGCGCTCGCCGGCGCCCACGGCTTTAAAAATCGCCGGCTCTCCTTGGCACCCCGTCTCCTCTCTTTTAAATCTCTCTGTCACCCTGAGCTGTGTAAGCTTCTCTCTCCTCTCCAGGGTTTCTCACTGATCGAAGGCATCATCGCCTGCCACTAATTCTCTCCAAAACAGACCCCCACCTGGCTGATTCTGTCCGGTTTCCAGCTCATGGGTGGTGGCTCCATTTCTCTCTCCGTCACCCCTTCCTGGCCTCCTCCCAGCCCACCTCCACCTGTACTTGCTACAAGGAGGTGGCTTCCCCTTGCGTTAGATGAAGTTAAAGCCCCATTCGTAGGGTGTAATTCTCTTGTTTTAAACAGTAACCCTCTGTGGATGTAAAGTACAGCTCAGGGACTATAGTCAATAATATTGTAATAACTGTGCATGGTGACAGGTGGGTACGGCAATTTTCGGGGAGGATTACGCCATAAAATGCGTAATTGACCACTACGCTATACACCTGAAACTAATATAAAATAATACTGAATGTCAACTGAATTGAAAAGTAAAATAAAAATTAAACAAAAAACAACCCTTCTGATGGCTTCCAAATTAATTAGGCGACACAGTTTTATATATCAGCCTCTATAGCTTGGTAGAGCAATGACGTGTGTCTCAGAGTGGGGACTGTGAAATCAAACGTGTTTAAACCATTTCAAACATAAGTGACTTTGAACAAAGGGAATCTAAATATCCAGCTTAGAGAGACATCGGAAAACTCCCTCTAATGATTTGGTTTACGGATTGGTGATTGGGTTTAATTCTAATAATTTATTTCTGCCTCCGTCTAGAGACAATGTGAGAGAGAACGCTGGTCGCAGTAGACGGGAGACCGTGCCCATGAACTGCATTCCCCATGCTCTGGGAGGATTGCTCCTTCTGTACCTGGGGAAATGACTACGGATTTTAAACATCTATTTTCCCTGGAAGAGCCAGGAAGAATCGCTTCTAAAAGAGCCAATCTGAGGGCAGGGATTTCAGGGTTCCGCCGTTGAAATCCCGGGGCAGGGGGACGTGCCCGGAGCATAGTCCTCTGAAAGCTTTGGTGCAGCTACAGAAGGTCATGTCTTAGATGAACACGGCCTCCCACGCATGGGAGTCAGCGCTTTTAGCAGCGACGATTTCAAACTCTATTCTGTCCGGCGAGTGCATTTTACCACGGTGAGGTGGACACCACGCGTTGGTTTTTTTTTGGGGGGGTGGTGGCTCCTGAACCTGTCCGGATAGTTAAGGCCTCTAATAGGAAGGAAACGAGAATTGTCCCATAGAGACTGGATGGTTCAAGCAGCAAGCCTAGGCAGTGTGTTTCTTCTTAAAATACTCGCCTGGCCGGTGTGGCTCAGTGGTTGAGCATCAACCTAGGAGCCAGGAGGCCACGGTTCGATCCTGGGTCGAGGCACATTCCCACTTGGTTTGTGGGCTCGATCCCCAGTAAAGGGGGCATGCAGGAGGCAGCCGATGGATGACATTTCTCCCATCGATGTCTCCCTCTCTCTACCCCTCTCTCTTCTTCTCTCTCTAAAAAAATCAGTAAAAACATAAAAAAAAACACCTCCTGGAGTCATCAACTCTTTTGAGATATGAGGATAATCCAAGGAGTCCAAGGTTAGAAACCACCCTAAGGTTTGGATGGTTTTAGTTCCTTCAGAGATATTTCAAACTTTATTTGAAACTCTCTCACTACTACTTTTGCTTAGGAACTTCGGGATTAATTTTGATATCAAGTGAAATTTACCGGTGCCTGTAAATAAATATGAGAGTGACATTGTGTGATGTCAACATGAAAGATGAGCGTCTTCTCATCTGCTTCTGGTGTGGAGCGTGTCCGGTGGGATGGATGACAGATGGCGTGAGCAGCCGTGAACTATTAGCTCTACCACCACCCACACCGACTTCTTCATGGTCTTTCTTGGGGGGCGCGGGGGGCTTTCAGCCAGCATCCCCACCGCTAGCAGCCTTCTAACCGGTGATTTGTGGTGATCACTGCGGCCGCTCCAGCTTTATCTAAGTTATAGGTTCTTCCATGCCCGGCATCTGAGTGATGGCAGCAGGGCTTAAAATAACTCGGCGCATTTGGGTTTGAAAAGTTAAACACTTTTCTGTGCCGAAACAGCATTCGCTGCTGTATTTGAAAATGATCTCTCATATCCAGTGACATGCTTTATGCTGCATCTCCTATCATTTCTTTCTTAATTTAGCAATGGGAAGCCAGCGACGGGGTAGAGGAATATATAAATTCACACATTTTCAGAGACACATGCTATCACACATTATCGGGCATCGGGGACGCTCCATCCAAGAAGCAACGTGAGTGCCGCACGGATACGAAAGGTGGAGGTAGACGGGAGAGATGCGCTTCGAGACCCCGGTAATAGAAAGACGCTGGGGAGAGCAGTGCATGGAAAACGCGATGCGGTGATTCTGGATCTCGCCCCCTTTTTTGGCCACCTTTATTTAATTTATCTTGCGTGACAAAATGCTTTGCGTATCACATTCTATGGCGTAAACAAAGTTAAAGGGCTGCTCTGTCACAAAGACCTGTCTGTGTTGAATTGGCAGTACAGTCTCTGCAAACGCTTGCGTGTTTAGGAAAATAAGCGGTTATCTACAGGGAACTCTTACGGGCTTTAAAGCAGATAGGATGTGTCAGTGGCTTAAATCTAGAAAGAGCTTCAGGAGGCAAAGAGGAATGAGTATGAGGGAGGAGCTCAGAGACTCTGAGGTTGAGAGGAAGCAATTGCAGTAATTCTGCGCCTTGACCTGTGTCCACACCACCTTGTTTCCCGTCTGGCCCTTCCTCAAGTTCTATCTCTTACCTGTGCTCTGGACGTCCCCCCCCCACCCCCACCCCCAGGCTTCCTGTCAACCTCTCCCTGTGCCCTGGGCCATTCCCAATCCTGTCAGCACACAAACAAGCTTTTTGGTCTTTCCTGTCTTTGGATTTTCATCCCAAAATTTTAGGCAGCATTGAAAAAACTTTAGATTTCATCATAACACCCCCTTGAACTGAATCCGAGTGCTCCTTTTCCATTTCAGTTAAGAAAAGACGTGCACCTTTACGCTCTAGGAAAAACGCTGACCCACTCCAGTGTACTCGTGCCCACTCCGTGGCCTGCTGCCTTCCTTTGGAGATTTACTGTCACAGGATGGGTCACCCCCAAGTCTTCTTAGCTTCCACTTCCCGGTGTAACTGCAGCCAGAAGGCAGGGAAATCTGAATGTGCCTTTCACAGGGACAGCTCCGGATAATCTTCTATTAATTTAATTAGCTTGGCTGAATTAAGGGTCGAACCGGAGGCGCCTCTCCTACCATTGCCTGTCTCTACCCTTCATGAAACGCCTTTAGTGTCACCCAGGGTAATTTCACTCCAGGAAAGATAAACCCCAGCAGGACACCCTGACCTGGTTCTGCGTCCTGAGCACACAGACAGACCAGCGAGCTTCAGCTCCAAGGTCCCTGTGATTTTGACTTGTTAATCTTTTCCAAGGCTGCATGGTAAAGATATGGCTTCCGTCCTGTTTTCATTTAATTCTCTCTTCTTGACCCCCGATTCTCTCTCTGTCTCTCTCTCTATCACTAAAATCGAAGCATTATCTTCAAAGAGCCGTAGATAACTACTGCTGTGTCTGGGAGGATTGGCCGGCCCTGATGGGACGTGAGGCTTTTCCATTTCTCCTTTCCCCTAGCAGAGGAAAGTCTTACAAAGTAGTTTCTTATCACTTAGAATTTTCAGCAGGCATGGAGAGTTACAGAATCGGAAATAAAGAAAAGATATTCCCCCTTCGCAGGGCACGAGTTGGGCTGAGAAGGGCGGGCAGGCTGGGAAACAGGCCCTTGAGAACAAAAGCTTGTGAGCAATGGAAGAGCAGGAGGGCCTGGAGCCAAAAAGGAAGGTGAGAAGTGTCGTGTTTGGTTAAATACGGAATAGGTAATACGCTCATTTGTGTGGCCTCCCTCGTCTTGATTGGACTCCTAGCAGACAAGTGCCTACACTTGCATGGGTCTCGTCCAAATCCAGCAGGGGACTCACTTATTCTGCGGGGAGGGAACCTGTGGGATCCTGGTGAGACACTGCCTTACGTTACCTTCATATCCGTTCCCTCCCCGATCATTTTGTACCGCGGCTACCAAGCCAGTTTCCTAAAACGTGCCCCTCATCTGGTCACTTTACTATTTAAGAATCCACGGTGGTTCCTTGTGGTTTATCCCATAAAGTGGTGAACATCTCATCCCCACTACAAGGACGTCCAGCATGTCTCACAGCCTCTCCATGCACGCTCTTGGCTATCTCCCGACTTTGTGTTTTTAACTTTATTTCTGTGCAACAGGTAAATCTTTGATGCCAGCAGTGAGACCAGAGCTCATAAGCTCATGCTCTCTGACAAAGCACTGCAACTTCTTCCAGTGGAGTCAGACACACCAAAGAATCCGTTAGTTTATGTGTGTGCTCACATGCCTGTGTGTGTGCACGCGGGGTGTGTGTGTGTGTGTGCGTGGGGTGTTTCCTTCCTGGAAACCTTCATCTTCTCTCTTTTTTAAATTTACTTTTATTTATTTTTTGTTTTTTTATTTGGAAACCTTCATCTTCTCGCCCCACTCAGAATTTGCTCTCTAGATTTGCTGCTCAGCTGTCAGACTCAAGTGTCTTTTCAACACCACGATTGGAATTCAGTCCATTTCACTCCCATATTTTGGATCCTCTGTTTTCTGGATTCTTCCCTTACTTGTAGAACACACTTCCAGTAACTTCCCGAGAAAGCATCTGGGAGGTAAATCTTTTGAGATTGGGCAAGTCTGCAAAATGTAGCTCTACACAGGACAGTTTGGCTAGGTACGGAATCCTGGGTTGACCACCGCTTTCCCTCGGAATCATATAGGCTTCTCCCCATTGTCTTTCTGTGTCCTCTTGGGAATTCCGATGGCATCCAGATGACGGGCCCTTTGTAAGTGACTTCCTTTTCCTTCTCTGGAAGATTTCAGAGTCTGCTCTTTATCTCAGGTGATTGGAAATACAGTGATATGCCCTAGTGTGTGGCGGTGGTGGCCAGGTGGCCACCAAAATCCATCCTTCTCTTGTGCGGCTTGGGCCTGAAGCTGGGAAAAAGCTGATAGATGATAAACCTTACCTTCCAGCTCTTTGTGATAATGGTCATGGCCACAGGACTAATACTCACCAGTGTCATGTTAGCAGACGTGATGAGTACTATTTTGGGGCCAAAGCTTTTATTTCTTCGCAACAGGAAAACAGGTGTGCTTCCTCTGTGATACTTCCTTTTCCTTCCACAGGTCTGGGGATGACAGTGGTGAACCAGAGGACAGCAGAACTGGCAGGTGGAATGGTCATGGACACCGAATCATCATATGCAAGGGGTCCTACCTTCCTCGAGCTTCTGTGTGAGTTATACACGCCTCTTGTGTTCGGGCCATTACAGATGTGGCTCATTTGGAAGTTCAGTCCAAAGCTCTTCTTGGGCTAGTCCTTCGGTGTGAAACACAGAAGTGTCCTTTAATCTTTGTGGAAAGTAACACTAAACTTTGAGACAGTTACTGCTTCACTTAATCTACTGGATGTATGGCTCATATAAGTTGGAAGCGAACTGTGTTAATTAGATCCATCACTAAGTAGATTGCTTCAGCTCTCCTGCCAGGTGGAGAAGCCTCACAGTCTTGGGTCTGCCCTTTCTCCCAACTGGCAGCTCAAATTAAAGCAGAAAAGTGTTGGCTTTTGAGAATTAGGACACAAAACACAACTTGAAGGCAAACTGCTGCCTCCATATTGTTTTGCACAAGTACCGTTTCTGTTGATTCACATGAGGTTATCGGGGGCAGAAACACACCTCTTTTGTGGGCCCCATCATTCCCCCCAGGAGTCGTTTCCTAACGACTCCTATCCCAACAGTGTGAGAATCTCCCATCGAAGACGCTCGTCTCCTGAATCAGAATTCCTGCAGATCGGCCCTCGAGTCAGACTTTCAAAAGGCGTCCGAGGTGATTCTTAAAACTCTCAAATCGGCACCAGCAGTGTAGACACTGAAATCTTTGCTTCACTGCGTAAATGTTAATCCTGTAACCTACACCACTGAAACTTATCTACCTAAAAAGGGAATTATGACGATGGTGAGGCTTTGGAGCAGAGTCCCCAGTGAAACCCAGGCGATGATTTATAGAGCGTGAGAGGAAAACCTTCCAGAACTGGGGTGGGACCATTTTATAAGACCTGAGCTATTGAATCTTGATGATTTTGTGTTATCTGCCCTTAACTTCTGAGTATCGACTATGATTGAGACCAGGCCCCTGCTGCCTTTGAACTATTTCTGTTATTTTGTTGGTGTTGCTGCTCGTGTTATGTATTACTGTGTCATAATCACCCAGGCTTAGTGACAGAGACAACCACCCTCTCATTATGCTCATAGATTCTAAGAGCAGGAGTTTGGACAAGGCACAGTGGGGTGGCTTTTCTTTGCTCCACGAGGTCTCAGCTGGAAATACTCAGAAACAACACTTGGGCTGAATCTGTGGGGGCTCCTTTCACTCTCCTTTGTGAGCTGGGAGGGCCTGGAGCCCGGGCTGCTCTGAGGCTGCTGGGTTCCCAAGGGGAGCATCTCCAAGGGGTGTGGTCCCAGCCGGGCACTTGAAGGTAGCCGGGCAGGAGCTGTATGGCCTTTTGTGACCTCAGAAGTCACAGAGTGTCGCTTCTGCCCTAAAGCAGTTATGAGCCCACTCCTGATCAAGGCGGTGCTGCGGGACACAGACCCCCACCTCGCAGTGGGAGGCATCTCAAAGAATCTGGGGGCCACGTTTTAAAGATGTGGCAATGACTAAATTAAGCACTTCTGATCCTTTAATTTCTCAAGTCCTTTCTCAGCCTTCTGTTTGACCTTTATAATTTATACATCAGAGTGTTTCTCTGCTTTTCTGCTGAAGGCAAATCTAGCCAGGCACCAAATCTATATATTCTTATTTAAATGTTTAACTTACACAGCCATCATCCCCATGGAGCAAATGAAGACGCTGCTGCTTTGTGGAAGGTTGCAGAGCTTGGCCAAGGTTACGCAGTGGGGGAGCTCTGACTCCGGGCACAGGCCCCTGGTGATTTCTGATCCACAGCACTTCGGTGCTCACGGGAGAGCCTCTCTCAGGGAAGTTTGCATAATCTAAATGTCATCGGTGAGAGCTGAGATAAATTCATCTCGCACGCCGTCAGATTTCCTGAGCCTTTTAAGAAGTTGCTTTTGGCTAAAGGATGTCTGGGTTGTAAACCTGTCATCTTAGGAAAGCACTCAGGGGCTCCACAGTTTTAAGGTCTCATTTCCCGTGGAAAAGAGAAAATGTTCTTCTTTGCCCCCTGCTGCTGAGTTCTGACCTGGGAGTCAGAGATGCGTTTCTCCGTGGGAGAGGGCAGGGTACGTTCATCTGGTTTTCCCTGGGGGTTGGCCGTTTGGTCTAATTTTTGTGCTAAGCTGACTAAGGGTCAAGGAATGGGAGACAGGAAGGAGAAAGGCTGGGACCAGGCCAGGGCCGCAGACAGAACGCCTGCCCAGGAAGGGTCAGCCCCAGGAGACCCGGAGTTCACTCTCGCTTAAATCAGTTAGAGCTACACTCAGCATCTCTACACCAGGTCTGGTCAACATTTGGTTAGTGACGCTGATGTTCAAATTGGAGATAAAAAATTTAAGCTGGGGCCAGGCTGGCATGGCTCAGCGGTTGAGGTGGCGGTTCGATTCCTGGTCAGGGCACATGCCAGGGTTGTGGGCTCGATCCCCAAGAGGGGCGTGCAGGAGGCAGCCGATCCACGACACTCTCATCATTGATGTTTCCATTTCTCTCTCCCTTCCTCTATTAAAAAAAATTTAAGCTGGGGAAGCTGCAAAAGTTATTTTTTTAGTGAAAAGGAAACAATTAGTGAGGCTATGCCATCTTTCCCTCCTCCAGAGCCTGCTGACCGGTCAACGTAGGAAGGGGCGAGATGGGCAGGGTGCCCATCTCTGCTACAGGTTTGCTCATGATTCACAGAGACAAGAACATCGAGGTCCCAATGAGGAGTTTGGAGGTAAGGAAGAGCAAGGTACAACTCAAACCCATCCTTGAACGTCTTCTTAGATTTCTGTGTCCCTGTGGGGAGACCATACGGCACTAACGCCATCACTAAGGCTGTGGGAGCCTCTCTTGTTGACATTAGGGTTTCCCCAAACCCAAATCCCATTTTGTGGTTTTATTCTATAGTTTCTAGAGTTGAAGGGCCCGGGGTAGATTATGTTATTGGTCAATATTATTGGTTTCCTCTCCCTGTGGCAAAGGTTGTACAGCCCCTATGCTGTGGAACTTGGGGGTGGCCACTGACATATGTCACTTCCCAGCACAGGCTCTGTGACCTGGCTCGTGGTTCCCATAGCGCTCTACGGGGCAGGGAAAGACCTCGGCCATAGGGCAGCCAAGTTCCAGTGAGGCTGCTCCACCGATATGCTGACAAAGGAGAAGAGCCTCAGCTGGACTCCAGTGTAAATGCACAGCGAAGAAGAAATAGACTATTTTTTGGTAAGTCACTGAGATTTGGGGGTAATCTGTTACCACAGCTTAACTTAGGCTACCTTGACTAATAAAGGAGCTTAAAATAAAAATAAAAAATTAGTCCAGTGGTTCCCAATCTTGGTTAATTACAAGATGTACCAGGGAACATTGTACGCGGATCAATTCGAGATTTTTATTCCAATTCAGTAGGTTTTGGACAGGAGGCAGGAAATCTGTGTTTTAAAAAATCTGCCCAGATGGTTCTAATGAGCTCCCCGTTTGGGCGAGGAGACTGGCGATTTGGAGAGCTGTCTGTCCCTTAAACCAATTTGTAAAAAATACAAATTAGGTGATGTAGGTCAGAGTTGGAGTTATTTATAAAATCTTTCCTCCTAAAGCGCCAAAGAGCAAGCTTAATTGTCCACCCGAATAAGGCAGAATCAGAAATAGTTTATCCAAATTAATAAAGTTTAATTGTATGTCATATCCAGGCCACCTGGGTTCAAGCCTAATCAAAATTACAAATGCGCAGGTTACCGAGGCCATTGGGAGGCCAGAAGGCCAGAGAGTAGTAGGGTTTTAATAACAGGAATTAAATTGGTTGCATAGATACACCCAGAAAAAACCGGAGCTCCGTCCTTGCCATCCAGAGATGATGGTTCCACAGGGAGAGCTCATCATGGAGACCAGGAGATCAGGGGAAGGTGGCTCAGGGGCGCATGGTGAAATTTTGTCGCATTGCAGCCGGCATCGAGGTGCTGTTCGGTTGACTGTGGAAAGGACCTACTCAACTCAGTTGGACTCTCGGCTCTGTCACTGCTCCGGGGAAGGCATTTTAATAGGTGCTGCTGATGTCATGAAGCCCCCAAAGGGGGAAAGGGTAGGGGTAAAATATTAATATAAAATAAAAAATATTAATATAAAATATAAAAGTAGGTTAATAGTCCTCATTATAGATAATACAGTAATTAATAAATAATAATATAAGAATAAACTCTGTGTTTCACACACCCACACCTGTAAACCCCCTCGTACCCACCCCTGGGTAACTGGTGATAGGAGGCAGGATGTAATAACTACAGTAAGAAAGGAACGCCCTTCAAGACAGCAGCCGGGTCTCTAAAGGCAATTCACGAGAGCCGCCGGTACACCTACAGGCACGCCAGGGAGATGTCTGGTTTTTATGCCTGTTGAATCAGACCGTGAACTTGGAACCGTCTGGATAGTTCTTTGAGCAGTATATAATATATACTACTTCTTAGATGCCAACGAATCCACTTTATTTGGCATTAAATATAAATAGCTATTCATCTTTCGCCATTAACCACCTAATTAACTTTATTGCCGCTGATTGCTTTCAAATGCTCCAGGTCAAGGCTGTTGAGTCATAATTTTATTTTGGCAGCATCTTTAGAATGTTACTTTTCCCACCGATGGCTGCCTTCCACAAACCATCCAGCACAGGTGATGTTCCCCTGCCTTAGATGGAGGCTCCTCTGCGCTCATTGATGTCGTTAAAGGCTCCTGAGCATGGCCGAGGTTCTCTTGCCCCCCACTGACCCCCTCCCCCCGCCCCTGCCCCCGGCCTTCACCACACTGTTGTCCGGGTCCCTGGGTTGTGCCTATAGATCCTTTCTATTTCTATTCACAGACCCAGGCCAGCCAGCTCCCCCATCTTGCTGCCTCAGGCAAATCCCTAGATTCAGTTTTTCATTTCATAAAAAACGGGATGTCTGTGGAGCAAGGCGTAGGCCGGGGCTTTAAGCAGCGCTCTGTGATATTGGAGTGTTAAAAATACCCACCTCAGACGCGCTTTGACAGTGGGGGAGACGATGATGTAAAGACCGAGAAGGCGTCTGGAGCCCACGAGCTATCCCTCCTTGTTCTGCAGTGAGCAAGATACGGTTCCCGTTACGCCGCTAAAAATATTTCGAAACAACTAGCTTGTTAGGGGCATGAATGAAATTTACCACTAAATCGTAAAAAACCATCTAAATCATCGACGACCACGAAGGCCCCACCACAGCCTCACCCTAAGCCCCGCGGGCACCGAGGTGCAAGCGTTTTGAGAACAGATGTGCCTACGGATTTCTCCTCCCCGGTCCTCTTGTGAATTCAGCTCTTTCTCTCTTTAGATCCCATTCGAGCTGACTGAACACTCCTGGGTGGAAGCGCTGAGCTGGCTTTGTAGTAGAATTCTCACCGTACATAACCCAGGGCGGTGCTTGGCAGGTTTTTATACCAACAAACCGTTTCTGCTCGGTCGTCACAACGGGAGTGGGTGGCTCAGGTAGAAGGGAATGTGTGAAAGGAAAATCCAAGAGCTGGCAAGCCCGGGTTTTGGACGAGTCATCCGTGTGGCTGCAGAAGCTCGAGGGGTGGAAGCAAGGTGGGAGTCAGGAGCAGTGCCTTCCAGACACATTTCTAGGAGCTGGTTATAGGCATTTTTTCGGCCCCCCCCCCCGGATCGCACCTTGGAAGGCGAAATATCTCCGTAGGGAACAGCAGAGCTCTGTGGTTCTGCACGTGAATTCTGAGTGATGGCGGACGTGAGCCGTGCCGGTGCTCGCGTGCAGGAAAGGCCACGACACGCACCGCATACGGGGAAAGGACAGCAGGGGTCAGGGAAAAGTGGGCAACGGGGGGGAGGGTGAACAGGAGTAAGAGGCTAGGGACTGGCATTGATTCTTAGCGAGGGGATTTAATATGAGAATTTCACTGTTTATTTCTAGGGTTTTTTGTGTGTGATTGCGCTAATGCACATACAGTAACCTTTTAAATTTCGATTTGATAGTGTTGGGTTCAGTTTTTCTCAACCGCTCTTGTATTTTTCTGCACCCCCAGTTCGAAGAAGAACATCTCCCGGATTGGTTAAGCTGAGAGACCTGAACTGAACTTACATCACAGTGGCCGCCGGGGTTCTGGAACCCGGAGCGGGCGCGCCAGGTGAGGCCTGCCATGTTCAGAACGCTGCTCCGACGGGCTGACCCTGTCTGGGTCGGCGCCGGGCTGTGAGCGTGAGAGCCATTGCCATGACAGCCAAGGCCGCCCAGCCTGCCCTTCAGCAACGGGAAGGACCCGGGCTGTTGGCAGCCGACCCCTGTGGCCCTCAGCGACATTCTGGAAGGTCGCACAGGTTTGGCGAGTGGTTCCCAGTGGTGTGGAAAGACCACCGGGTGGGAAGAAACGGGAGCTACGGTGTAGTCAGACCTCCCCCTGAGCCGAGTGTGGAACCTCAGGCAGGTGTATTGGGGCCTCAGTTTCTCCATCCGTTTAATAGGAAACTACAGGCTGGAATGCATCACCTTTGTCTTGTTAATCTTCACCCGAGGATATTTTTTTCCACTGATTTAGAGGGAGTGGAAGGGAGGGAGGGAGGGAAGGGGGGTTGGAAAGAGAGAGAGAAAAACATTGATGTTAGGGAGACTCATTGATTGGTTGCCTCCGACAGGCCCAGGGCCTGGGCCGATGATCGAACCTGGAATCAAACCCAAGACCCTTCAGTGCGCAAACCGATGCTCTATCCACCGAGCCGCGCTGGCCAGGGCTGGAGTACATCGTCTTTAAGACGGCTTGCAGTTCTCAAGTTTTGCCTATAGATTTATGTGATGAGCACCCGAGCGGGTCAGCCTCGCGGCTCACTCCATAGCCGTGCCATCACTCCTGCCCATTGGTGAGCTCTCGCTCTGCCTTACCTTCACAGCTGACAGCTTACCCTCCGGATTTTGATTAAAAAAAGAACGACTCAGGAACTCTTGGGGGTTAAAAATAATCTGGGAAAAAAGATGACTCCAAACATTTTTTGAGCAATTGCAGCTTTATTGGGCTGCAGGTATAATTTTTCACGGCAATGGACTTGCAACGGTCCAGCTCGTTGGACGCACACGCGTACGCTGGGGTTTTTCTCAGCATCAAGGCCCCTGCTTCAGCCAGCGGGCGGTTATTTGGGTTCCCGTTCGCAGCACAAACACGCGCGAGCCAACTGTGCTCTGCGAGCTTGTCCTTTGTTCTTCCCGGCGGCGTGGAGTGGCCGGCGGGCCATTCGAGGTCCCCGTTCTGTAACAGCCGGCTAGCTGGCTCCCGATTTCCCTGTCAACTCGTGTTGCACGATGAATCCTTTTGTCTGTTCGTGCCGAAGAGCCTTATCGCTCTCATCTCTGGAAAAGCCAGCTGTGAGAGGGTGGTTTCCACGGTCAGGCGCCCTCTTTATTCTGAAAAACACATCGACCCCGCATTCAGATGTTTTCCTGCCCAGGCGACTTTGAAAGAGCTTTTCCCGGAGGCTTGGTCACCCCCCCCCTTCTCAATCCCTCCTCCCCAGCTTCTGACGAGGCTCCTGGGTAGCCGGAGTCATTTCCTCGGGGCGACGGGGCGCAGTACCTACCTGTTGGTCGCTTGATAAGGAGGCCCCAGTATGGAATTGCTACTGTGGGTCCAGATCTCGATGGTGCCATGGGCAGGTGGCGCTGACTCAGGCTTGTCTTCTTTTTTAAAAAAAATTTTTTACTGATTTTTAGAGAGAGAGGAAGGGAAAGAGAGCAGCATTGATGTGAGAGCGAAACATCTGTTGGCTGCGTCCTGCACGCCCCCTCCCGGGGATCGAGCCCACAACCTGGGCATGTGCCCCGACCGAGAATCCCACCGGTGGCCCCTCGGTGCACCCGGCGGTGCCCAGCCAGCTGAGCCAGGCCGGCCAGGGCCAGACACGTCTTCTCACTGGTCTCCTTTATCTGTTCAGTGCTCCACCTTTTCTTAGGTCATCCAGTGGCCCCCTTTTCATTACGTCAAACACCCCACCCCTTCACCTGAACGCAGGCGCTCGTTCATTCTCATTTTACCCGTGAGCTTCCTGACCAGGCCTGGCCACCTGGGCGCGAGACCTGTGCGGCTCACCTGGCCCCACCCGTCGCAGGCCTCGGGCCGGGCTCAGGGCCCTGCTGTTGCCGTCTTGAAATTTTCAATGAGCTTTGAACACGGACCTCCGCCCCTGCTTTTTGCACTGGACCCCGCAAATTACATAGCTCTTCCTGACTGCAGCTATTTTTTCACTTTCCAGTCGGGTAAGTGGTTTTTGTTTCAGTTCATCTTTAAATCTTTTTCATTCCTCATCATATTTTTTTTTTTTCATTTATCGCCTTCCTTCCTGCGGTGTATCGTCCTGGCTGCTATTTTAACGGGACCATATTTAGCTCTGTGCGTCTCTCACATCCTTCAGGAACATTGAGCATTATATAAAAACTGCGTGCGGTCAGCTTTCGATGGGCCACCCGGACCGAGAAGGGGAGGGGGGGGATCAGTGGGGATCACGGTTCATCCCGGGAGTAATCCCTCTGGAGAGGCTGTGTGGTTTCTCACCCCCGGGAGACTGACCGTTTTCTTCGTGTTTGCTCCAGTTAATTAATTGGTCCGCACTCCCCAATACACAAGCATCGGTGGCTGGGGGAGTGGCTCAGGCTGGCTCACCTGAGGGTGGATCTCGGCTAATGAAGGAGGTGGATTGTGCTCGTGTTTTCTGTTCTTAGACATAGGAAAACGAATTTTTTTTTTTTTTTTAAGGTTTTCACAGGTTTACTTGAGGGGGTGAGTAGGACGTAAAGACTTTTCTAATAATATTCATACACTTTTTTTGGGGGGAGGGAGGGTTTTGACAAACCAAACGGCCTATTTTATCTTTTCACCTGGCGGCAGTCTGGGTCACCTTACTCTGGGGCACCGTCTGCCTGGAAGCATTTAAATGGTAATGAAATCTAATGTGTCCCCAGGTTGACCCAACTGAGCAGGTGTAAGTTATTATTTTAAACAAACCTTTCATGTCACTTAGTAGGTGCCAGTCGCTGTTCTAAGCACTTTAAAAACAAACTTATTTAATCCTACTAATAATTAGGTACTATTAATTATCACCGTCCTGTAGTTAGAGAAACAGAGGCACAGATAAGTTACATAACTCTACCACAGACACAGCATTAAGTGCCAACAGGACGATTTAAACCCAGGCATCTATCCCAAGTCCGTGGGCCCTGCTGCTGCTGTTCTCATACACGATCTGTTTAATTTTTTAGAAATATATTTTTATGGGTTTCAGAGGGAGAGGGAGGGAGGAGGGAGAGAGAAACATCAGTGATGAGAGAATCATTGACGGGCTGCCTCCTGCACGGCCCCTACTGGGGATCGAGCCCGCAACCCGGGCATGTGCCCTGACCGGGGATCGAACTGTGACCTCCTGGTTCACGGGTCGACGCTCAACCACTGAGCCACGCTGGCCGGGCATGAACTGTTTAATTTTATCCATTCGGACCCTTCCTCGTAGAGTTGGAAACCTAGGTGATGGCTGGAATAAAGCCTTATTTTAGGAAAGGACTTCCTGAAAGTGCCCATTTCTTTAACTTTTCTTCTGTTGGCAACACATAATATAACAAGTAAGCAAATATGTTTTAAAAAAAGAAACCCAGGCAAACCTAGATATTAAAACTGCATGTGACTCTTAACGGAAATGTGTGCGGTGCTCTCCTGAATCTTACCGAGGTGAATGCTTGGCCACACGTTCCCGGGAACTGATGCTAAGGAGATGCGTCACTCCCCGTCACAATCCCTTTTGGAAACCCGCGATCACAGCTGGTGACCTCGCTGACACCTTTTACTTGTAGCCACACTTTCCCCTTGGGCTGGACGGCACAGACCCCGGCGTCAGACGCCTGGTCGATGTGCTGTCTCCGAATCCACAGCTCTCGGTGGGCGTCCCGTCAGGCCTGGGGGCCCTCCTATTCCTCAGCGCTGCCTGGGCTCTGCACATTCCGACGTGAAAAAGGAGAGCCTGGGGGTTATTTCCTCTCCCTGTAGCGTCTCCTGGACAAATGAGTCCCCTATTATTGTAGAGATCCGGTCAATAAGGCTGTCAGAAAGCTCAAAATATGGACAGCGGAGCCAAGGTCAGCGCACTAACCTCGGTAGTGAGTTCATAAGAGAGGGGAGTGATTATTTGCAAGAAGGTGCCTCAAAGTCTAAAAATGTTAGGTGGTCCAAAGACGTTCCTGACTTGGAAGTTGGGAGAGCTGAGCTCTCAAGCATAGTGTGAAGAAGTCAGGTAACGTTGTGCCTGTAGGGACCAACCTGAGACCATGTTTGCCATGAGCTGGATCAAAAGCGGGGAAGCGTTTTTTTCCAGCCCGAGTCAAACATACTCTTAGGATGCGTTATTATTTCTAAAGAGTGCTGCGGTGTATATACTCAGATATTTTTCAGCGACGTGGTTTAATGTGTAGAGATTTCATCTCGTCTAAGATCCTGCTTCCTACGCCTTTTCTTCTGAAATGATAAGAATAGCCTCTCCCTTATTTTCTAAGGATATTACCACACCGCTAGTATCGTGGTTTAGGAAAGAGCGTCAGTCTTGCATGGTTGCCCTTGAGAGTTATTTTTTCCCTCCAGCTTCTGCCCTTGGGAGTGTTTGCAAACCCCTGTCACTGGCAGGTGCATCCAATAAGGCCAAGAGCCCTCTCTCTGTGGGCGGTTCCCGGGCTAGTGGTGAGCAGTGTCCTCCCCAAATGTGTAACAGCCCCCAGATTGCTTATCTGTGCTGAGGATCCAGGAGAGATCTGGGGGGGAACGGTCACCACTTTACATAATTAAGTTTTCCTTGCCAGAAAAAAGAAAGAGAGAAAAAAAATACAGCGTGAAAGAAACCCGAGGTTGTGTTTTTAAAACATTTTCCCTTCTCGTTATTTCTCCATTTAAAACAACCCGGAAAAAGAGCAAATAGTTTGAGATTGAGGAAGGATCTTTTGCAGATGGGTGAGGCTGACAGCTCACATTTTCTTGCAAAACTCCTAAGAATTTCCCTCCGCAGTCCCCTCCGCAGTGGGTGAAAAATAGTAGGCACCCGAAAGAAAACAATGGCCCGTTGTGAAACACCGACTGGTTTGGTGTGTGGGCTGAAGGCCGACGGAGGCGACAGCTGAGAGGTCCCGAGGTGACCATTCGGGCCTCTCGCAGCACTTTACATTAGTGCAAGGCCACTGCACAGAATTTTCCCTTAATCTCATCCCGCCATAGAGGAAATAGGCCCCAGAATTAATGAAATACACTTTTTATGTTCAGAGAGGGTGCCCAGTAACTTTCTCAGGATGTGTAGGGGGGGAGACAGACTCCGCTTGTCCAGCTGCCCCTTTCTCCCTCCTGGAGTCGGCTGGCGCCCCCAGTGGGGTCCCCCTCCCCTGCATTTATCAAGCTCGCTCATGTCCCGGGGTGTCTTTGCCTGGTTAGTGCAACGGGGGAAATTGCCTTTGCTTATCGGTCACCAATGAGAGTCACCTGGGGAATAAAAGTATTTTCAACTCCGCTTCCATCATTTCCGCAGCGGCCACGTGCAGAGGAGTGCAAGTCAGGTGCAGAGAAAAATGCCGACGGATCGGCCGTCACGTGGCTCTCCGGGACCCTCGTTACTCGCGTGTGCTCGGGCAAAGCGCACGTTGGAAAAATGGGAAACTGCGCCGGGAGCCATCCGTCTTCCATCTCCAATAGCAACAATGGCCCTGGAGGCGCGCGGTTCAGACTCTCAACTACGCTGGCACCTCTGCTTGTTTGTTTGCTCCAAGGATGATGCTGAATCTCCGGTAACATCCCGCGGGCGTCCCCGCCCCGTTAGAATAGGGCTCCTAGGTGATTTTAGAGCATCGGTACTCAGCGCCCATCACCGGGTGATGTCAGCGTCCCTACCGCGGCCGCCCAGAGCAGGAGGCGCCACGTTGCCTTCCTTCTGGAACGTCCTGTCCTTTGGTTCCAGGTTTTAAAAATAGGCCGTCTGCCTGCGTTTTCTGCCTCTTTCTGTACCTTTACGATCCGAAGGTGATTTTATTAACACAGTAAATCTTGGCTGGCTGAGACTTGAAGAAGATGCCATTTCTGGGTAAACTAAAAGCCTGACTCGGCTCTTCCTGACGCTCTTAAATATTTTATGAGCAGTGTCTCTCCTCCACCCCCGTCCTCCTCTCGGCCTCCTTCAGCTCAGTGATGTAGAGCAGGCAGCCGCCTTGTCAAAACTGGGCTTTCCATTAGAAACAGGCTCTAACAATGTGGTGTGTGCTTTCCCCCTCCCTCATTTCTCTCATTACTAGGTGTCTCTGGCTCAAAAGGTCCATACGGCAGTTTGCAAAAATTATATTTATGTATCCTGCTTGAAATCAATGTTCTGAGAGTCTTCAAGCCATGAAAAATCAGATAGCATTGTTTTTACCTTTTTTTTTAAGCTTTCTGAATGTGGATTGTGGGTTTGTCTATTTCTTTCTGATTCCGAAGAAAGCCCAGCCTCCAGCCCCAGCTCCCGGCTCTTCCCCACTGGTCCTGGTGGAGCGGCATTAGAAAGGAGAGGCCTCGAGGGGAGGCTGAGGCACATTGATCCATCCATCGGTCTTGACGTTTAGGAAGAAGCTGCTGAGTCACTGGAGAAGGTGCGACACTGGGTCGGGGAGTGGGAAAGACAAGCGAGCCCCCTAAAAGCAGAAGAAAATCATCGCTCTCCTGAGCCAAGAAGGTGGACCTGAGGTCTGCTCCGGGCCCCGTGTGTCTCTTGTCGGCGTCACTGCGACCAGAGCCTTCACCTCCAACCCCCCAAGCTTCCAGATCGCCACAACTGGGGACTTTGGGCTTAAATAAAATACCGTGTGCAAAATACTAGGGATGGTGCCTAGTACCTAAGAAGCCGTTTATAGATTGAAGCCGCTACTTCTACAGCGGCTGTCGGTTTGCTCAAGGACACCTGCAGGAAGCCGTGGCCCCTGGGGTGGTGACAATTCATCACGGCTTTAAGAGCCCATCCTTGCTGTGTGTCTGACGTGACGACCTTCTGATGCCTTTGCTCGAAATCACTGGGTTTATTGCAGAGTATGTGCCTGTGGACTTAGACATAGGAGAGGAAAGCAGTTGAGCGTGTTTGCGAGACCGTAGGCGTGTTTTCCTCCCGTGTCCCGCTCCGAGTCCTGTCCCTTCAGGGCTCTCTCGGGCATCTTCCGGTGCCTCCGATTTGTACGGGTCTTGAGCTGCATTCAAGGTGCTATATAAATGCAAAATAACAAAGGTGGAGGACGGTTTGGGGCATTTCCAGATCTGTGCTACCGAGAGAGCCCCACGGGTCCCCCCTCCCCTCTCCGCCCGGCGCTGCCTGAGAGTCATTTATGATGGTAGCGAGGCAGTTGGCTCCGTTCTTGGACTCACCCGGGGGGACACCTCAGTCATTCGCAGGCGAGCCGATGGCCAAGCCATCATCAGATTTCACTAGCTCCATTTCAGTGACAGAGTCGTATAGAATTGAAATGGTAATGGGATGTAACTTGCCAGGGATTCATGGATTTAGAAGGGAGAAAAGATGCCATTTCCTCCAATGGGTGTCAATTTATAGTTGCCTATTTTTTATATATACATATATATGTGTGTATGTATATATATTTTGTGTATATATGCGCCTACGAAAGCCAGGTATGGTATTTTTTGTGGCTGTTGTAGAACTTTAAAAATCCACTTACATTCCCCCAATAAATAAATATTACAGTCCAAGTAAGCACCCAAAATTGATGTTTAAAGCCTTGATGTAAAGGTAAGGAACAGGAAATCACCCACCATCCAATTTGCAAGGCATAGCCGAGAGCAGTTGGTACAGTCCCCTCCTGTTACAAAGTGAGAACTTTGATGGCACACACACCCATTAGATGGGTCACGTCCAGGTTGTTTAATTTCAATTCTCTTTCCATGGTTTTCCTAAGAAAAAATCCCAGCAAATGCTATTGGAATAGGGCCCTAGGAGAGAGGGTCCAAGAGTTTTGATAACTTTAAAATGGTGGTGAAATAAAGACATAGTCCAGATGGTCAGGAAGAGAGTCTGGGAGGTGGACAGAGTGACCTTTTGGTGTGGAGTCCAGGGTGCCCACCAGCGGCTGGCTGTTGAGGGGGCGGCTGGACTAAGTGTTCTTTGCAGGTGACTGTTGGTTCTATTGTGATGGGAAGTAAATATTTCACTGTGTGGGGCAGAATCCGAGAAGCCCACCAGAGACCTTTCTTGGAACATAAAAGGTGGAGCCTCTAAGGTGAGGCTTGGTGGAGGCGGTCCCTTCGCATGAACCTGTGGGATTAGAGTAACCGACGCGATGGCCGTTAGGATTCTGCGGAATCCATAGGCTTGCTTCAGAGGTGGAAAGTGATGCCATCGAGCAGGAATTGGCGATTTTTTTTTCTCTATAAAAGGCCAGATAGTAAATATTTTAGGCTTTGTGGGCCGCGCGATCTCTGTTTCAACTGCTCTGTCCCACGGCGGTAGTGTGAACACAGCCGTGGAGACGCAGCAATGACTGAGCAAGGCTGTGCTCCAATAAAACTTCACTTGCGAAAATCTTATTTACGGCCTGCGCTTGGCCTGCGGGCCACAGTGTGCTGACCCCTAGCGGGGAACAGAGTGGGTGATTCAGTCAGTGTTTAGAGTAAGAAGCAACTGCACAAATACTGAATAAATATATATATATATTTTTTTGCTTTTCAGTTACCGTTTATGCTCAGTGTTGGCCTGTGTTAGGTTCAGTTGCGCAGCGTGGTGGTCAGACCGTCATATTCCACTCAGGTGCACCTCCTCCCTCGATGAGTTCTCCGGAGCATCTTCTCAGTCCCCTTTTCCTTTGGGTGTGACCCCCTCCCTCTGTCGCGGTTCTTGCCCTTTCCCACCTCCCCTACGCGTCTCATCCGCATGGTCCCCCCTCGCTCCACACTCATTGTTCCTGCTAAATTTCTGTTTCCCAAACCTGCTGTGTTTTCCAGGGGCTTTTCCCCTTCTGCTGTTCTAGAGCCTCGGGCCCCTCCTTGCTTCTGTGTCCCGCCTGCCCCCACCCCCAGTCCCCGGCCTCCTCCCAGTTTCCTTCCGATTCTCTTTTAATCGCCGCTTTTAATCAGGGCCACCGTCTCGAAGAGGGATACGTGTAATGAGACAGGGACTCGAAGGAGCCTCGGGTTTTTACGCTTCAAAGCTTTATTCTTTTATTTATCTGTGTCCTTTGGGGCCGAAGAGTCTCTTTTCCACGTACGTTTCCCGCGGTGTGAGTATCCAGCGTCGGCGCCCTTGGCCTGGTGGAAAGGGCCTCATCGAAGGTCCCCAGAGACGGACTTGTTGCGGGAGGAAAAGGCCGTTTTCCCCGAAAATCCTGCCCCGCTTTCCACAGAGCTTCTGGAATCTGCCGCCCGGGTTCCCCCCGCCCTGGCCCGAGCCGCGCGGTGCTCCGACAGCACCCCTGAGCTATAGGTCAGGATTTCCATATTTATTAGCGCTCCCGTTTGAAAACAGTATGGTTTCCCTCTGGTTTGGACCTAATTGCTTCTCTGCGTCGGCCTGTGGGCTCCTTGCTTGTGACACGCACACGGCATGTGGCGAAGTCTCTCTCCAGGCCGCCCTGCTGCTCTTTGCGGATGTGGTTTCATGTTGTGCCTGTAATTTATCTCCGAGCGAGACGCGCAGCGGTGTCAGCCTTTGGGACGGGTGGGCCGGGGTTCGAGCGGGGAAGGAACTCGGTGAACTCTTTCTGTGTCGCTTTCTGTCTCTTCCCGTTTGACGTCTAATTCTGTTCTTCCAGGAGGCGAGCAAAGGAAAAAGAGCGGGGGGACACAGAAAGATGGAGGGGAGGCGGCTCTAGGGGCTTTTCAGCTGCGCAGATGAGGGGCACAAATGGAGAGAAGGTGGACAGATTCCTCCTTTTCTTTCCCGACGGGCCACCCCAGTCCGAGGGGTTTCTGTCTTGGTTTTGGTCCCGGCCACTTGCCTCCTGAGGCCTTGTTGGCCCAGAGACCTGCTCCTTATGTGGAATAAACTCTCCAAGAGAGATTAGTGACTGAATTTTACAGCTTTATTTAGTAGCTGCGTGGATGAAAAATAGACCTCACAATGTCTGATCGCCTGATCCTTTGCTCAGTCAGGTAATTGGGAACAGCTGGGATGGCTCCGAGGCGCTCATATGCCTTCTAGAAGCCGACCGAGACCCGCTCACAGGACGACCCCGCAGGTAGGTGTGCCGTGCAGAAGAGGAGGGGCTGTGTGTAAATGCATTTGGTTTTTTTTTAGCAACGTGTAAAGTTACGAGTGCTCAGAGGAGCTTGCTGGTTCTTAGTAAGGAGTATCTTTTTGAGCTGCGGAATTTAAATCCGAGCTCAGACTTTGACGATGTAATAACAGGATAAGACAACACTTAACTGAAGCGTGGAAGCCGGGACGATCTTAAACAGTGTTCAGCTTTAGTTTGGGACCCAGGTCGGCAGAGCTTTCTGTGACCAGGGAAGGGCAGATAGTGACTATGGAAGGTGCTGCAGGCCACCTGGTCTCTGCTGGGCCTACTTACAGAAAATGTACATTAGAGTTCTTGGAACCCAGTAAGTAAATTTCAGATTTTATCATTCTTACTCTGGCAGGGAGAGGGGAAAAGAACACTGTTAATAATCCGACGGCATTCTTCAGCTGTTAACTTGCTGGTGCGGAACAGTACACGGGGCTGGAAGTGGCTGTATCCGGTAAAGGAAAAACAAAAATTGTTTTAGGACGTGCAAAAAATGTATTGTTTTAAAGACTAGACACATGTCTATCAGGCCATCTAAATTATTACTCCATGTGATATTTTACTGGAAAGAAATTTAAAATGAGCCGGCGTGGCTCAGCTGTGGATTGACCTATGATCCAGGAGGTTGCGGTTCAGTTCCCAGTGGGGGACTGCAGAAGGCAGCCGATCAGTGATTCTCTCTTATCATTGATGTTAGATATTTTTTTAAATTCTCACCCAAGGATATGTTTTTATTTATTTTAGAGAAAGAGGAAGAGGGAGAGAGAGAGAGAGAAACATTGATCAGTTACCTCCCATACACGTCCCAACTGGGGATCAAACCCATGACCCAGGTATGTGCCCTGATTGGAAATCGAACCTGCAACCATTTGGTGTTCAGGGTGATGCTTCAACCGAGCCACTGGCCAGGGCAGTACTTACATTTTTAATGTGCTGCCTTAATGATGTGATTTTTATTTTTTTTTCCCAGGGAAAAGCCACCACTTCATTGCGAATCTTCAAAAACATCCAAAGGTAAGTGCACCAAGACCACCCTCCCCCTCCACGCGCCACGTGCCGTGTGCCACGTGCCACGCGCCACATGTCACGTGCCACGCGCCCGCAGCCCGGGAACCTGAGGGTAAGTGCTGCACCCGTGATTTTACCGAATGTTACCGCTCGCGCGTGTGCTTTGGGCCTTTGGGATTGCTGTCCATGGATGTGAGTGAGGGGCAGTCGGGTGACCTGGGGGAGGGGAGGGAGGTATGAAGCATTAGGTGAGGCCTCCTAATTTTTCTTTTAGTTTCTTCTTTCCTCAACTGGTCCCCGGAGCAGGGATGGGGTTCTCTCTTTCCCCCCATTATCCAAGGCCTTGAACTGAAGGACTAACTCCCATCGTAGGGCTTCAGGCTGATGTAGGAGCAGATCCGGGGAGGGTCAGAATCCTCTCTGAGGCTCGAGATCAGCGGGGTCACTTGAGTCCATGTTAATATCTAACGACAAAGCCGGCGGGAGTGTGTCTTATACGTCGACGGGTATGAAAAGTCCCACTCGTGTTAGGATTATAGACTCACAGCTTTCTGAGTTGATGGTTAATGTCGCTTTCTGTTTATTGAGAAAAGAGAATTTGTGATAGATTCTTGTTCAACCACCAGGAGTGACTTAGAACGAGACACGGCCTCGTTGATCTAAACTTTGTCGCCTGAATAAAGCTAGGTCTCGACTGGTAGATTCGAGTGAGAAAATGGTAATAATGAGTTTGCGGAAAGTATAAAGAGGCATCTGCCAAACACGTAGGGGTACAAAGAATTACACCGAGTCTTGTGGTGCTGGGTCCGTGTTGTAAAAAGACTTGATGGAGAAATGAAAATGTGTTTCCAAAGTTGTGTTGTCCTAACGGAGTCGCCTTAGGGCAGACGACTATAAATCTGCGTTTGATGCCAGGGCTGCAGAGCGACTTACCAAAAAGAAAGAATGAGTTCTTTTTCCTGGAAAATGCAATTTTAGTATTTGTATTGTAAGCAGCCCAAAAGTTTCAAGCAACAAATGTGCAAATGGAAGAGAAAGAAATTTTATTTTTCTGGGGAGAATCTCGAATGGTAAATTCTTAGAAATGGGATACATTTAGAAACCTTGCCCGTTTCCCCACGTTGTTTTTCTTAGCCGCCGGGCCTAATGAGGAGAACCTGCCAAGAGCGCCAGGTTTTTCCTCTTAGCGTACTAAATAGCAGGGCCCCTGGAAAAATACTGGTTAAATGATAAACGCCGGAAAGGTATTGTCCTAGACATCTTTCCATGAGCAGAAAAAGGATAGGTCAAGCCTAGTGCTTGTCCTAAAATAGGTACAAAAACAAATAACAATATAAGGGAAATAATATCGCTGACAGCTGAAGGCACCGGAGGAGAAATGCCTGGGCAGTGATAATTTATAATCAATAGCCAATTGTATTCTATAGATAATGCTTTATCAGACTTAATCCTTGTGGGCGGGACATTCAGATTTGCATTTCTAGGTGTGAGACGGTAAGTTTTGTATTTTCCTGCGGAGTCCTACAGCTAAGCTTCCCATTTTCCTGCGGATACTAGCAGGTAAGTTCTGCATTTTCCTGCGGATGCTGGAAGGTAAGGTTTGCTTTTTTTCTGTAAAGCTTCTCCACATCCTGCTGCTCTGTGGCTGATGAAACTTCTGCTCTTTGACTTGGTACATGGAGGAGATTGGTTTCAACCATTTAGGACTTGTCATGTTATTTTTTGATGTCCCGGAGTTGTACGGATTCCTAGAACTTTCCCCCCTTGGGCAGCCCTTTAATGACACCTCAGCCCCTTGGGCTGGATCAGCAGGATTCCAGGGTGCAGGTCTGTTGGGTCAGCCACCCCTGAGGGGCGTGATTATATTCACTGTATCCAGACAGATAACCTAAATGGCCTTTATTTCAGTTTACTTTGTAATGTTAATGGACTATAGGCACGGCCAGGTAAATTAATCTTCTCTCACATCCTTTGCATATATACCCGACACCAGTAAAATAACTCTCGAAGTATTATGAGCATAGGAATTGTGGCTCGCACATCTGTTCTTTAGCCATATCTGTCCATGAACTCTTCCTTTCTTCTTGATTGGCATACACGATTATTTTCAGGGGGGGGGAAATGGCCAATTTCAGGGATGTCATCCTAGGATGTAGATCAGTGCTTGTGAAAGTCACTTAAAACCCCAAGGTGTCGATTAAGTGCTTCCTTTACGTGGGTTTATTTTAATTGCTCACACACCGTTCATGTCCTGCGCTGAGCTGTGTCATAGTGCCCAGAATCTCATCAGGCAGGACGGCTGGACTGGCTTGTGACACAGGTCACAATAGCTTCCATGGCTCAGAAACCACAGAGACCACCGATACAGTCAGGAATCTTCTGGGCGTTTCCGCAGTTCAGGGCGTGCTGTTCCCAGGTAAAGGCAGGAGGCCTTGATCGCAGACTGACAGGCCTGGTAGGGTCTATACGTGTTGTTTTTCTGTGTGTTTTTTTCCTACGTGGAACCTAAGGAACGGTAGTTACATAGCAACACTGCAAAGCTGAATTTCTCTGCTAAATTGGCAGCACTGTTTGCTGGAGAGCCGTGGGATGCAGCGCTCGATGCTTACTCTGAGTGGTACAATTAAGATGCTTCTGCGAATTTGTTTATTTTAAAGTCTGCCTTGTTTATGACGAAGCCTCTGTGACTCGCTGTTTGGAAAGCAAATCGCTGTGCGCCTGACGCATAACACATTTCAAGCGCGTGGCTCGCAGCCTCGCTGGTCTTCATGGGCTGTGCAAGGCCCAGGCGTGGCTCTCAGGGTCCTGGCGCTCGCCTCCAAGACACATTTTATGCGCGGTTTTCCTCGGGGCTGAGCGCTGAGTCATTTCTGCCGCCTCCCTGGCTGACTTGGGGGGGCTCGTGGGGCAGCCAAGCGACCTGCCTCCTGACGGACGGAAGGAGCCGAGTCCGCACCACAGGAAAACGTTCCTGGCGCTGCCTTAATGAAAATGCCTTTGCAGGAAAGATTTCCTGACACAGTGGTGCAAATTCGGGCACCCCAAGCCTGTCCTGAGTCAGGAGCTGTGTGCAGATTCCCCGCCAGAGCTCTTAACAGGACACGGGAGGGGGGAGGCTCGTGGGGACTGTGCATCTCAGGGGAACGGTTTTGAGACAGGAGCCAGCTCCCACAGGGTGTCAAGGGGCTTCCTCTCCAAGAGGACACGGCAGGCCTCTCCCTGCGTCAAGCAGCAGCAAACAAGCCATAATTTCTATAGAGTTTCCCCAGAACTTGTCCGTGCTGTAGCTAACAGGAAAGTAAACACCCTGTTTGTGGGTGCATGCCAATACGGTCAGTGAGTTGGGGAGATTCTTTGTGGTTTTTTTTTTGTTTTTTTTCCTCTCTACGTAAATACAGCCTGAGAGTTCTGAGGGGCTGGGTCTTTTTATGTATAACTGATGTGATCTACAGCAGGCGCGGCCGGTATTCAGGGGAGATCTGCTTCTGATAGGACTCTGAAAGCTCCGGGAATTGGGGTGTCTGCCTGAGATATTGGATCCTGGGGGGGCCTTTTGGGGGTTCTTGTTTACTGCTGACAAATCCTGAATTCCAGAGCTGGGATCTAGGCTGAGCCATCTCTCCTCACCTCCAAATTTATCTTACCTTATTTCTGTGTTGCTTTTATAGTATAGGCTGAGAGGGAGCAAATTCAGAATTCTTAGGGTGGAAGACAGAAAGACGCTGGGATATAAAGCGACAGGGTTAAGAACTTGGGGTGGTAGGATTGAGCAGTTTGGGGAAGGAAAGGTCTTGAACGTAGACACTGTGGAGAGAATGGGGCTCCAGAGAAAGGTGATGGGCAGTGGGGTGGTCTCTGAGCCAGGGGGTAGGACTTAGGGGAGACAGCTGGGGTGGGAGTAAATAATACAATAATTAACAAATAATCATACAGGAATAAACTGTTTCCCACACTCACTATTATAAACTCACTTTTGCCTAACACCCTGTATAACTAATATTATTATTTGCTGCAAAAAGCTTTATTGTTTCCATTTGGTCCGATACATGGGAAAGGGAGGGCCCCAGGTGGTTAAAAGAATGGCTAGTGGTTTGGGGAGAGGCTCAGGCAAAATCCAGACATCGGGGGGACACAGGGCGGGGGGCCCTCAAAGGCCTCTGGGCTCCGGAGGCTCCTAGTCTTGCTTGAGAGTGAGCCTTTCGAAGAGGGACTCGCCCAGCCCAGCCTGCGGAGGTGACCAGGTGAGTTTCACCTGCTCATCCAGGTAGCGGTTCTCCAGGGAGTCCCAGAGATGGGGTCTTTGGGGGTAGAACCCAGGGCCTGCAGATGCACACGGGCCTGGTTCAGGTTCCTCTCCAAGGCCATGGGGGCTTCCACGGCGTCCCGAGTGTCACACACTCATCCTGGGACGGCTTCAGCGTGTCCTGGAGGTCTGTGCAGCCACGGTGCTGGTTTTGCATCTTTAAGAGATGCTCGGAGCCCTCACGCGTCTCGGCCACCAGCTCTGGGGAGCAGTGGCCACGCCCTCCAGGGCCACATCCTCGCGGTGGAAACAAGCCCAGGGAGAGGTAGGTGTGGGAGGCCCCCAGTTGCAGGTTGGCCGGGCAGGTGACGGCAGCCCCCGCGTGAGGGTAATAATTCTGATGAATCTGCGAGCTCAGTGAGGAGTTAAGGCACCCACCCACCCACAACGGTGTTGGCTGGTCTCGGAGGCCGAGGACGGCTGAGGTGGTTCCGAAGGCGGTGACTGGAAAAGAGGCTGGAGGGTGATCGGAGGCTGGGAGAAGGGGGTCCCTCGCTCTGTTCCGTCCAAACACTGTTGGAGCAAGAGGCAGATCTGGGGGACACCTAGGGTTGGGCCCATATTAGTCTCATATTGTCCAAGTCTATAAAAATGCACAGGGACTTCCATGCATTTGGGGGCTATCAGGGCCTTTAATATGGGAACCTTTTCTCCTACCCGTTGCCTGCAATTCGGAAAGCTTTTGTATCGTCTTGATCCGTCTCGGTCCCCGGTGAGTGGTGACTTCAGATACAAATACTGGCAGCTGTCAGACTGCAGGACGTGTCCAGGTCCCCCGAGCACCCCCTTAACGACCGGTGGCCGGCGGATCGGAGCTGTGAGAACCGGGAGGCTTTTACGGGGAGTGGGAGTCGTAACCGCCTTTCATCTCCTGCCCACCGTTCCACATGCGACAGCGAGACCTGGGAGTTTCAGAAGCAAAGAAAGCGGCATTTTCGGTCCCAGACGCCGTGATTTCTGTCGCACTGTTTTCTGTGAGCGGATCCCTTTCATGCTGTCTGGAGGCTGACATCAAAATGGCAACAAATTAAAAGTAGAAAATATATCTTTTGAACACGAGCCCTTCTTTGGGGACCGCAGAGGTAGATAGGTGCCCTACATCTGTTTTAAAGTAATTTACTTAGAACTCTTTGGCTCAATTGAGCATCATAGTGGGTTTGCTGGTAGATAAAGCTCACAGATATTTTTTCTTTGGAGATGTTTTAATTTTCTTTTCTGGATCTGACAATCCCAGCAGAGTGTGTCTTTCTCGATCCTCACGGTGTTTTTCCCATGAAAGAATATTGATCTGAGGATTAACTCTCCGGGCACCTAGAGGTCTTTGGAGAGGTATATATAGGTTAAAACCTTAGATACAGAACCCAGTGCTACCTAGGTTATAGCATCATAAAAAAGCCTTTAATTTAAAAAAAAAAAATCTTCCTCCAAATGGAGGTCAGGTTTTTGTGTCTATTTTTTTTTTTTTGCCTGTCAGGACTCGCTGTCTCGACTCAGTGAAAACGGCCAGTGTGCCGCGGAGTCGCTCCGACTTAGCCCAGGTGTTTGGCGATGGGGCGGGTATAAGGCAGGACTCGGGCACAGCCCGTGGACCACTCTCCCCCGAAGCAGCTGTCCGAGGACATTTGTCGAAGGTCAATGTGACTGCCCATGGCCAGCCGCTCCTGGGAATAGCAGTAGAACCCTGACTTGTACATCAAGTTTAAGCCAGAACAGAATTTCAGGTGGAAAGATTCAGGCAGTGGTGCCTTGGGCTCAGACAAGCGAGATGTTGGGCGATCGACGACGCTTCCTTCTGCTGAGGGCAGCGAGGGCGAGCGTTCAGGGAACAGCGATGCCTGGAACTGTGCTCCTCTGCGCAGGTCACGGGGCGGGTAAGAGACGGGCCTTTGCGTGTGGAATCCGGCGCTAAGTAGGCGCTTTCCGTGTTTCACCGTTTGCCATCATTTTTTGCAACAACCGTTTGCTGTTACTCTTGAGATTTCAGTGATGTCAGAGCTGACTCACGGGAGTTGGAATCCAGACGGGACCTGGGACTGGGACACCTCAGGGTGCTACAGTGTCACGGGGACAAAGTCGAAAGCTGTCAAAAACGCACTGAACTCTTTGCAACCTCCCGCCTACTGATCGCCTTTGTTTCTTTGGCAAGAGTCCCTCAGAATCTGCGCATTCAGCGTACGCGTGGGAGTCCTGAAAGTCAGGATTTCTCAGCCAGCTTCTTACCTAGGAAGACAGAGAGAACCTAAATGCCCACGACATACGCTGGGCTGGTTAGAGACATTCCTCTAAACCATTCATTATCTGCTATTCATAACGGGTTTCCTGGGAGGGGAGGATTTGGCAGCCCTGCCGCACCCGAGTAAATGAAGCTGACCTGTTTATACGCTCGTATCGTAATTATCTGGTGGCTAGTTCTTGAAGCTTCCGGTAATTTCCTTCCTTTTATCTTGTAAATGCAAAAAGCCTGGAACAGGGGCTCGAGTAGCACCTGCTGTTGTATTTCTCTTGGAAGCTTTTTAGTCGAGCTCGCTCTCTCTCTTTTTTTTTAGGTGTGTGGGTGTCTAGCTAATTTGTTTAGAGCTCTCTATGTCTAAATCCCTCAGAAAAAGGACCCTGGAAACCACTGAAGAAGCGATGAGGCCGGGGCAGGGGGATGGGTGGCCAGTAAGACAGCTGGATGGCGGCTTTTCTCACCGCACCTCGAGTCACCTCCACTAAGGAGAGCCCGCCTTGGCTCCTTATTTAGCACACCGCAGGGCCAAAAGCTGCATTTTTAACATTTCTTTCTTCTTTTTTGGTAACGGCTTAATAAAGAAGTCATTGCGGTTGAGTCACAGAGGATACGTTTTTTTTTTTTTTTTTTAAAGTGCATCTCTGTAAGACAAGCCATTAAAATGCTTGAGAAATAGGAGGAAGGTAAAGCCCGTCAATACCTGAGGCAGAACATTCCCATTTTTAATAAAAGGGACAAGCGCCAAAGAAATACGTGCTGTGCCGCTTGACTGCCATCCAGCTTGGTCACCTAAACTGGGACCACGGAGCCGATGCCGTTGAATGCGCTTGTATTTTTGTGAATTGCAAGGGGATTTCCCTGGAAATCAAGGTCATGCGTCGTGTTCAAGGGGTAACTGAGGAAACCTCATCTACTCCCAGCACGTGCAGGAATAGCTTTGGTCATAGTTCAGCGCCCACTGAGGGTAAAAAGTAGAGCAAAGCAGGAGTAGAAGGGACCTTCCTCACCCTGGTAAGAGGGCACTTTCAAAACCCCCACCTCAGACGCGGTGGCCAGACGTACAGCGTTGGATACGCTTTCTCTGAATCGAAGATTAGATCGGAAAGCTTGTTCTCACCCTGGGTGCGTCCCTGGGCCCGGGGGGTGTCCTAATCGGTGATGGGAAAGTGAAAAGCCAAAAAGGTCGGCGGGGGCCGAACGTAGATTTTTCTAAGTGCCTGACTTTTAAAAATGTCTTTAAACATTTGCATCACAGTTTTTTAAAAATGTAAGTTGTCTCCGATCCTTTAGGGGAACAAGGCAAGTATGGGATGCTAAAGACGGCTCCAGCTTCTTTGTCTTGACTCTAGGAGTCTAATTCCTCTCCCCTTGAATTTGAGCTGGATTTGGTGACTTGCTTGAGGAGAATGTGGCAGAGAGGGACTTCCAAGGGGAGGCCATGGAACAAACCTGAACGGGTTTTGCTTGGGCCTCTGGGAACCCTCTGTGGGAGCCCTGGGCCACAACCCGAGAAGTCCTTCTTCCAAGGAAGGTCCCTGAGACGGTCCTCCCTGGAGAGGACACACGTAGGTACTTAGCCTAACAGCCAGACCGAGCCCAGTCTTCTAACCATTCCCGTCAAGGTGCCACACATGTGAGTGGGGACGTCCTAGACCCTCTCTACCGGCCCGTCACCTGGCCGAGCCCTCCTGTCGTTTCCACGTGGAACAGACGATTAAGGATGTGAGCTCTGCCCGAATTCTTTTTTTTTTTTTTAATCTTTATTGTTGAAATTATGACAGATGTCTCCCCCCCCCCATTGATCCCCTCCACCCCGCATCTGCCTCCCACCTCTGTCTGAGTCCTTAGCTGACAGGACAGCGAGAGAGAATGAAATGATTGGGTCAGCTAAGCTTTTTAATTCATTTCACAATGAAAGAAAACCACAATACAGGAGGAACACCTCACGCGTGCAGAGATGCAGCTTCTCCGTAAAGAGCTACACGGGTGCCTCCTCTTTAAACTTTACTTTATGCCTCTTTCCGTTTCCGGAGTCACCTGTCTGTGGGTTCCTGCATTTTTTCTTTAATTCCAGTTTACTCGGCGGGACTGGATTTCGCTGTATCAGTGTGGCCGACTTTAAATGTCCCCCCCAGAGTGACGGCGGGTGTCTTCCTTCCCATTCCGATGTTTCCCGCGGACGGGGCTGTGGCCTAGAGTTTAGCAAGTGCCCTTCGATGAGGCTCCTCCAGTGTTCATTCCCTGAATGCGAGACACAAGCCCGGTAGCGATTTCTCCGGTTAGAAAGGATTTCTATTAGTTCCTCTGTAGGGCCCACTGAGTCTGGTCCTGTCGAGATAAATACATTTCTAATTATCCGTTTAGAACCCTCGGCAGGATTTGGTTTAGTGGATCGTATTATTCAGACATGTCCCTTAAAATACCGAGTGCCCAGGCCAAGAAGCAACGTGTGATAGATTTTGGGAGCTTGGGGAAAATAAACGGTGTTTATTTAATTTATTCCTTAAAATCCTCAGAACGGGATAGCTGAAATAGTAAAATAGTGGCTTCCTGCGATAATTCCGACACTGATAATCAGATGGAAATATTCAGAGAGTTCCTGGAATCAAGTCCAGTTTGCCTACGGTAATGATAGATGGCTCCGGATGGAGAGCTCTTTAGAGGTCCTTATATGTACACTCTGGCAGAGCAAAAATTGTTCGGGTCTGAAGGTCCTGGTGATTGGGGTTCAGTCCCTTCTCCACATTATTTGGCTTTGGGAAAATCCTTTCCCTGCATCTGGGGGGGGGAAAAAAAAAAGTGAGCCCTGAAAGGAAACAGATATTGGCTGACTGTAAATTAGTAACCAAACAGATCTTTTAGAGTGAGATGGGCCCTAAAATAATTAAAATAATAGAATTTAAACAATTTAATTAAAAATTACTGTATTGGTGGAGCTATGATAGTTCTTTTCAAAAACCATTTTCAAGAGTAAGGTTCTAAAACGTATTTGCATATATGAAAATAATAAAGTTTTTATATTCACAATCAAAATATTCAAACTAACCTATGCAGGATAATTATTCTTGATGTATATTTATTTATCTTAATTTCTTAGATGAAGCTCTCTCTCATGTGTCAATGATATAATTTCTACAATATGTGATTTTTCTCCCCCCAACGTTATCTTATTTTTAGTTTTCTCATAAAATCGAATCGCACTTTAAGGTTAATAAAGTTTAGATTGTTGGTACCTTTAGTTGTCCCTTCTCTGTAGAACGTTTTTAATTTCCTGCTTGTCAGGCTGACAGAACTCTATCCCTCAGGAGCTCAGGGTAAGGATGGGGTGCAGGAACATCTCTTTTAGGGTCCAGACAAGGGAGGTGAAGAGGCGAGGAGAGTCAGTGGTTGAAAACACCGCAGCTCAGCCGCAGGCCTGGAAAATGAAGCGGGCGGAGGAGAGAGGCCCAGGCCCGGGGCCCAGGGCTGAGCCGTAGATCCCCTGGGTCAGCCTGTGGGGCGGAGGGGAGTCATCCACGAAGAGTCAGGGACACGAGGGAATGACCGGAGGGGTACAGGGTGTCACGCACGTTAGAAAGCAAGCTTCCTGTGGCAGGTGGGACGGGCGCGTTTAACCAAGAAGTAGGCCCGTAGTTGAAAACGGCGAGACGCTCAAGTGAAGACTTTATTTTTTTAGTATGTAGTCAGTTTGAACTTGGGGTGACACTCTAGGCTGTGAACCAAGCATCTGAACTCCCTGAGGTGGCTCGCCGGCGTCCGCTGGCCGCGTGTTACCCACGGGCACACGGTGGTTGGCTTCCACCAGCGCGTGGGGGCCCACACGGCGAGCGACGGCCTGTTCCGGGGAAACGGAGCTCAGAGGCCTTCGCCTGGGGAGCAGCTGCCCGCTGCTGATGGCGAACGTCTCAGAAACGGCCGCTTGTTTTATATGGCGAGTAAATAGTAAACAAAACACGCGATAAAACATAAGGCCTGGGGTTGTATTTGTGGGTCCTTCTGGAACACAGAGCAAGGTTCTGGGAGGGGCAGTAAACCCCACCGAGAGGCTGATGCGAACTCACCCTTGGGTTGCACCAGATCTTTATTTTTTACTTTGTCAGAATTAAATTTAATGGGGTGACATATAAATATCAGGTGTACAGTTCTTTTTTTTCATCTGTAAGAAGACTTTTACTTTATAGGCGAGAATAACTGATAGTAAAGACGAACAAAGCTTTGAAACAACACGGCGAGACCCAATGGGCACGTGTTAGGGCCTCTCACGGGCTCTTACAGGAGCCGCGATGCCTCCGGCGATTGTGAGAAACCTCCCCCCGGGGGTTGAAAGAACATTCGGAAGAACTTTCCGGAAAGTTGGATCTAAACAGTTGAGTTACTGACGGCAAACACACTGAGACAGAAACGGGGACCATCTCCTAACAGTAACGTGACTAAACCAAAACCAAGCGACATCTGCCTCTGTCAGGACCAGGGGTGCAGTACTGCGCGTCTTATTTCGGGAATTCACTTTAGCGTCCAGGTCCGGCCCCTCCGCTCCCCATAGCTCCTTTCGCGGTTATTACACCTGTGCGACGTTTCGGTCGTCGTCTGTGGTTCGAACGCAGGAAACGACCAGGGCCGTTCTTATGCGTGGAGGCTGCCACCAGGCAGGTCCTGCGCCCATTCTCACCGCTGGATTTGAGTGAGGCTCTTGTCAGGTTTGCATTGTCGCCGGCCAGTGTCCTGCTCAGCACTAAAGGGATAATCCTCAGGGACAGAGGAACAGAGAGGAATTATGCTAACCCGTGTCCAGGCGTCCAGGTGCTTCATCAGAGCTCCCTGGTGGTTAAACTTGTTAAGTTGTTAAAATATAAGTAAGTGGATGTTTACTTAACAAATGGGTTTATAATGAAATAATTTTAAAGGTGAGAGTTATAAGGATTTAACAAAAATATACTTAATAATGGGAAAAGGTGGGAGCTGTCGCCGGGGGCCCTCTACTGACGTCACAGCCTCCCATCTCCCCTGGGAATCGGTGGTTTTTCTTCCCTCAGACGCTTCTACAGAAGCCCCGTCAGTTTACTCCACAGTAAACCAGACATCCTGGCGGAGAGAATGGTCCCGATTGTCCGATCAGCTGTATTCTGTAGACACGTGCGGGGTTTGGGGAGCGGGCCCTTCGGGGAGCATTGTGGGAAGCTGCCCCCCTCCCCGTTTCACCTGCAGCCTCGCTCCCCAAGCCCCTGCTGAAGCTGCTGGGGGGGGGGTGCTTTTTGTGGGAGACGCACTTTAGACGGTGTGAATAATTGGGGTTTTATTTACTGCCGAGGAACAGGCACACGCTGGCATTTTTATGACCATTCTGGGACTGAGCTGCGTCGTTTTCCATGATTGCTGTAGCCGGGCCGGGCCGCTCCTTGGGCAGTCTGGCAGAGAGAGGAAATGCTATCTCGTTGCAAATGCTCTTTTTAATTATTGGGGATTTGGAATCTTCAATCCAAGAGATTAAAGTTGTGCCAATGAATTTATAAAGTATGCACAACAAAAATAAATCCCTCAAAAGTCCGTTCTTGGTTTTATTTTATTTTTTTAAAAGAGTTTTCAAAGTGAAGGTTACTTGAAGGTCGTTTCTGTAAAGCATCGATGATCACCTTTTATCATGCCACGGAAAAATCCATGGGCTTGACACGATTTTCCCTTTTTCTGCTCTGAGGTTAAGATGAAAACGTTGATCTGCTTTTGCATTCTAATTATCACTGAAACACGAGAAATCTGGGGACACGAATGCCCAGTAGCGCTTTTACCCATGGGTGTTCGAGTTTTCCACATCTTGCTAATTATCAGAGGTAAAAATGCACACCACATCTCTTTAAAAATACAGTGCCTCGCTGACCCTTTGAGACTTCGCATGATTTCTGCTGTGTGGAGAGGCAGAAAATTGCAGTGGAAATGATCTAATTATGAAAGTTATGTTACTTTTAGCTTTGGGTCAGACTTTCTTGATGCAGTTTAAAAATCCAGGGTAACACTGGTAAACACTGAGTTTTAAAATACTAATTAGAGTGCTTTAATTTTTGTTTTGTAGACAGTCCCTGTTTCCCTTTATCAATTAAAAAGACAAAAACCAAACAAAAACTCAACAGACATTTCCCAGATTTTGCTAACTTCCGAGGCTTAACACCTCCCCAAGTATCTCAGCAGTCATCAAATATTTTTGAGTAAATGGAAATGTTAAAAATCAGAAAAAAAACAAACCCATCAACATCATGAGATACCTTGCATTTGGGGTTAAAAACGCATTAAAGGTATTTAGTTGGTAGGTGTCTAGCCCGCTGTAATGCTGGATAATATAGTCATAATTTAATGTGATATATTTACTGAAATAGACTAGACTGTAACCTCCTGTTCACTTTTGGGATTAAATGGGTAGTTTAAAAAAACTCAAGAGATATGGAATGTGGTGTTGTATCAGCCGCTAGAATAGATGAACCCTAGCATCTCAGTGTCTTAACGCAGGCGAAATTTGCTTTTTGCCCACGTAAATTGTCTTGGTGGCAGCAGAAATAGGGAGGTAATTCTCTTTTATGGAGTGTTCAGGGATTCAGCTGACAGAGTCACTGCGGCTGTAATGTATGACTTTCAGACGGCAGGAGGGGAGACTTGCACTTGGTTTTTGGGGGCCAGGTGCAGAAGCTGCGTGCGTCACCCTGCCCATGTCCCGCGTCCCACGGCCCAGGGCTCAGCCGCACGGCCCGTCCTAGGGGGAAATGGAGTCCTTGGCTCGTGTGAACCTGGTCCACCAAGTATCTCTCTGCATCTCCCTCCAAACACAACACGCTCACCCCTTCCCCAAAGGAGAAGACCCAGGTCAAAGTCTAGGATCCCTCTGTGATGTTCAGGCCTCCCATCAGGCCCACAAAGGCTCCCCGCGGCCTGGCCGTCTGGGCAGCCAGACGCGTCAGTGTTTCCCCAAGTTCCTCGCACGCGACAGGCCTCACGTGAACCTCATGAATTAGTATGTAGGTCATACTGTGTCTTCCCCGACCCCACCGGCTTCTCCAAGCTCTCCATAACCGCTTCTCTCTCCACCATCAAAAATAAATAAAAATGTCCTGCTGTTTTTCCCCCGTGGTTTTTGCTCTGAACTCAAATGGTGCCAGCAACACTCAGCAGTTTCTTTGAAGTCAGGTAAACAGCGATTTCCTCTGTGCCATGGGGTCCCTCTGCAGGGTGGCTGGCCTCCCCGAAGTGTCTGCATTTGGTGGCGCAGCTCTCGATGCTTCAGATCTTTCCCGACCTGGGTGCACGCCTCCCGTGGGTGGAGCTGAGTCGGGACAAGCTCCAGCTCCAGCTGGAGATACCTTTCTCCTCTGCCTCTGGCCACACTGCCCACCTTGGTTTGTGATTCCGGAGTCCTTATTTGTTTCTTGAGGTCCTCTCTTCCTTGGGGCTCCTCTGTCCCAGCTCCCAAACCCCGGAAACCTGATCCTGGACTTGGGTAAATCTCGCCTCCACGCGACGCTCTGCGTTCTACTCCGTGTCAAGCAGTGTGGACCAAAACACGGCAGAAAATAAAACACTCAGCTCCTTTGGGTAGAGGTGTTGCCCAGTTCCAGGTGCCAGGATACCCAAGTCTCGGCCCTTACCCAGACCCGGGACTTTACCCGGGGCCTTGCTGTATTGTGTGATTGTAAAGTGAACCAGTTACTGGAATTGCGAGTATTCCTGCAGCACCGAGAAAGACGGGAAGCGAGAACAGTGCTGGGAACACAGCCCTGCAGCGAGCGACGCGTCGGGTTCCCTCTGCACAGAAGGGTCCTCTTGCCTTAATGCAGCAGGTGCAGCTCGCGCGCCCGGCCGACGGGCAGCTGTGACGACTTCCCGCGAGCCTGGCTTTGAAGTCGGCAGGGCTGGCTGGGATGAGACGAGACACTGGGCCCCGCGTGGGACCCGACCTCAACTTAGGAAATGAAAAGCAGATGGTTGGGGATGCAAAGGCTGTAACCTGTTCTGATCCCCGCACCCCGAGCCGGAGATTCTTCTGGGTCGGTTTCTAAACCTTGGGGAGCACGCCGCAGATTTTGTGAACTGCCTCGCGGGCCGACGTCGGGAGCAAAGGAACGAGTCTCAGTGACGACTTTTAAAAAATTAATTTTACTGGGGTGACATTGGTTCCTAAGATCATGTAGGTTTCAAGTGTCCATTTCTGTGGTGCTATGACCTGTATATTGCACTGTGTGTGTGCCCACCACCCAAAGTGAAATCATCGCCCGTCACCCAGTGTTTGGCCCCCTTAACCCGTCACTACCCCCGCCCCCTTCCCTCTGGTCCCCACCGTGCTGTTATCTGTGTCTGTGGGTTTTTGTCTGTTTTGTCTTGTGCGTTTGTTGCTTTCCGCTTTATATCCCACATACGCGTGAAATCATAGGGTTCTGGACTTTTTCTGTCCGGCTTGTTTTGCTTAGCGTGATGCTCTCAAGGTCCACCCGCGTTTTCGGATCCCCCCTCTTCTGCCGTCTCCCCTTGTCTTCCATCCGTAAGGCCAGGGAGGTGGCAGGTAGGTAGAACTAAGTTTGCAGGAGGGAGGGCTGGTCTCTGCTCAGCCCAAGGGGACTGCCGAGCAGTCAGAAGTTGGCTCGTGAGCAGAAATAGACGGTCTGTTCCTGAAGACGAAGCACGGCACCGAAAATACACTCTGGGGGAGGAGAGAAGGGGGAGAGTCACACCTCCCCGTGCGTTTCATTTCCAAAATGGGGGGGGGGGATCACTTGAAAAAAGTACAGAAGCTGGAGCTTCAATAAGTTAATTATTTCGACGAAGAGAGGCTGTTGATTAAATAAAAATATGGCAAATTATAGAGGAGTTCTGGGAAGACAAGGCAGAGAATGTGCTTTATATGAATGTCCCTGTCATGCGACACCTAAGACTGTTGGAGGTGCCGTTTGAAGAGTTCCAAAGAAAAAAGCTGTTGTTAATAGAAGAAAAATCTCAGATAAATATTAAGCCAAAAAAGAAAAAGAGAAACCTCGCTCATCTGATGACAGTCAGCGTTAAGCTTGATTTACATTCTTCCAAACGCATCGGACGATTCAGCTGGTCAACTTGCAGGGAGGTCCCGAGACTTTAGAAACGCTTAGCAGTGTCTGGGGACTTGGGCTCCGGCACCGATACCAGCGTTTCTCTTCCCCAGCTTCCAGACCCCTCGGGGAAGAAACCCCCGCTGGTGGTCAGCTCCCAGGCTCTCTCGATGCCGAAGAAGTGGGATGGTGATGGTGATGCTGAAATACGGAGAAGAGTAAAGGCAGCCAGGGAGGCTGGGTCCCGGCGTCTCAGGGATGCGGGCGAGGGGAGCCCCAGCGCCGGCCGGTCAGGGTCTGGGGGAGCGGCTTGGGGCAGAGGATAGTCTTAGGACGTGACAACGGGGGGGAGGAGCGGAAAGGAAGATCCCAGGGGTGTGGCACGGAGTTTATATAAACACTCATCACTGAATTACTTAAATATTTTGAGCGGCTGACGGTAATTTGACAGCGATTAGTTTTTTTCTCACGGCCATAAACATGCAAATGAGGCCCAGGAGCTGGCTTTGCAGTTATCTGCCGGACAGTGAGTAGAAGAAATGGTCGTTTTTGTCCATTTTTCAGTATCTGTCTCCCACACTTGTGTAACTGGGGTGTCTGTTGAGCGGCAAGGGAGGAGCAGCGTTGGGAACGAAGATTGCAATTCTGGTAAAGCCCTTTCCTGGTCTCCCCCGGCCTCCGGGCTCCGCATTGCTCGGGCGCTGGAATCATGCCCCTCGGGCTGTTCTGCAGGAATGTCTGGGCAGCCGTCCAGGCACCTGCAGGGCTGGCTCGTGCGAAACGGAGGAATGCAGGCGATTTATCTTTGGCACTTTCCGTTTGGCATCCCCGGTTCCTGGCTGTGCTCGCCCGGCCAGGATTATCCTCAGTGTCCTTTAGTGAGTGTGACCCTGCAGGAGACCCTATAAGACTAAAAAGCCTTTGCTAAGAAATATCATTCATTCTTTTTCTTTCTTTTTAAAATTCTCACCCAAGGATATGGTTTTAAATTGATTTTTAGAGAGAGAGAGAGAGGGAGGGAGAGAAAGAGAAACATCAGTGTGAGACAGAAACATCAATCAGCTGCCTCCCGATGAGCCCCGACTGTGAATTGAACCCGTACCCTAGGTGTGTGCCTTGACTGGGAATCGAACCCTCAACCTTATGGTGTATGGAATGATGCTCCAGCCAACTGGGCCACCGGCCAGGGCAAGAAACATCATTCATTCTCTGGTCCATCTGTCCGTCCATTCATTCATTCAGTTCCAGCACCATGACCGGGCAGTGGTGACGCTGACTTGGCCCTTTCTGAGCACTTAGCCCGTCCCGGGAGGTGTGGTCGGCACTTTGCCTGTGTTATAAACTCGTTTCACCTTCACAGCGACTCTGTGAGGCCGGACTTCACATCCGCGCCCAAGGGAGACGCTGGTAGGACAAGGTTGGTTGACAGCACTGTCCCTCAGCCCCGGCTGCGCATCTCAACCACCCCAAGAAGGAAAGAGCACTGTTGCCCGGGTCCATCCGCGGCGTGTCTGGGTTAGTTGGTCTGGAGTAGAGCCCTCCCGCCAGAAACGTTTCGCGTCACCGCAGGGAACGTGAGTATGTGGATGCTGCTGGGTCAGGGCGTAAAAAGATTTCACTTTTCTCTCTCCCTGTCTTTTTTTTCCTTTCCTGCCCTTCCATCCTTAGGTTCTCATTAATGGATGCATAGTGTTGTACTTTTAAGAAATGAGTCAAGAAATGAAACCCCAAGTAGGAATGATTTATAAGCGATGGGTGATTTTTGTAGGTTGCTCATTTTTAATATTCAAGGCATAGCTCAATGACATCATTAGAGTAAAAAATCAAAGTATAGCACCGCTGTGTTAATTATGAAAACAGATGAAAGCCTTGGTTGGGCTTTCGGGCGTCTCTCCCCGACACCCCTTACTCCCGTCCCCCCCATTCGCTCTTCCTCTCTGCTGTTTTATGGGTGCGCCAGAACTTGACATTAGCGTGGCTTCCCCAAGGTCTCCCGCGGGTGCCACGAGATGCACTTTGCATTCCTTATCTGCAATGAGGCGAAGTGCGAAGAGGAAGGAAGATTAAAAGCCAATGTTAATGATATCTCCCCTCACTTTTTGGATCTAATCTGTGCCTGAAGATACTGCGACCTAAATTACAAAATATATTACCGGGTTCACTCTTAGCAAGTTGAAATTGAAACTCCGTGGAATATGGAAGGGAGGAAATTATTTACAGTCTCCTTGGTTGCCAGCCCTTCCTTTGGGCTGGAAAGAATATGCATTTGTATTCCTGTGCTGTTCATTTGTGCTTCCCGTGTCTCACCATCCCCTAGGACAGGGCGAGAGTTGGAAGGAAGGAAAGAGACGCTTGCTAAGCTCCCAGGTCCCAGGGCAGAATGACTAATGCGAATAAAATGCATGTTTAGCCCAACAGTCCTCCTTAATGGTACATAAATAAATAGTATACGGTGTTCGATTTTGTATGGTGCAATTATTTTTATTCTGAAATGTAGCTACACGGATATACAATATCTAAAAATGCAGGGAAATTTGTCTTTTTCATCTCAGGAAACCATATTGTAGAAAAGTAACTGGGCTCAAAATGACTGTCATGTGGAAGCCGAGAATATGACCTGAGGCTAGAGCAGTTTTCTTTGCTGTCGCTGTGAACCGTTAAAAAGAAAGCAGGCGTTAGCGATGCCTCCGATTGTGGACCCTTCCACCTGAGCCACCACGTAGGCTCAGAAAAAGTAGGAAATTAGTAGCTTGCTCTGACAAGTGTTGGAATCCTCGAACCAGTCGCAGCCTTGTTTTGTTTTTTAAAATATGTTTCTATTGATTTCAGAGAGAGGAAGGGAGAGGGAGAGAGAGAGAGAGAAACATCAATGATGAGAGTCACTGATGGGCGGCCTCCTGCTCGCCCCCTGCTGGGGATCCAGGAGGCCACAACCCAGGCCTGTGCCCTGACCGGGAATCGAACCTCAACCTCCTGGATCCTAGGTCAGTGCTTAACTGCTGAGTCACAGTGACTGGGCTTCCGTCTTGTTTTTAATAGGGCCTTCCAGTGGAAACCAATAGGCACGAAGCTCTTTCCTTTAGCTTTTCCTTAATCATGAAAGTGCTGATCTGTCTCCTAATATACTTACTGCCCATGCATTTCCCGGTTGACGGCCTGTTACGTCTAACCCTGGGAAGTGTGTTTCTATAAGTGGTTAAGATTCTCTACAGCTGGTGTTTGCTCTTAGCCATCGGCGATTTCTGCGATTATGAACCGCTGCATCGGAGAGCTCATTTTGAGCCTAATTAATAACACAGCAAACCAGGTACCATTCTGGTTGGAAAAGTTTGCTCTGGGAAGTGATATTTCCAACCTGCCTTGAAAATTGCCACCAAAGCCATTACTCTTTGTCTAATGAGAGGCTCTCCTGGACTCCTAATGAATCCAGCTGTTCTCGGGCGCGGCGTTCAATACCAACTCGTGGGCCGGCCATTCCAGACCTGACGTGAAATTCATCAATGCCTGTCTTGGTGGTGAAATCGTTAGGAAGCCATGCATTTTTAAAGCGTGTTTCAGACACACAGGGCCTGGAGTCGCTGCTGGTAACCAATGTCGCTTGTTTCCCTGCAAAACAGCCGGAGTGAAAAGCCAGGGATCTAAGCCTTCACGCGGTGTGAGGGCCCCGAGTGGAACAGGTAAACTCCCCATGGTCGTCCTGAACTGGGACCTTCCGCTTCCTTGCCCATCGCCTGCGGGCACGTAGGAGCTGGACCAGCAGTGCCGGTACCGCTGGGAAACAAGATCACAACATTGGATTTCTCTCCCACAAAACACTTGGTAGCGTGCAAGGCTCTTCATCGAGATGAGCCCTTCTCCCGTCTTTATCGGAGAGTCAGGGTCCGGAGGTCGGCAGATAAGTAGAGCCCTCCAGTTGCTGAGCTTTGTGTCTGTTGATTTCATGAGCACCTGGTAAGGAAGAGCAACATAGCTATAAAAAAAGCACACACAGCTCCACAAATATTATGTTTTATTTTCCAAGACACACAGTCACTCTACTATTTGCGCTGTCTCTGTCTTTTACGGCCCTGGCCCGATCTTTTCGAAGCTTCGTCCTGGTAACCAACGTTTTCACTGTTACAGATTTTTAAAAAAAATGATTTTTATATATTTATTCAGGGGGGATTCTGCTGGGATGGTGATGATTTTGTTTTATTGCTTAGTTGTACGCTGCACCCATATTTACAGTTTCCCTGGCTTTCGCCACCCCCCAAACATCCCTCGCCTGGAAATGACTATCAGGTTAGCTGACCTGGGAGCCCCCAGCACAAAGCGGACATTCAGAGAAAACCTCTTTGCGTTGATGATTGAATTTCCTCTGAGCGAAGGTGGACCTCGTTTATAACTCGCAGTGGCTGCAGCAAGCCGAGTGGTTGCTCGGAGGGAGTATCGAGCTCCTCGCTGCGTCCGGAGCCGCATTTAGAAGCCTGGAGGCGCCGCGAAATGAGGAGCCGGCGGCTGAGTGGCAGTCTGTGGAATAAAAGACTCCTGGGAGTCTTAGCTGTGCTCCGTCTCACCCTATTTCAAAAGTAGAGTTTTAAGTCCCTGATAGTACTTTTAGCCTTTCCACAGGGTGGGGCAAAAGTAGGTTTACCGTTGAGGGTACGAGAAACACGGAGTTTCTTCTTGTATTGTTATTGATTATTGAATTATTTCCCACACGAACAACTGTAAGCCCGCCTTTGCCCCGCCCTGTATGTCTGCCTGCAAGAGCTCAGGTCAGCAAACTCCCTCATGCAAAGGGCCGGGTAAGAAACCTCGCAGGCTTGTCGGGCGACCTGGTCTCTGCTGCAGCTGCTCAGCTCTGACGGGGCCTGGGAGGCGCAGAGAACACCTCGGAGCAGCTGCGCCTCCGGGAGGTGTCACACGCAAAGGCAGGCGGTGGCCCTGTTGGCCGACCCCCGCTCGGAAGCCGGTCCTGCCCTGCCGTAGAAGCTTCACAGCCATTTATTGATTCAGTTAATGAGCTAAAACAGTGCCCATTCATTTCGTGATGGAAAAAAAACACATTTTAAGACTCCGGCTGCTTCTCTCCCTGTGTAAGTCCCCTCTGGGCTGACGCGCTCACCCTGGAAGCCACTCTGCTCCGTGACACGGTCTTTCCTGTGACACGTCCTTGACGTAACATTTGGCCTCGTGGAGGCCTGCTCAGGTACATCACCTTCCTGTTTGCCTTCCGCAAGTGTCCTTTCTCAGGTTTTCCCGTCCTGTCTTAAAAAGCCTGTCTTTTCATGAACAGTCTTTTATGGATTTTCCTTTCCCCTGACGTTTCCACCTTTGACGCTTTAGCGTTGCCCCAGAGCCATGTTCCTGGGTTAAATGATTGCTTTAGCCTAGAGTTTTGAATTTTGGAACTGTCGGATAGACCCCCGTGATTCAAATGAATTCAGAGGGAGACACTCAGGAAGCTGATTGAGATTTGGGGGCAGAAATTCAGAGAGAGAGAGAGCGTTTGCCACTTTCTATCATGAAGGGTCTTTGTTTTTATAAAAGGCTTTAGCACAATATTGATTTAAATAAGAGCGTGTCTTATAAGAATATGATTTTGTTAAAAGAAAGAATTATGTTGAATTTGATATCTGCATGAAAGGGAGGTGACCGTTTCCTCGGACGCGTCCTCAGCATGATGTGCCCCGTAGGCTCCGACACATCCTTCCGCGTCTCGGCCTCTCTTGTCCAGTTGGCTCGCTGTTGGACTGACTCGCCGAGAAACCTCAGCCTACATTCAGGTTTCCTGTTGCTTATAGTGATATAAACGGCCCGTTCAATAACAAACACGCAGACCATAGAGGGACGACTCTTCCCATAATCTCACAGAAATGGTTTAGTCATAGCTTTTCTCATTCTGTTCGACCGCCAGGGACAGTGACCATATTTCATTTCCCCGGATCCCGACCATAACGCCTCCTCCCGGCCTAAGGTCCGCCAGCGTCCCCCGGCGTCGGGACCGGCTGCTGGTGGCACGCGCAGCCTGAGTTTACATCGGTTCGTCCGGGTCACACAGACGTAGGCTTAGCAACCTCTCACCTCAACCTTGGCACTACAATCGGCAAAAAATTTCCTCCTGGGGACAATCCATTTTTGATGTCAGAGAGTCCAGTCCTTTGCTTTCTGCAGGCCTGCATTGCAGGTACCCCCCCCCCCCCCCCCCCGCCTTGGTGTTTCTCGGCCTCCTGTTGGAGTCGGCAGTTATTGACTTTCTGGTGAGTGAGAAGAGAAGTCTGATTTCTCCGGAAGGAATAGCTGGATGCTGATGCCTTTTTATTTATTTTTCCGCCCTCTTATAAAAGGAACCATTTTTCTTCTTTGTGACAAGCGTGATCTGACTGCCGGCCACGAGCAGCCTACCCGGCCGTGCAGAGTGGACCGCAGGACGTGAAGACGGGGCCGTGTTCGGGGACCCGCTCTGGTTCCACCGTCAGTGTCCTTGCAGATGGTTTCAGAGAATGAATATACTGTTTGGATCAGAAGAACGTGTACTGGGCACCTGGGTCTCTGGGGCAATATGTGTTAGAAAAACAACTAAACACGTATCTAAGTTGGGCTCCTATTAAACGGCCCCTGTTAGTTTGTAATCCTCGGCACCCTGATTTTCCCCGAGCCCTCGCCTTCGCTGAGGACGGCGTGTCCGACGCCGCTCTGCCTTTTAAAAGCATTTGCTTCGTGTATTTTAATGCCGTGGTATCTGATGTACGGTCACTGAGAATGTGTCGCTTGTATACGTTGCATCCTTGTTAACAGAAAACCACTCCCTTGACGACACGTGTGATACGTTTGCCTTGCGTTGGGCGCTTTCTGACGCAGGTACTCTCAGCCTCTTTGTTGTCCCCCCCCCCCCGATATATCTCTGACTCTCCTCTCGCTTTTCGTTTTCTGTCCATTTTTGCCTGAAGCCGCTGCCTGTGAGCGGCATGGCTTATTTTTCCAGCGATCATCACATCCGTCGTCTCACAAATAGAAAACCCACTTCTTATGCATCCATATTCCAAGGACATGTCTGCCGTTTCTCTCTTCCTTCAGGTTCTTAAAATAATCCCTAGCACCTTCTTCGGCCCTTGGTTAAGCAGCCTGTACTTTCTCACCGGTCAGTGAGGCTACACGTCGGCCCAAACCTAGCACACGAACAAGTCGGGCCCTGACAGCCCAGCCCTTGGGTGCTGTGCGGGCCCTCTGTCCAGATCCCCTCCGCGAGAGCCCGTAGGCCCCCGCCGGGGTCCCAGGCGTCCAGCCGAGGCACCGCTCCCGGCTGGGGCTCCGTCCTCCCTGCCTCCCCGCTCGCTCCTGCCCTGCCATTTACCGGCTCAGGACTGAGGATGTGTATTTATTTGGGCAGCATCCTTCCTGTGTGGGGTCATCCCGGACTTGCTGGCCTGTTGGTTTCTCCAAGGTACAGCCATGGGTTTTGGGTGGAATGAAAGCCCCGGCTCAGAGCCCCTTCCCCGGTGCCCGAGGATCAGGCGCACAGACCCAGGCGTGAGGTGGGAGCGGGTGCGTGTCCAGAAGGGCGCCTGTCTCGCCGAAAGCTTGCGGTGCGGCGGCTGCTGGCCGCGGTTCCCATTCGGCGCCCAGGGCCTCGTGTCGCTGGGTCATCTTGGGAGGTTCCAGCTACCGGTGCGCTTTCTTCTTCCTTATAGATCACTCGGCGCGTGGAGAGAACTCTCTCCCCGAGCCTCTGAAGGAGTTTTACTGAATCCTTCCTTCCCGGGCTCCCCCTCAGGCGGGGGCTCGATCCCCCCGCGTCATCGCTGCTCCTGGGGCAGCCGTCTCATCTCTGTTTCCCTCTTTTCCCGCCCGGCCTGCCTCGCACACGGCCGCAGGTCCCCAGCTTCAGGTCTCGTGGTTCCGCTCAGTGCCTCCGCCCCCGTTTGCCACCCTTTGGCTTCAGCCCTTCTCACGGGACACTGCTGTTCCTCTGTCCCGCGCCCCCCGACTCCGTGCTGCGGACACTCCTGTTTCTCTGCCCGGCTTCGCTCACGGTCCTCCGTCCGCCTGGGGTGTGGGTCGTCTCCCCCTCTCCCTGCCTACTATTCCCGGCTGTAAAAACGCCCCTCTAGTCTCCAAGGCCACTCTTACTACCGGGGGACGCCCCTGGCTTCTCTTTTGGGTACAGCCCTTCTCCCCCTTGCCGCCTGTCAGCCTGCTCGTCCCGGGGGATTCTCGCCTGTGTACAGCCGTGAAACAGTCACCGTCTCCTCATCGATCCCCACCCAGCCTCTCTATTCCCCCTAGTGCCTGGTAACGAGCCACAAATAAGTAGTTGAGATGAAATTGGGACACTTGGAAAGTTGGACCAACCGAGACCATGAGCTGCTGTGTGATTTTTAATAGTCGTTTGCCCTCTCTGTGCGTCTGCATGATGGCAGCCGGAGGGGAGGTTGGAGCTCATCGGTACCCCCCCAGGGCATGCTTTCTGCTCTTTGATAGACGTTGACCGGACATTAAGACGAGTTCCCCCCTTCTCCGTTGGCTACTGGCCGGCAGCCTGCCCACCTCCTCGAGTGGGTTTTCCTAGGATTCTCCCGTCTTTACTCTTTTCCTTTCTGCCCTCCGCGGAATGAGTCCCACCGATGCGACATAAGAGCTTGTAAATGTCTTTTTGGGATTTTGATCCTGTAACGCTCACGGGTCCTCTGAGGTCGCATCCCAGGGAGGAGTGGTCTAGTCATTACTTTTGATACCTGACTTTTCCGTGAGGAGTCGAAGCACTTGCGTTTAAGTGACAGCAGTAGCAGGAACGGGGCTTTGATTTCGTGTGAGGGGGACATGGGCGTGGAGATCTCACACAAGGTGGTCTCCGGGTCCGCGAAGGTGACCTGGTACTTCTGGGTCGCCGCCTCCTATCCCGATAGCACAGAATGAAGCCATCCCCGCATTTTACAGGGTTTGAACGAAGTCGGTTTTCTCTGAGGACGCTCTGTTTGTAATTTTTTTTTTTTTTTCGTTTTGGAAACTCCTGAATCCTTATTACCTTCCCTTAGGGTCCAGATTATTTCCCCTGCTCTTTTTAGCTTCAGCCAAAGACTCTCTTCACAGCGTTTCAGAAGTCCTCAGTTCCAATTTCCTGATTTAAACAAGCGATAGGGCCGAGGCTTTGATGTACAAGCCCCGCTGTCTTCCCTTTGGTCCCGTGCCAGCCTCCTGCGGGCTTCAGAGCCTCCTCGTGCCTTTCGATTTAGGGGTTGCCTCTGTGTGTGTGTGTGTGTGTGTGTGTGTGTGTGTGTGGTGTTTTACCAAAATTCAAAGATAGGCTCCTTAAATCTCTAAATGGTGGATCTGCAGCTATAAAAATAAATGTGAATGTTGTTAATGATTTTTCTTGTTATTGACAGAGGACCCAATTTCAACGAGTGCGACTTCAGAAGACTTGATAGGTTAGAGTGTTTCCAATTAAAGGCCTCTGTTCAGTGAATCCGTTCTGTCCAGAAGGGAGGTGCAGACTGGGGTAGACCAGCAGTTTGCAGTCGCAGGGAAATAAGTGTTTCCTCTTCACCTTAGTGCCACACGGCATTTTCAAGATAAGAAAAGGGAAGCAAAGGGGTTGGGGCATTTTTATAACTCCTCCCGGCTGGAGAGAGTTTTGTAAGAATATAAAAAGGTGGGCCTCCGGTGAGCCTGGGCGTCGCGTCGGCATAATTACGTGTCTCGTTGTAGCTCGTGCACCTGTGTCGACAGACACGTCTCCGGTACCACTGTCCAGCGTTACTCCACCAGGGAACTGGCGACACCTTTTGGCAAACGTGACCCCGGGAGGTGTCTTAATTCTGGTCTCGTTCACATTCTCTTCTGACCCCAACTTGGCTCTGTGTTAGCTTCTGTCCCCAATTCCGAGGGTGGCTCTTCGATATTGTCGGGTATTTTTTAGGCCCCCACTACGTTTGCTGAGCTGCATTCTGAGGGCACAGTGCCCTTATTTCCATGTCTGAGTAGGTGCCCCGCGGAAGGACCCTGTGCTCCCGGATGGCTGGCCTCTCGGGGGTGGTGGCTTTTCTTGCTTTGTGTGCCTCACAGGACTCAGTCCACCACCCGGCGCGTGTGATGGGCTCCAGCCAGTCCCCTCGACGTAAACTTGACAGTCCTCTCTTCCCTCCTCACTGCCAGTATCCTGCTGAATTTGTGTCCCAAACGTTTTTGATGTACTCGACCTCTTTGGTCTCCCTACTATTGTTCCCATTGTTAGTCAACGCCTTTCTTCCCAGAATCCAGAAACGGGGTGATGATGACCTCAGAGCCAGCCATTCGAAGTGCAGTCCTGAGCTCACCCTTAGAAACACCTCCGCAGGACCCGGCCCCTGCTTACCCCTCTGGTCTTTCTGACCCTGCTTTCCTTGCCAGCCTCTGCGCCTCACGCTGCGGTGCTTCTAAAACGGTTTCGCCACCCAGCAAGCTGTTTCCATCACTCAGTTTTCTCGGCTTGGAGTGTCCTTCCTGCCCCTTCTCTAACTCCTGTTCATCCCTCAAGTCTCCGCTGAAGCACCTTCATCCCCAGGAGACTCTCACCTGGAGGCTGCAGGCTTCCCACTGAGCTGAGTCACTCCAAGTGTCCCAGGCGAGCTCAGCACCGTGCGCAGGATGTTGAAACGACCTGTTGGCATGCCTCCCTCTCCCTCCAGGCGACAAGCTCTTCTTGCACAAGGACTCTCTATTATCCATCCATTTTTTTAGTATAGCTGGCCCTTCACACAGCGTATGCTCCGAAAATAGCAAGCTGTGTCATTTCTTACAAAGATCCCATTGAGTCTCATCCAATGGGACCTGCAGACTTACTCGCAGGCTAACGCCCGATGAAACACGCTCCCACCGAGGATATTAAATAGACCGCGCCTCGTACTTTGAAGGCAGTGCCAAATTTTGGAGAATTTTGAGTACTGCCCACAGTGTTGCAGTAAACCTGACATCTCCCCCGGGTGACCAGTCTGGAGGAGTAAACACCCATTTGGATGGATGTTTGCTAAAAAACACAGCAACTTTTATGTTTTAGCATTCATCTCTCTTTACAGCTGTGCCAACATTCGAGTCTAAAGAAGTGAGATTTGGAATATGTGACAAAGTAGGTCTCCAATAGAATGAAGCCAAACAGGGAGACGAGAGTAACGTAAATCATTTAAAATTCCATGAATTATGATCATAATAAGAACCACGAGTTTCCCCGAGGTTGTCATCAGAGCCTGACACCCATTCTAAAGTCTCTCCATTCCTCCTGTCTCTCGTCTGGTCCCGTCTCCTGCCCTTTTCTCCTCCTAGATAAATGTGCACATGGACCCACCTCCTCCTAGAGGCGCTGAGCCTCCACCCACGCGCCTCCACCCACGCGCCTCCACCCACGCGCCTCCTCCCACGCGCCTCCACCTGTGCGCCTCCACCCACACACCACCTCCCACATGCCTCCACCCACACGCCTCCTCCCACGCGCCTCCACCCACACGCCTCCACCCATGCGCAGGTGTGCGGTCCCCACAGCACTCGGGAAGACCAGCTTGTGCTAAGAGCTGCCACGTGTTGTTAAGTGAAGACTAAAAACTAGCAAGGACGTAAACCATCCAGCAAATTGTGCGTCATTAATTCTCGATGCCAGTTTGAGGCAGGAGAATAAAAATCTTTACCTCCTACCAGGCGCACTGTAAAAATCCTCAAATTTATTTTGATAGATGTTGCCGTAAATCACACAGGACCCAAAACTCTTATAAATGAAACAAAAGCGGTATGGAGGATGGGCTTAAGGACAGCAGGAGGCATGCTTCGCTTTCCTTTACATTTTACCGTGGTACATAAATTTGCCGGTAAGGGACTCGGCTCTCAATTATCTGCAGAACTGAAACAGGATAAAATATTTGGCAAAAGTAAACTTCTTTATAAACCGATTATCATCACTGAGTTCCAGAAAAAACCTAGCTGATAAGAGAAGGTTCCAGTTGCTGCCAGGTTATTTGTAGGGTTCCAGGCCCATTCTGCAGCCAAGAGCTCGGTGGGAGAATTGTCCCATTGAAACATAACTCCCCTGAGATAAAAATGATGCAGACTTTGATGTTGAGTTGCAAGGACAGGAGTGTGTGTGGGGGGTGGGTGTGTGTGTGTGTGTGTGTGAATTTCTGTTCATTTTTAAGAGGACTGAAGCACATTTTTAGCTTATTGTTTTAATGACACTGACTGGTAATGAGGGAGGGAATCAGTTAACGGGTTATTCTGAGACAGTCCTGATGTTTTGTTTCTGACCTTTAAGCTTTTTTCTGGATGCACTGACGAGAGCTGAGCACGGGAGACACCCAGGGTTCATCCTGGGCATATAGAAGTGTAACAGCAAAAACCGATGGGTTTCCTGGGAATGAAGAAAAAGCACTGGGTGGCCTTGGTAGGACTGACAACCCCTCCCCGATGTCAAGCCAGTCGGAAGAGTACCGGTGCCTCAGTTTCCTTAAACGCGCAGCCTTCTCCAGATTTCCTCCTGACATGAGAGGAAGGCACACGGACGTTGAGACTAAAGCTTGTCTTCTCTTGGTGGTAGTTCACGGCGCCTGAGAGAGGCGTGCAGGCCACAGGGGCAGCCCGTGAACAAAGCCGTCTGTTGTTTTAGATGTAGGGTGGTTACGAAACAAACTGTAGCCCACACGGAAAGCTGTTTTGTTTTTTTTCCCACTGCAATACGGTCTTGGGGTTCTACAGCAATTTCTTGTGTTTGTTTTGGGGGATTAAGCGCAAACAGCAGTGCAAATCCGCAACCATAGCCTGGTGCCCGGAGAGACCAGATTTTGCGTTTGGAATCGTCCACAGTAGGGAAATAAAGCTGAGTGAGTGGGAGAAAGGCTTCTTTTCTCTAACTTATTAAACTTTCTCTACTCCTACGTTTTTGATGAGCTTATTTAAAATCTATGGAGGGAAAATTAGCAGCTCAAAATGCTGACGGCATTAAATAAAAAAACAAGAAACGCTGGACTCCTCAGGGGCCCCTTCCGTCCCTCTAGATAGTTTGATTTTCCCGTTTATCTCCTTTGATTTTGATACAAAGAAGAGAGCCCTTGGAGAGGACAATTTTGAGGTCTTAATTCATACTTTTTTCCCCTCCCTGGTTTATCTTTTACATTCAAAATACATACCTTTAAAAGAATCCTTTTTGGTGCCGGAGAGCTAAGTGCTAAGCTTAGGTATCGGCAGCTAATTAGCTTCCCGTCTGGGTGGGGATTGTCGGTGAGCTCCATCTCCTGAATATTTATTAAAGGATTTGTAAGGAATAAGCTTTTTTCAGAAAAACCGGAGCCTATCGAATATTCCCCCCTGCAGTCGGTGGATAGGACTCGTGGTCTCGGACCATCTTAAATCCGCCTTAGTATAGATCCCGGCATTAAACCACGGCGCTGAGCGCGCTCCGCATCGATCCCGCGTTAAGAGTTGCTATTCGGTCTCAACATCTCAATTGACTCCTGCCTTTGAAGAAGTTCCCCTCGGTGCCCAGGGAGCGCCGTGCCCCCGCCGCAGGCGCTCGCTCTCCGCCCGGCCTTCGTCGCCTTGTTTGCCGGCCTCGCGTGTCACCGTGGGCTGGGAACGTGCCCTGGGCAAAAGCATATGAAGTGTTTTCATGTTTATAAATGACTTTTTTTTTTTTTTTTTTTTTTAAAATCTTGATCAAACTCACGAGTAAAGAGGTGACGGTAGCAATTCCTGTTCTCATTTTGGTCAGTGGATGCCCAGAGCCCGTTGACTTTCTCACGGTCGGGGGTGGATGAGAGCAACCAGGGCCATCACCCATCCATCACCCCCCTCCCCCCATACTTCCCGCCCAGCCTGCACCCCGCAGGACTTGGGCTGGTCCACGGACAACAGCGAAAGAAGGGGGCCAGGCGGCCGTGAGGTGCGGCCACACGCAAAAATGCTAAAGCACAGCCAGGGTGAGAGGGCCAGGGCCAGGGTCTGCGCGAGCGAACCAGTTTCACACCCACACCCCCACCCCTATGGGAAGTCGTCGTCAGGGAAATCAGCCTGAATAACCGCAGAGCCCCTGAAATGGTAACGTCTTTGGCCGAGTGTCATTTGAAAGCCCCTTGGTGGTGGCCCCGGCTGGTGCAGTAGCCTCGCCAGGGCCTCGGGGAGACTGTGCGGGGGAGGGACAATCCCCATCCTACGGTCCTTGTACTGAGTGTTCTCCCCACTCGCTTCCTAAGTCTGTTTAGCGGGAGCAGGACGACAACATTTTGCTTTCTATCTACAGTGGCCCAGCCCAGCCCCGTTCATTTAGGCTTATGTTTTTCTTATAGAAAAGGCATCCGTCTTTTATCAGTAGGTCCACCTCCCTCGCTCTTTCCCGCAAATGATGTGTTTGCCCGTCTGCTGTTCCGGAGGTACCGGCCCTGCTGTTTTCCGTTGACGGACTTTCTCTGCCTGCTCCTCAGAAGCCACGTGACCCCAGACGCCGGCCCCAGGCAACGGCCCTGTGCCTGCCCCGAGCGTGCCCCCCTGTGCATCTCAAGTGTGTTCCAGCTCTTGCCCGAGAGCTCACCAGCTCAGCCCAGCTTGTGTCTTCCCCGAGTCAGACGCCCTCACCTGGGCCGATGTGTTTTGTGGCCACAAGAACAGGCTCCCGTAATGAAAATTCAGACACCCGACTCCCACTTTCAGAGGCCTGTTTGTGGGGGCCCTGGTTCAGGCAGGCACCCCCCCCCAAATCTGTTTACTATAAATTTTAGCTAAACGTGATGCTCTCTGATTGGCATAATTGAAATAGTGATTTCTTCTCAGAGCACGTTAATGGATTAATGTGTTACATTTCTTTCTCTCTATATTTAGCAACCTGTCCAATGATGATGACTCTTGGCGTCCTTTCCAACAAACCAAACCATTAAATGATGTACTCGGTTGTCATCACACATAGCAAATGTTTTCTTTCCTTTATGGCTTTCAAAGCCCTTTAGACTCTGGTGTTTCAAAGTGACCTAATTAACTGAAAAACCGTATAATCAGCTCTTTAAAATAATCCATAAAGAAAAACACAATGTAAATACAGGGGCCCCGTTCTAGGGGAGACAGCATCGGTCTATTTTGTTCTTTAGATTCCAGGCATAAGTGAGACCATGTGCCTGTCTCAGATGAAAGAATATTGGCTGTGTGTCCAGACCCTACCTCTCCCCCACAGTCTGGGCGCTTCTCAAGGTGATACTCCACAGGGGCGCTCACCTTAAGGCTTGGAAATTGGACAGGAATATGTGTATCTTCTAAATGACAAGGTCCTGCTTTCAAGGGAAGGGGCATTTTTTCAGTCCCACAAGAGTCTTTTCAAGATTGTCTGCTTATCGTGCTTCTATGGATTCCCAACAGAGCCTGCTGGAGAGTAAAGGAGTGAGAGCAACCTCCATGGGCCGCTCCATTGGATGCCCCTTCATCACTTTGGTGGAAGGGTGGCATTGACATTGGAAACCACGGAGGTCCCTCCTAGTTTTCAGCCCAATGGATGCCACCTGTTTTTATGACGGGCCGTAATTTCACTGTGTGGCGAAATAACACCATTTATCTTTGGCTTTTAAATGGGCTTTAACTAGTAGACGAGTCCCTCTGTGTGTAGTGGCAATACCCGAACAACACCTAAAGTAATGATCATGTTATCAAGAAAGGGAACCCGCAGCCTTTTAATGTATTCAGCCGCAAAATTAACACAGCAGTAGTTGTCAGATAATCCGAGCAGTGAATTTATAGACGTGATTTTAGTTTACACCCAGCAATGCCCACGTTTCTCGCCCTGCAATTTGCCTTGGACCGATTAGGCTTAGCAAGCGACAGGGACCATCCCGTGGGTTTCTCTACAGCTGACAAAAATGAATGAAGATAAAACCCCCAAGAGACAAGAGGAAGGGCTGACAGTCTCACGCAGCACACCCGCCACGTGAGAGTTAGACCAAGCGAGCACTTTGCCGTAATTTGAAAGTACAATGATAACATTTTACTCGGCTGTTAGATAAACTGTACAAATTGCTTTGTCCCTGATGCCAGGGAACCGTGGGTCTTTTGTGCCTTAGCCTTCCCCGCGTCTCCCAAGTCTGTGACCCACGTGTTGCCCCGAGACGGCCCTTTCTCAGCAGTTTCCCATTGCGGGGGCAATTACTTCCGTCTTGAAATGGGAATTGTCTTTTAATGAACGCCACCTAGATTCCTTTCCCCTATTTTTATGCCCATCTCTGTGAGTAGCACAGTCTCAGAAGAGATAGACGTGTATTACGTCCCAGTGGCGACCGCACAGCTGTCTTAACGCCGTCTCACCCTGTGGCTTCCCTCTCGGTTGGTTGGCACCACCCGTCCCAGGCCCTCGGGTGCGAGGGTGATGAGTGGGAAAGCTCCGCGTACTCCCTTCACCAGGCCATTAAGAAAACGTTCAGCGCAGGCTGCACACCAGTGCCCGGGGCCGGGCGAGATGCCTGCCTCGTCGCGGGGCGGCCTGTTGTGTATCCTTCACGCCCCGTAGATTGCATTGCTCTCGACTGTTAGCAGTCCTGCCACTGTCATCTCATCAGAGTCAATTTGAGTGAATTTTGAAAGCTGGGGGTCGGGAGGCGCTCTATTGAACGTGTCGCTGAAATCTGACACCCACGACATCCACTCTGCAACCCATAGTCATTAATTAAAAAAATGAAAAAGTTAACCAAGATCACATCTGTCCGGCGTGACTAACATTACCCTGTTCGTGCTGAGTATTGGTGGGAGGTGACACTCGGGGATCTCATTTATTACAGATGACTCCATGAGGTAGCTAGGAGGGTTCGTGCAGAACCTTCCGGGTGATTAGTCATGGAGAACTTACTGTAATGAATGAGAGAATCCCCCCAAATCCTCTGTGCGCTGCCTGTCTCTACATTTACCCCCCCCCCACACACACACCGCAGCAACCACATTGGTCAATTTTTAAATAAACAGCTAAGATCAGGGTTTGGCAAATGACAGTCCCCCAGCTCACATCTACTGAGGCCCAATCTTGTGCATGTTGTCTACCCTGCTTTCTCCCCATAGAAGCAGCCTTGAGTGTTATCCTAGAGACCCTGCCACCCCCAAGCCTAAAATATTTACCATCTGGCTCCTTTCAGAAGAAAAACCTGTGGGCCCCCGATTGAGATTAATATTAATACTTATTATATAGACTTCCACCCGTAAGAGAACATTATGGACAACAGGAGACCCAGGACACATAATTGGAGAGCACATATAAGTGATATGTCTTTCTCTGTCTGACTGACTTAACATCACACTGTCAGGCCCATCCATGTTGTGGAAAATGACAAGATCTTTTTTATGGCTGAGTAATATTCCATTGTATATATGTAGCACATCTTCATTCAGTCATCCATTGATGGACACTTGGGTTGCTTCCGTATTTTGGCTATTGTAAATGCTGCAATGAACATAGGGGTGCATATATTTTTTACTAATTAGCATTTTTGTTTTCTTCGTATAGATACCCAGAAGTAGAATTGTTGGATCATATGGTAGTTCTATTTTTAATTTTTTGAGGAACAGCCATGCTATTTTCCATAGTGGCTGTACCAACTTACATTTCCACTAACAGCATATGAGGGTTTCCTTTTCTCCCTTTCTTTGCCAACACTTGCTCTCTCTTGTCTTTTTTATTTTTTATTTTTATAACAGCCATTGTGATAGGTGGGACCCAGAGCTAGGATTCAGTTTGTCTCTTGGCCAGGGCATAGAGTTGAGGGGAAAGGGTTTCCAGTTTTGTAGAAAGCGATCCTTGGAGCCGGGTATGAGAGAGCGTGGTAGGAAACCCTTCCCGAAGCTGGACTTCGGCTCACCAGTTTGGCAGCGGCCCACGGACCAGGACACGAATTGAAGCTGAGTCATATTAGACTCCTTAGTATCTGGAGCTAAGTGCAGAGTTACATCTGCCTTGTGGTTAAATGTTCCGGCTGAGTGTGAAAGAGAAATAGAACAGCAGGGAGGCAGACACTTTAGTATGTTTGGTTTTAGAACAATTGCTTAAAACACTGTTTCCCAAGGATGTGTCACGGATCACTGTTCCTCTGAGATTCCCTCTGAAATGAGAGCTCCGTTCGTTCCTACAGTCAGTCTACTTATCTGTTCCTACCTTCATTCTACTTATCTATTCCCCTTTACAATCACACAGCACGTTAACACGTTAAAAACTCTGCGAATTCCTTCAGTAAAGAAAGATTTTTCCATCCGGCACCTATCCCTGTCCCGTGGAACCAAACAATAGACACTGATGGGGGCTGGATTAGAGGACCCTCTCCGCAGCCTCGGTCATCGAAGGCTGGAAGTAGCTCTCTAAAGCTTTCCGAAGACTCAAATGGTTGTAAAAGCTAGAAACACTCTATCAATTGCATCTTGAAGAAATAGAGATTTGGCAAGAGTCCATTGAGAGAGAATGGAATTTGGTTCAGAATAGCTGCTGAGTGTGTCGTTAAGATAAAGGCTGTTGGGAGAGGGCCCAGGGCATCCTTGCTTTTATCTTTTTCCCCTGACAAATCAGGAGGCTTGATGGGATCTAACGAGGTGTGGCTGTAACTAGGAGATGGACTGGAGTGGAGGAAGGCAGACAGTTTAGGTGCTCCATTTCAGCATTTCCTGTCTATCCCTAGTAAGGTCCTGTCGTAAGATGGACTAGGCTGAATGCCTGAAGGAGATGAAGCCTGCATTGGGGGTGGGGTTTGGGGCAGTTGGAGGCTGGATCAAAGAGCATTCTCTGTTAGTGGCATTTTTAAAGCACAATTAAGCCTTTAAATTGGATGTCACATGTTCAAATAATGTGTCCCTAGCAATAACCGAATGCTAAATTTATAGGCTGTGATTATTAAAATATTTTTAAGTCACTGTTTCCTAGAAACATACAACTAAAAGAATTGCATCTGATTCATGGGATCATTGGTGTACTGTACAAGACATGCACTGTTTCTGTTTTAACTGAGTTTTTTTCTCTTACATAAGCATATTATTTTAAAAATTCATTCTGCTTCAGTTTATCTGGCTTTCATTAAAAAATATGAAAATATGCATCTCCAAAATTTTATGTTTGATCAGGAAGCCACCACAGAATTAGATGCCATGAGTTTGTTCATATATCTATATATTAACTAGGTATTTATGTTTGCAGTATCTCGCTCTCTAGATTTATTAACAAAATGAGAAGCTATGCTAAAATTTATTTCAACTGGGGGAAAATTCTCTTCGTATTTTTATTTCATAAAAATGATGTTGCTCTATTTTTATATAAGTATCTTTGTTATAAATGCTCTGTTATACTGTTTATACCTTGGCCTGACTTCAGTAAAGGCAATTGTAAGTATACATGTGTGAACCTAAAATATAACCAGATACAGGTTAGGATGTGTGCATATGCACTTACACTCTACCAGGTAATGTACAGATTTTATAGTGATAGACAAGAACATCTGATTCACCTAGTTATGACACCATTGTAATTAGCTAGTTCGTAAAATAGGAAAGGAGCAAAGGGGGAAGCCAGACATCGTAGGCATGTCATGTGGGCAGCTTCACCAGGAAGCTGCAACTTTGCACTCCCCAGGGAAGGCTATTCCCTGCAAAACACTGGGGGAAGGGGTCCAACAAAGGGAAGATAAATGTGCAGTGAAGCTGGGATGACATAGGGAAGATAATTGTCTGTCAGTCACACCTGGGAACAAAGATCATTGGCCAGAATGAGCACCGCCACTGCATGAGTGCGAAAATTTGGGAATACATGATCTAAACAAAGGAGTTTGCTCTCATTGCTCTTGTTACTCCTGTGCCCTGGGCTCATTCTTGGCTTCCGCGCATTCGCCCATGTTTCCTCCGTAGCCATGTGGACCTGTGGAACCCCACATGCAATGGACTGACTGCTGCACTGCAGTGGGGAAACATAAAAGCTAGCCCGATGCTCTGTTGGACTGTGCAGACATGGAAAGGAAACTCTGGGCACTGGCTCTGATTTTAGCTCTAGTGAAGCCCCAGCTACACTTCTTCTATGGCTGGACAAAGGGTAATGAAACCTTGGAAACTCGGGGGTTTGATTCCACAGACATAAAGCTTTCTACAGTATCACATCCTCCCATCTCAGAAAATTCTTTTTCTCAGGATATCGCAAGAAACCCACCCCACTAGTAACTGGGGGAGAGGAGAACCGCTCCCCTCTGTGAACAGTTAGAGGTGGCAGTTGTTATTTTGGTAAACAGAGCTGCACTGACTTGCATATTTAAAATGAAATTAACCATTCAGTGAGCCCAGTGAGGAGCTGCTCCTTTATTCAGTATGGTTTCAAAAATCTTCATGAGAGGAAACAGTTGACTTGTGGGCTTGCATCTGAGCTGTAATTCAAGGCAGTTGTCCCATAACTCAGAAGTCATTCCTGCTTTAAACACACTTCCAAAACATGAATAAAAATGAATGTCTCCCTCTAAAATCGGAAGACTGAGAGCTCCTGAGGTCTGCAGCATTCACGACGTCTTTTATGCTTCTCCATTCTGTCCTTCCGGGTCTCAGTGCAGACAGACCCACTAGACCACTCTGTGATTACAGGATAAAATAAGGGGCTTTGGAACCATAAAATACCTTTAGCTAAGAATTGTAAAGCTTTCGGCAAATGTTAATTAACCGTGCCGCCTACCAGTCCTGGGAGTAGTCACGGTACGTATATCATAACACCCATTTTATGGGGGAATAAAACTGAATAAACAATTGAAAGTAAATAGACCCAGCACATAGCTTCTCTGGCTGTAAATATTTTCACAGACCCGTGGAGTATAGCTGTACTCATTTAATACACTGAATTCCAAGTCTGTGCTAGTTTTTGCATAAAGTGCTTTGATGCTGGAAAAGTGCCAGGAATTTAATGAGAGTCTCTGGGGTCCATCAGTAGGGATGTTGTGACCTCGAGGACACGGTATGTGCCAGAATGCCTGATGGTCCAAGAAATCTTATATGGGAATTTGGTGGGGAATACGGGTGGAATCAAGAATACAAAGGGGAGATAGCAGTGCAATGATGCATCTCAGAAATGTCCTATTAAGGGGAAAAGCCAGGTACAAAAAAACAGATATTATAAATTTGTTTTAATTAAATTAATTAATGGTGTTGGACGTGGGGTAGTAGTTACTCGAGAGGAAGTGTGACTGAGGAGGAGGAGTCTGGAACTGGGGGTGGGTGCGGGGGTTGTCCATCAGTGTTCTGGTCACTGAGTTGGGTTTGGTTTGTGAAAATCCACGAATCTCTGTACTTACGATGTGTGTAATTGTCTCTATGTGTATTTTACTTCAACCGAAAGCTATGAGAGTGTGATCCGCATTAAGATAAATGCAGCAGAAGTAGGAAACTGCACATAGGGAAAAAAAATCCTAGTCACCTTCTTAAACTTGTAGTAAGAAACATGTCCTATCCAGGCATTCATCGCACAATAAAAAATAAAAAAATCAATTAAATGTGATTTGATTCCCCCCCCTACAATCCTGGGAGTGTTTAGAAACATTTATATGCAGCTATCTGGGCACAAAAGCAGGGTGTGGGCATTTAACAATGTAGTCTGAATTTAATGTTTTTTAGGCTACACTTGACATGTACGTTTGTTATGGACTGAATGTTTATGTGCCCTCACAATCCATATGTTGAATCCTCAACCGCCAAAGGATGGAATTTGGAGATGGGACTGTTGGGAGATAATTAGGGTTAGATTAGGTCATGAGGGTGAGGCCCCATGGAGGGGGATTAGTGGCCTTACAAGAAGAGGGAGGGAGGGAGGGAGGGATCTTCCTCCCTCAGCCCTGTGAAGACACAGCAGGAGGACGGCAGCACCCTGCAGTGATCTCAGACTCCCCGCCTCCAGAACTGTGGGAAATATATAAATTCCTGTTGTTTACGCCCCCCAGCCTGTGGGGGTTTGTGATGGCAGTCAAAGCTCACCAAGACACATTTTGCTAAAGGATTTAACGAAGACACTCGTTAATGAACTGGTTAGAGACAGGAGATTAAGGCGTGAATTAAAATTTCTGCGGGCAGTGCCCGCAGTTAATTGAAAAACTTTGCGTCGGATGTGAAAGCTCCGAGTGGAGCAGCTCACCGGCTCAGTGTGGCCCGTCTCCATAGCCCGTAAGCACTCTCGCCTCCTGGAGTGACCCCGGGACGCTGCTGGCCTGTGGTCACGCATCCGTCTTCAGGGCTCGTGGGGTGCCTGGCTGACATTCAGAAATTCGGCTGGCATGGCTCCTGGGCTGTCCCCAGTGTGGCAAAGGCTGTGATTATGGGGGCACATCTAGGGCGTCACTGAGTGTCCTCAGCACCTGAATTCAGGTCACGTCAGGAAGGATCTCCATGGTCCCTCTGGGTCCCTACGTCTCCTTGAGACCCTGCGTGTCATCCAGAGACACAGACTCCTTCCTCTAGATCCGACGGAAGGAGGCTCGGCAAGTAAGGAAAGGCATTAGCTAGCTTTTTTCTTTTTTTAAATTTATTAAGGTTTATTTCTTGTACATTCTTGAAAGAGCTTGGCAAGTACCTGTGGGTATCACTTAAATTTACACAGCAATATTAAAAAGGGTGAGAGAGCCACAGCTTTAGTAGCATTTAGATTTTCCTCTCTGTTTTTCTCTCTTGGTCCCGGCTTTCTCGAAGCTCATTTCTTTCACATTTCTGGGGACATGGCTACAGTAACGCCATGTTGTCTTTCTCCAGATGACACAACGTAGGGTGGATGGTTTCACATTTGTTTTCCCAAGTGACAAAAGTCTTACTACGAATCCCCCCTTACAGCATTAAGTGTGCGGCCAATATCATTCATAAACTTGGAGATTTGAAGCTCATTAAATCTAGTCCCGCAAACCAGTGCTGGAATAGTACATCTGTCAAAATAATAAAAGAATACGTTTTCAAGTTATGCATAAACACAGGCCCGCACACTGTGTTCCTTTCAGCCCCATCTCAGACCTAAGTGCTATGAGCACGAACGACCCCTTCTAACGGCCGAGGAGACTGCCCCCGCTCCCCCGGGTGAGGCCGCGGAAGCCGAGGCTGCCCTGGCTGCCGTTCCGGCTCGGGCTCCCTCTTCTTGCAGCGCCTCTTAGTACCCAGATGGCAAGGAACTTGGGTCCATCTCATGAATCTTGGCCAGAAACTCTAGGACTTGCATCTTGCTGGTTTCGACGTGAGCTCTCGGGCCCCGCAGGAATTCAGATTGTGCAGGGTCACTGTTAGGCACCTGCCGGTACCTCGGGTATTCGTCCTGCACGAGATGCTTGGTGTTGAGCTTCCTGGGCTCTGCAAAGATGCGGTGCTTCCTCCCAGGAGGCGCCCCATCACCCCGGGAACTTCCCAGGCGCCCTCCTGGGTGGCACGGTCCCCCTTCAAGAGGACGGTGCTCCTAGGCAGTATCGGGATGCTGGTCTTGGGCACACCCCTTGCACCACCAGCGTCTCATCACAGGTGAGCTCCATTCTGATGACAGCATAGCAGCGGCGGGTGTCGTCCACTCCCTTCCGGTCAAGGCCAAAGGTAACCTCCGCGCACGCAGGGACTCGCAGCGAAGCGGTGCCGCACTCTTTGTTGACAGTCTTCAACATATCTGCCTTGGTTATTGGCTCTCTCGTTTGGTACTTGAGCAGCAGGAAATTCTCCAATAAAGACACATTTTCGTCTGGGGCATCTACGGGCATATTCTTGGGGTCTCTCCCTGCCTCTGAGGTGCTACCTGTCTCCTCTTGGCTACTGGAGGCCTCACCCAATTTGTTCGAAGAGGTGACTGGTGGCAGTGGGGGAGGAGAGGAAATTCTGAATATTTGTGGGAGTGACTGGTGGCAGTGGGGGAGGAGAGGAAATTCTGAATATTTGTGGGAGTCCTGGGGACGCCAGCATCGGGAGCCCCCTTGGAGGATGGGAAGGGAGACAGGCCTCCTCTAGAGCCTCGGAGTCCTGTGCACCCTCCATGGCCTGGATCTCACTGTGGGTCTGAAGCCATTGATCAGGTGAGCACTGTGGGTTCTTCTGACCAAAAGGCGTGACGACCCCTGACACCTGGTGGCACCAGGGCTCTTCCTTGGCTGGCCAGAATCTGCTGTGCCTCAGACAGAAGCTTACTCTGCAGGTGGAAAACAAGTTCTTTAAAAGGGCTGACCCTCGATGGATGCGTAGGTAACACCCCTCTTTAAAAGGGTGCAGCAGAGCAGACAGGATTGTGCGTTCAGGGTGGTGTGGCCGTAGAGCAAATATTCCAAAAATGTATATGGAACCAGAAAGGACCCTGAGTAGCCCCAGTAATCTTGGGAAAGATTCCTGGGTCCCCACATTTGCCCCAAAGCGTGCAGGCGCCTCCCCCTACAGAAAAGGCCTAGACTGTTCTCGTGTGCGTGGCTGTCTTCGTATAAGCCCTAAATCGCAGGCCTGCACAAGTCTGCAAACTCGTTCTTAAAATTGTTCTGTATTCAGTGAGCATGAGTGTTTACATTAACCTTAGCACTTGGAGTTCTAGCACAGCTGCAAGAAATTAATGAAATGAATTAAATGAATCTAAGTAATGCCCACCCCCTCTCGGCCACCCTTTGAGGAAATAATCTTTTTCGCTAGTTGCAGAAAGTGACTTTCCCTTTGTCTTTTAAGAAAGATTTGGTGGAATTTCATTCCCTTTTGTCCCTTTGCTGGTAAAAAGCATTGTTTTGCCAGCGGCCTCCTGCTGAATTGCTGTGACGTGCCTGCGGCTCCATTAGCTCAGAGACCCGACAGCCTCGTTAGCCCTTGATGGTCTGCTCTTGAACGCGGTTACCATCAGCTCCCTGTCGGGATTCCAATCATTTATCCCCACAAGCCGGTCTGGTCTCCACGGCCCCTCCTGCAGAGCCCGGGGACTTTCAGGGACAACTTCCGCAGCCTGTGGGCTTGGTGCGCTCAACGGTGAAGGTGACTCTGGGCGACCTTCAGTTGGGTTTTCTCATCCTGGTCTCTCCGCCTACTTCATTCTTTCCTCCCTCCCTCCCTCTCTCTTTATCACAAACACAGATATTTATATTTTCAATTAATATTAGCTTAATAGTTGCTATTTTGAGACAACATAGCAACAGCAAGCCCTGCTGGTCTTCTCCCCAGTATCCACTCACTCGTCTTTCTCCATCTCCTTCCAGACAGAGCCTGGATTTTGTTCATGTTGTTCCCCTCTCTCTACCCTCAGAGGAAGTCTGCTTCCTGAGAGTAGGGCACTTTGGGGCTCAAGCCAATCACCATAGCTCTGTTTTCCTCGTTAGCAATGATTTAAAGCACTGATTTTCAACCTTTTTCATCTCATGGCACATATAAACTAACTACTAAAATTCTGTGGCAAAACCAAAGAATATGTTTTTTGCTCATATGACAAAAAAAGGTATAATTTTAATTGACTTAAGAAAATAATAGTAATTACCTACCCTTTTGGCTCCAAAGTGACTTTTTAAAAAATCAGGTGCCTATACTTGTATATAAGGATTCCTGATACCAAGAAATAACCAATGAAATGCAACCTTATTGTGTGACGTGACCAGTAAGTTGCAACTGTATGATATAACTTATATATTTATGATTCAAGACAGAGCATTCATACTGGACGGCTGTTGTTGTGTTGGCTGCTGTCATTCTTTAATTTCACAGTCTAAGGGAAAAGAGGTCAGTGCCCCTCACTAAATAGGTGCTGCATGCTTTAAAAATTCTTGCAGTGTAATCAAACTCAGGTTAGGCTGGCTGCCATAATGACAGCCAAACTCTTGAGACAAGTGCTGATAAGAAGGAAAGAGGTTTATTCAAGGGCCAGCAAACAAAGGAGATGGGGGACTCTTGTCCCCAAAGCACATCTTAACATCTCAGTGCAGGCAGAGGTTTTTATAAGGAGGGAGAAGGAGAGCAGAAGACAGAGACTGGGGGAGGGGCTGTGGATGTGCAGGCAGTGTCCTTGCTGGTCCCGATACAGACTTTCATGGTCAGTGTCCCTGAGTTGGCCATCTGGTGTTTTGTCAGTGAATTCCTTTGTCTGGGCAGTCGGCATGAGCCAGGGCCTTGAAGGTCAGGCTGCTCCTTAGGTTCACACAGGAACTGAAACTGCTGATTCTAGTATACTAGAATTGTTTTGAGAAGACAATATCAGGTCAGAGTAACAAGCTGGGTTTGTCACCCACCAAGATCAATATGGGTAACTTTATATAAGTATAGGGTACTCATTCCCCGTTACAGTGACACACCGGTTAAAAATTGCTGATTTAAGCATTGGCCCATGAAACAGGTGGGAAGCCTGCCCGAGTTTCTGGGCAAGGCTCTTTCACTGGTGAGAAGTGCCCATCCTTCTTTTGAATGTTACCTTGTCTGGCTGTTTGGGCCAGAATTGCTGTGGGTGTATTTGATTCATGGGTGGTCACAGCCTGAGGAGCCAGTTAACCCACTGAGAAAGGCCGAGTGGGGCGATGACGAGGGCCTGGCCCTTGATGACATTATTGAGCCACCGGGTTAACCAGCCCGGGAGTCACTGCACCTCAGGTCCCTCTGTTATTTGAAGTAATGAAATCCCTTTTTTATTTAAATCAATTTGAGTTGTGTTCCGGTTCCTTGCGAGAAAAAGCCTCCTAGTTCAGTAGCTCGGGGCCCCTTTCTAGTGGGTCAGCGTGTGCAATTGCGTTCTCTCTCAGAGCGACATGTATCTGCTTACAGGTTTATTGGGAGGGTTAAATAACACAAATAATAATAATAATAAACACTTATTGAGCCCTTATTGTGCACAGGATGGTGCTGAACACTTTGCATATTTCAAATATTTAATGGACCTGCAAAGGTTAAAATGGTGGGTGTCTTCGAGTCCACTAATGCATTTGGTGCCATGGAGAGCATAAATGTGTGATGTGTCCTTGTTTTTAGGAATTGATAATATAGTCAGGAGGAAGCTGGTTTGGGATGTATTTCATTTACAAGAAATCACAGTGAGTAATATTAGAAAGCACGTAAGTAACTACGATATGGTAACACACTGAAGTATCATTTGAGGGGGACAGGGAAAGAAGGTTGGGGAGTAGGGGACTCAGTCTTGGAAGGTCTTGAAAAGGAGACAGAGTGCATAGGACCTGACATAATAGAAACGAGGGGCCATTGGGAGTTTCTGACTCGGGGAGTAACATGATTACGGTATTTAGAGAAGACGAGTCAGACAAGGAAGAGACCGAAGCTGCGTAAGTGGGTTGGGAAGCTGCTGTGGTATAATCTAGGTGGAAGGTGGAAAAGTCTAGATTACATTTGCAGCCCTCTTCCATTTCTTCAGAGCTCAGAAAGCAGGATGCCCCAGTTTAAAAATTCACCTTGCATTTTGGCTCAAGAACTCTCTATGTTCACAATAATGGCCCGAGAGAATCAGGGTACTTGGGTGACTTCTAGGATCCCAGGGGTAGGTTAGCTTATGTTCAGTCTCATTTGGGAATTATTTATGTTTTTAAAAATAGTCCCATTACATAACATTTTAAAAGTCGTTTAGCGTATACAGTGATTATCCGTTAAGCAGACTGTCGAAACAGGAGTGTCCCGTTCGTTCCCTATCATTGTGGACAAACGGAGAGTAATTTCACTGCATTGAGAAATTAAATGGTCTCTGTATTTACCAGTTTGGAAAACTTAATTGGTAATTTACAGGCCATTTTCATACTTTTTAAAGACCCCCCCCCCCCCCCCAGGATTTATTTAGTGGATGTGGCTATAAATAGTCTTTTTTCTTCCATACCCGAGGAGAAAGCCAGGCTCGCACGTTTCAGGTGGCATTTTCTCTGGTTAGCGGGAAGTAGAATTGTGGAGAGAACATACCTAGAAAAATGCTATCTGTGTCAGATAACAACCGAGTGGTTTAAAAGGACAGGCGTGAGCAAATCACAGGCCGAAACAACAGAAAAGGAACAGGAGAGGTTAATGACAAGCTGACAAGCCGCCGGGCAGAGGAGACCGGGACCAGAGCCGGGCAGCTCATTACCAGTGCAGACATAAAGCCCGGAATGAGCACAAGGTCAAAAACAGAGTTGTCACTTCGGACCTCCATTTCGGGAAACAAATCATTTGAGGCCTCGATGTTGTCATGAAAGGTTACTTCCTGCCCTGTCATCAGATTTTTTTTTATTGTTTCTCGATGGTTTTGGATGTAGAAAGCATCCAGAGGAAAAGCCGGCAAAACCACTGGCCACGCCTCTGACTACAGTATGAGCCCGATTTCAGCATTTTGAATATTGTGCACCGGAAAGGAAAGACCTGTACAAACAGGCCCGCCCCCCCTCCCGCGCCATTGGAACCAGAGTTTAAGAAATTATACGGAATAAAATCACACATTCATAGAAAAAGAGGTGCATCGTTTTTCCCCATTTCTTTCTTGTGTCTTTCATAAGCAAATGTTAAATTACACCCGGCTTATTTGGACCCCACATTTCTAGGGTGAGCTCTTCCAACGGCCAAGAGGCAGGTCAAGGCGTGTCACCATTCCCAAAGGACTCCACGTCGGGGCTCCCTTTTGGGATTTTATCAGCCCTGGGTTTAAGTGGCATGGAAGACACTCATTTTAATCATTTCTTGGAGGATAATATCCTGTGGACCCACCTCATTTTAATCCTGTAAATATTTATTAAGGGGGCTTTTGCATGCGACAAGCAAGTTAGATAGTGCCCTGTCCTTGGGACGTCAGGCTCCCAAGACCTCAGCCGGGTGTGGGTATTGTGGGTCGTGAGGGACATGACCGTGAAGCCCAAACCCCAAGGACGAGTAGAATTTGTCAGCTGATGAGGAATAGAGTCCCTGGGCAGAGGCCACTGAATGTGTGAGAGACGAGAGACAGCCCAAGCTTTCCCCCGGCTGTAACCCTAATTTGGGAGGAAGTTAGTGGGTGCGGAGAAAAGTGGGTGGATATGGGGCCGGGTAAGAAAGACCTGCCCCTTGTTCCCTCGGCGGAAAGATGGTAAACCGTTTCTCCACCAGTACAGATCCTTAAGGACACTGGGCAAGAGGGACAGGAAAACGGGGCCAGACTGAACCCCTTCTTGGTTTTTCATTAGACTAATTGCCCGATTTCCTCCAGGCGAGCCTCGGTTCTTGTTAATCCTGGGCTCCCGAGACCGAGCCCTGCTCTGCTCTGGTATCGGCTTCCTTCTGGGGCTCATTCCTCCCCCCCCCCAAGCAAGTCAAGGCACCTCGGTTTCCAATCGGAAGTGGACCCTTCTCCAAGGAAGACACCTGGGGGTGGGCGCTCCGTTCTGAAGAACGGAAACACTTTCTCACTTGGAAACAGGCTTATGAGTCTCGAAAGGCCGCGCACAAATCCCCCGGGACCCGAGAACCGAGGAGGAGGGGGGAAGGCAGCGCTTTCTCTCCACAGCCACCCCCGAAAACACGGTCAGGGCCGGCATGTTGTTTCGCATGCTCTCCTTCTGGTGGGCTTCATTCCGTGCCATGGCTCGCTCTGGGCTGCCCAGCCTCACCCAGGGGGGTCCTTAACGACAGGGGCTCAGCCGTCATCTCTGTACAAATGCAGCCAAATCCGATGGGCTCGAAATGGAAAACATTTCAGTCCCACGATGGTGGTTTTAATGTTGGATGTGCCTCGTGCCTGATGGACTCTGGTAACTGAGAGGCTAATAGAATTAATTGTTCCTGAAGCGATGGCACCTTGGCTATGGGCCTGCTTTTTAGGTGCTTGTCCATATGCTTCAGAGAACATCGGTCAGGTGAATGGAACTGTATTACTGGGCTGTGTCATCCAAACGACGTGGCCTCTGCACAAAGCGGGGGAGGGCGGTTCTTCGAAGAAACGTTCTTAGGTGGAGGACAGGCCGGGGTAGGCAGGCGACAGGTGCATGTCCTGTGTGGTGACATGGGCCTGTGACTGACTCAAACTTCCAGGCTGGTTGAGGGAAGGGGGGCAGCTCTGGACTTGATTGTTGACGGGACGCACCTTCTGGCCTCATTCCTGTCACATGGGAGTGCGTGAACTTGGGTAAGTTCCATGATTCCGACGAACCTCTCTTTTCCAGGCCGTCCAAAAGAAATCGCCTGCATTTCCTTGACTCTTGGACTGGAGCGCTTTCTAGATGCACCGCTGAGTATTGCATAACAGAGTAACGGACCCTGTGGTAAATGTACTTAACAGTTGTAAGATGCATTTCAACTTCAGAAAATGCAAAGTATCTTTTAACAAAGGTGTCGGACTCAAGGAGACGGCCGTGGGAAAGCTTGACATTGGGGTTTGTTGTAAAGATTAGAGGGTGTGGTATGTGGTTGGCAGGAAAACATTCTGTTATTCATCTCACTTGGGCTTGGTTGGCTGTTTTGGTGGAGGGCTATTGTCTTGATGTATTTTAATTACGAGCGTCTGGATTAGATGATCTCGGATGTCTCTTGCCCCAGTTCCGTCGCTGTGCGTGCTGGCAGCGACCCACATTCCTTCAGTGAGCATGAAATTCAAGCAGCCCCTGAGATCCGGGGGCCAAATGCCTGAGCCGTTGGGTGAGTGGCCTTTTCCTTCTGAATTATGCTCAGTGTTGGCCCCCGGGCCCGGGAAAGCCACGTCACCTCTGTCTGGTTTGCAATATTGTCAGCACCAAGCAACTCGCCCAAATTTTAACAAAACGATGTGGAGAACCGGCCGGGCCTCTGCCACAGTAATTTATACTTTAGAGGAAAAAGCCGCCCAGAAAGGCCGCGGGAACAGCTGCATTTATTCCCATTTGTCAGTTACGGCGTCTTCCTCAGAAAAGCCTTCTGTTGGAGATTCGGAGAGTTCAGCCCGTTTCCTGGACGAGGCCCACGCTGGCCCGGGAACTAGCCAAGTGAGAGCAGTGGTCACTTGGAAAACATCGGTACATTACCCTCGAAACGGTTTTTCTAGGGAAACGTAAGTCTAAGCAGCTGTGTGAAAACCCGCTGCAAGGGCTGCCTTTGTTCGTGTCTCCAGAAGTGCGGTGCCTGGGGGAAATCTCACACGTTTGCAACCCCTCCTCCCTTTCCGTGCGAGCTGGATGCCCGTCTTTCCGCTAAAAAGGAGATGACTCGCTTCAGTTCCCCATTTCCCCCTTAATAATGAGCCCCACTTTCTAACCGGAACGAGGGCTTGCAGGCCAATAATCTCTCGACCCAGAGGGTCGAACGGCCGTTCAGCGTGGCCCGTACCCGCCGCCACTCGGTGGATGTACCCGGGAGCTCCCGACGGGTTGGTTTTCTGGGGAGGGAGGGGAAAGAAAACCTTTGCTCAGAGTGACCGAATCGGGCCCGTGCCCGGCACTGTCGCCTGCGTGAGTGTTTTCCCAGCCGTGTTCTGTCTGAGGAAAGGAAGTTTCAGATGGGGCTTGAAACTCACGGCCAATAAATCAAAAAACCGCGATTATAAACACGCACATTCGGCCACGCAGCTGATTACCTTCCTCTTCAACGCACCGTGATAGCGTCTCATCTTACAAAACGCCGTGTCCTTCGTTCTAACCACCACGAGGACATTTACTAGTTGCTCCGGGTTGGGCACTGCGCCAAGTCCTCTACATGCATTATTTTATTTAATTCTCACAGCGAACGCTCCACATTATAACCTTGATTTTGGAGAAGAGGGAACAGAGCCGGCAAGGAGCACATTCTCTGTTCACGGTCTCTCCACGTTGCGGTCGGAGGGCTTTTAGAAACCAAGTTGGAAACCGGATCGCGTGACTCTCCTGGAGGCAAGACTTCCGGCAGCTTCCCTTCCCTCGGGCCCTGTGTGGTGACTCACGACCCCTTCTTGTCCCCACTTTCCCACAGCCCTGTACACTGTAGCCACCCTTGTCCTACAGCGGGTCCCCCTGCCCAGGGTACCCTCCTTTAACCCCTTGGCCAGGCTGACCAGTCGCATGCCCCAGGTCCCATAACGCTGCTCTAGACCCGACGTGGGACGGGGACCCGCTGCTTTTGGTTCGCAGCATCGCTCACAGCGTTTGATTGCATCTCTCTGTGTGTGGTTATCTGATTACCGTAAGGCCCACGAAGAAGACCTGGTGCTATCCTTGTGTCCCTGGAGCCACCGAGTTTTCTGGTGCTCAGTGGGCATCTGACATGTTTGTTGAATGAATGAGTGAGTGACTAGGACTGAAAAGAATTTTTGTCTGACCCAAAGCTTGGCTGCGTTAAAACCTTTAGTAATAAAACGGCCAGGTTCACCCGCACATGACTAGGGGACGTTTCCCCCTCTCGGGCGTAATGAAGGCTGAGGAAGGAATTAAGTTCACTTATAGGGAACACACACACAGTTTTGCACATCGCGTTTGTGGTGTGCGAGGAACTGTGCCTCCTGAGACTACTGTATTTCCCTTTCTTCGGTCCTATTTTACAGTAAGTAAACGGCCGTGCATTCCAGGTTGTGCCAAGTCACTGTGGCTGCCACAGGCTCTGCCCTCCTCTGTATCGTAGAGGAAACAGGTCCCAGGGTCAGTAAATCCCGTGGCTTCGTCTGTGATCCTGGGTAAAACATGGGAACCGCATCATCCCCGGTATCACTGCCTTGACGACAGACGGCCTCAGATTCCAGTTTGCCAAACCGGAGCCCTCTGGCTCGGCCAGGCGGCCAGGGGTAGCCGTTTCATTGCTTTGCATCGCCGGCGAATACAGAAACTTTCTAATGCAGTCATACTTTCACCCCACGTTATGCTCTGCACCGTAACTGGGGGAAATTACAAGACCTTCGGGTCTGGTTTGCCCTCGGGAATTGGGAACGCTGTCCATTTTGTTGTTTATCAGTGAGGTTTTGTTTTTTTCCAAAATGTTTCCTCAAAACATAAATGACCTTTTAAGAGCACAGTGTAGATTCCCGGCAGCTTGCTGACTGTTCCCTGAACACACCTGTACTTCAAGGAATGAGACCTTTTCCGAGGTCGTTTGGCAAAACAGGCGCCTTATGTTCCATGCCGGGTAATAAGTGCTGGTTTTGCCTCGCGTAATTACTTAACGGCCTTTGTATAATAAGCGAATACTTTTAAAATAAAACCTGTCCCCTCCCCTCCTCCGACACCCTCCCCTCGGGCAACCGTCAGTTTGTACTCTTGTACCTATCAGCCTGTTTCTATTTTGTGTTAAGGCACTTGGGGAAAGCGCACATTCGAGATGTTTAAAAATAAAATTATATTCTAGCTCTCAGGAGACTGAATAGACAATATGTTGGACATTTACACCAGTACATTGGTGCTTAGGAAACAGTCTCTTTCTTCCCGTGTTCTATGCTTTTGTGCACTGAAGAAAAATTTCATTCCCTCATCACGAACCTGTCTTGTACGGAAACTAATCAGCCCATGGATTTTTTTTTATAAAGGGTGGCACCAGGTTATTTAAAATGTATTGTCCAGTAGCCACAGGTACTTTTACATTAAAGTTAGCTAAATGCTTCAGTTAATAATGGTCTAATCCACTTTAAATTTGCGTGTTGGCATTTCATGTTTACCAATAAATCAAGGAATTGTTTGATACCTACAGTCTCAACATCGAATCTAAATAACCATACAGGGAGACCCATCCCATGGGTATATTGTTTCCTATAACCGTTTACTTCTGTTTATAGTAAAATCTTAGCTGGTTTTAAAACACTGACATTTACTAATCTCCCAGCCCTTTACTTTGAGAATATTTTCACTGATCTTAACTATTTAGAACCAAGTAATATATAACAGGGATTCATTAAACATGGATTTTCATTTTTATAGGATTAAAAATATTACTTTTAAAGGACTTTTCCTGCCATGAAAGAAGTCCAAACAAGTAAGCAAAGCAACAAATGAATAACTACAGGACTTGGAATGAATTAAAGCAGAGATTGGCAATAAAGTAATTAGATCAGTGAATGGAAGCATCCTGGCAGACAAATGAATCACAGGAGAGCATGTACTTTAAGTCGCTGGGTAATGACATCGAGAGATTTATAGCAACGTAGCCAGGCTCTGCCACTGTTATCGGATGGGAGGTTAGCTGGGGCTGGAGGTGCCACATAGAAACTTTTAGCTCACAGAGTGACTTGGTCTTCATATCTTAATATTCTAATCACAGGTTATTTCTCAATGAGCCAAATGTATATTATATATTTTTGCCAAATAATATGTCTGTTTCTGTGTTTGGAATTATGGAACATAGAGAGCTAGAGATGAGCTATAGTACTGATCGATCTAAGTAAAATCAGCTCATCACCAGCTTTCAAATGATGGGCACGAAAGCCACTTGGAGCCCCCTCCTCTGGCCTCGTAGAGGCCTCGCTAACTAATCAGTGGGGTGATTCTCACCGAGTTTCTCCCACGTCCCAGCAGTTAGGTGGGGCCACTGGACTCACTTTGGACATTAGGCTGTGGATGGAGGTGAAGTCCATCACCCTTAGACTGTGGATGGAGGTGATGTCCATCAGAAGAACAGAACCCATGCTGTTAGTCATCTTGCTTGGCCAGGTCAGAGGAGGCTGTATTATCCATATGTGCTTATGTTTGTAATAAAGTCAAGGAACCTATATCATACAAACTATTAAAGGAAATTAACTGAGTAAGAACCTCAAGATTTTAATTACCCGTTAGATCATGGTTCTTAAGTACCATTCACCCAGGTTTCTACATTACCCCTGACTCCAAGTACCAATAGCTAAGGACCCCATAGCCACAAGGTCAAATGTCCACACAGCCATTCTTTAAGGACAGTAATTCTCAACGTGACACATGCCCAGGATGCCCAAGAATCATAATCTCTGGGAGACAGCCCCGGCATCTGTATTTTGGAAAGACACAGATACAGAAAAATCTGGGTCTTTGGTCTATATAAAAATGACTTTATTTCCACCTTAGTAATAACTTCCCGCTGGCTTATGGGGTATGGGACACGAAGTCATTTCTAACCACTGTTTCCTCGTATGGTTTAACTGTCTGTTTATTATGAGTGTTATTTGCAAAGACTGAGACACCTCTGGGGAAATGTTCGAAATCCTTTCTGTTTCCAGGGCTGGAGGAGAGTTTCCCCAGGTTTTGATCCACTAATTTATTTCCTCAAGGCCTCAATGTTAGACACGGAAAGGGCCACGTGGGAGCTGACATTCAGATGAAATCGCTACACGTGTTTGTTTGAAGGTAATTATTGAAGTAAACACAGTTGACATTATTCCAGCATGCCAGGTGCAGGATGCACGGATGTACGAATGTGTGCGTCTTGGGAACAGCAAGCCGCCCTTGGTGTATTCGCAAGTTTGTAAAGAAAAATACTTGATATTTGCATGCTGGCAGAAGAATTTTTTTAAAGCTTTTGCGAATTATGAAGTCCCTGCAAAGCCTGAATTTGTGGGCACACGTGAATTCCATCTGCTGCTATTAAAACAACAACAACTGTGTCTTTATATTTGGGAAGATATGGGTGAGATAAATTCCCATGCAGGTATAGATGTGAACGTGTGTATTCATGCCTACATCTGTGGCAAGTCGGACTGTGCACATGTAGTACGTGTTCCTCCGTGATCAGCTTCATGAGCCACTGCCCTGCGATTAAGATCTTATTTCTAAACATCTCCTAATCGGGGAGAGTTTTCTGATTAAACCATGGACTTCACAGCCACACTGGCTGGGTGTGAATTCCAGCTATCGAGCTAACTAGTTGTATGATTCGGGGAAACTCACTAAATGTCCCTGTGTCTCAGTTCTTCACCTGTGACGGGGAGAATGCTCGTCACCCGTCACCATGACGATCCCGTTCACTTCAGAGGATTGTTGTGAGGCATAAACGAGGTAATACATTTAAAGTGCTTAGAGGAGGGCCCGGCGCAGACAACGCCCAGGCTGCCTCCCCCCTCCAAGGGCGTTGGCTTTATGTGCCACTGGCCCTGGAGCTCCCGCCGTTTTATGAGTTTCACCTCATGGTTTCCACTCTGTTGGAAGCCCCACCAGATGTTCTCTCTGGTCCACGAGGCTGCTGCTGTGACGGCTCGGTCAGTTTCCCGATTTCTTCAGTCATGCAGCCGTGGTGGTTTCCAGGAGAGAGTTTATGGCATCGTCTGTTGGCCTGCTTGTGTCGCCCGGTTTCCCTTCACTGCGTTTCCATGTCTACTCACACCTCCTGACACTGTGGGGAGCACAGGGGGCCTTTCTTTCTTCATTTCCCTGAAGGACCCCTAGCTTCAGCATGGTCTCCACGTGCTGAGGTCCTGAGCGTGCATTCCTGCCGATTTGTCCACATAGCCCGTGGATGGGAGGAAAAAGGCATCTGCTATCTGCTCTCTCTCGCCTTCCACTCAGAATCGACCCCTCTTCAGAATTTACGCGCCTCCTTGTTTCACAGACCATCTGGTGACTAAGCATCCAGAGAGAGGGTGTCTTTCAGCGAGCCCTTTAGATGCCCAATATCGTAACTCAGTGAAATGAACCTGTAGTGAAACTCTGGGCACCATGAAGGTGGATGGAGACACCTGAGGCTCCGAGACCAGAGGCTCCATCGTCACGCTTTCCTGGTCCCCTCCTCTGAAAGCTCTAAGGTTCTGTTCCCAATTTAGAACGTCAGAGGTAATGAGCAGAACTTTAAAATTCTGGAATTATTTGAAAACCATATCTATAAGGATATAAACTAACAGAAGAGCCACAGTGTGCTCAAGGGGCAGATTCTATGAAATAGTCCAACTGGACGAGTTCTTTTCTTTTTCTTCTAATCATTGGCATTTAATGTGCCGTCAGCTGTGAAGCGTCACCCACTAATCTTGTCATTTGACACGGAGAGTTGGGGGAATGCTGGCTGCTTGAACAGAGTTATAAATAGGCCGCCAGTCTGCTAATGGATAACATATCAGCATTGCATTTAGAATCTTACTCAATTAGGGCTTCTTTTGTGACTTGCTTGTAGAAAGTAAAAGGAACGTATCACATATGGAGATTAATCGTGGTAAGCCAGGGTGGTTTCATTACAACTCAATGAGAATTCCTCCTGACAGATGTAACGCAGCCAGTTAAGGTAGGCTCTCAACGTGACGCTTTCCAAACAGACACACTTATAACAAGGAATCACAGTTGTCTTTAGCTGGAAAATTCTCATTTAAAACTATTTTTAGTTCTCTGGTTTAAAAAAAAAAAAATCAAATGGGGGAATGGATAAAATGCAAATGTCATGGCATCTAAAAGCCGGTATTTTAATTTAGTTTGTATTATCTGTATCTCATAATCAATTACCAAGATCGTTATTACGAGGATAGAATGCTCAGATCACTCTTCAGCCTATTATAAAATTATTAATCACGTTTTAAACACGTCATAAATCCCAGTGCAGGCAAGGGCTGCCCGCTGGTCAGTTGCCTACGGAGGCCTGATGGTTGAAGATCCCTGGCATTTTCTGCGGCCACCCGTGTTTGCTCAACATTACCTTTAATTACTGCCGGCACATAAAAGGGGGCTGGGAAACAGGTAATCCTATATCACTGGGAAACAGTTCTCCCCGGCTCCTTCCCCTTTCTTCACGCCGGGAGACTGCCTTGTTCTGCACTATCTTTTCATGACGTGTGGTCAGCAGCCTTGGAAGGCGGAGATAGCGTCTCCCCTGGAGCAAAAGGCAGGCGTGATCGCTCTCGGCGGAATGGAGATAGGGCCGAGGCGGCAGGGAAGGCGTCCTCACCGCCCTTTGTGGACGGTTCGCTCAGCTCGGTGTTCTGAATACAGCCTGAGGCCCTTTGTATCGCCCTGTGGGAATCGGAACTTGGGGAATCAGGGAAAACGCTGGCATTCGGGCCCCTGCTACTAGAGCGATAAGCTGTCCTTTGTCTCGGACCCAGGAGTCTCGTATCTTATCGGCAGCCATGGAACCAGGGATTAGAAGTAGAATAAAACCTCAGACCCTTCACAGTTCCTGACCATTCAAGACCCTCTGCTTGGATCTTGTACTATCCAGTTAATATTATTATTTCAAGTTCCTCCTCCTATTCTTTAGGATGTGGGAGTAGCTAGCTGTGCCCACTGAGCCTCCTTTACTCACCTGCAGAATGAATATAATTATATGCCTACCTTATGGCCTATTGGAGACTTAAGGGAAATAACACATGTAAGAAAACTTCGTCTAAAGGGGTGTGCTTGTTCCAGTAGTTGCGACTGTGTTCCGCTGCTCACGCTCCATTTTCTGTTGAAATGTGCGGTTGGTCATTGGCATTTTAGAATTAGAATAATCTGTCATTAGCAGGCTCTCAGGCATCCTTGTGAAATTAGAAAGCAGGGGTAGAATTTTTTGTCTTTTTGTTTTAGTTGGAAGATGGAGACAAAGAAATGTTTTCTATAGTTTCACAGGTTTGGGGTTTCACGTGTCTTAGGAAGCAGTCACAGTTCACGCGTGTTGCATATTTTTCAAAGGCCCAGGGATGGGTGATGGAGAACGGGACAGGGGTTCTGACAGAAAGCAAAGATAGAGGATCCTAGGGTATGTGACTTACTCCCGGGACTCATTTCTCATGGATTCACGGATGCCGGGTTTATTTTCTATAAGCATTTCCTAACCTTGGACATCCTGTCTCAGATAAGATCCCCTTGCTTAGCACACGCCGTTCCCGTGTTTGCTCCGAGGCTCAGATATCCTCTTGACAGGGTGATGAGATCAGATCATCTGCTTTCTTTCCGGTCCCTCAGGGACTCCTGATGATAAACAGAGTGAGTCACCTCAAGCCAGTGCTTTACGTCTCTTCTCTCCAAATAGAGCCACGAGAAAGTCACCTCTGACAAAAAAACACCGTGTTTAGAAGTAATCTCAGTGCTGTCGTTAAAACGTCGCTGAGTATTTTATATGCCGTATCTCATTTCGTTAGAGAAATAACTCAGCAAGACGGGGGTTACGCTGGTTCTTCTCAAACCTCAGTTACTCTGACCCAAGTATGTATTATTCATGTGTTGGAAAGTTAATCTTTCCTGTGCCTGGGGGTAGCTTGGTCTCCCCCAAAGCAGTGACCACCGTGCAGAAACCTTCAACTAGCTTGGGGGCGAGCAGGTGCTGAACCTCTAGAATTCACCAGAGCGACCCTCCTTTGATTGACCCTGGACCGCACTAAAGTGAACCCACCATTGACTCTGTGCACACCTCCCTTCATCCTCCCGTTCACCCACCTGGACGAAGGTGGCAGTTATCAAAATGTGGAGGTGCGATGGGAAAGAGGGTGACGTGGGAGGAGTTAGGAGAACCGCCGCCCTCCTGGGCTCTCCCCAGAATCTAATGCAGAGCAGCTGGGGTTGGATGAGATTCACCTGGGCCAGGCCCGCCTCCGGTGGCCGTTGAGGGCCTCTCTGTCCTTAGCTGGGAAGCGGGAGGCAGTGGGGGGGGGGGGTGTGCTTTGTGCATATCTGTGTGTCAGGGGCTGGTTGGCGCAGGACAAACAGTAGTTTACGAATTTTGAAAATATCCGCTCTGATTGTTACACGACTTGAAGATGTAATTTGAGGGTTCTCCAAAACAAGTGCTTATTTTACCGGTGGGTTGGAAGTGGTCCTACCTAGCTTACTAGGAGTTTATTATTTTGGCTTTCTTTTTGTATATTACGTGAACGGAACCATTTATAAAAGATAAATGATAGGTTTATAAACACAACATTTATACATTTAAGTGGCTACTCTAAAGTGTATTTCCCACGCATTAGATATAATTGATGACCACCACTGCACTGATTAAGTTTGTAAAATGCATGTTATTTCTTATTATATTATAGCCTATTTTACAGTAAGTGATACAATGCAGAGTTAATAGGATTCTAGAAACATGGCACCCTAAAACCAAGAAATTACAGTTGTACCCTACTGTTTGTTGTCTGCTGTTGGCTGTTCAAAGGTGAGTCCCCACAATTCATTATAGGATGCTTCGGCCTTAGGTCATAGTTACCCAAAGGGTCAGATACACGTTTGGGTCGCTCAGGCTCTTTCCTCAGTCTTCCGGAAACCCACACGTGGAAAGAAACATGAACTGTGTGGCCGGTAGTAGGTGTTTTATTCACCTACTAGAGGGAAACGCGCCGCCGGGTGGAGACCGGGAGACGCGCCCCCAGGCCTTCGGTGGGTGTTGACGCAGAGCCCCTAGAGCCCCCAGCCGTCGGGAAACGTGTAAAGGAGGGGACACTTCTCTTCTCCTTCTCAGGGAAACGTGAAGGTGATTCACTGCAGGTTGCTTTTTATAACCATACTGGGATAAAAATAATAAACCTCGGCGCCCTGGCTGGTGAGGGGCGCCCGCCTCGCCCTGCTGTGCCCCATTTTATTTTCTTATTCTCCCGTAACCTTCCATCAGCGCCAGTCTCTCTCCAAACAGAAAGAGGTCGCCGTGAACACGCCCGCCCGGGGTCTGAGAGGACAGATTTACGGCGAGTGAGGCTTTGTTGGAGCGCTCGCCCCTTACGTTCTGCCTCAGGCGCTGGATATTTCTTTTCCTTTCTTGAAATATATATTATTTCCTCTCCTGAAAGAACGCACACATAAAACACACGGGTTATTCCAAGAACTCTGAGACACCGTACACCAGCTAAAAAAAGATTGTAAGAATATCCTCCCTGCCAGGAGATCTACAGTCATCGTGAAAAAATATGATATGAAAAGGGGGACATCTAGGAGCTCAACAGATATATTTTTTTTAAAAAAATACAGCTTTTGCATATTTGTTATACGAAATACTTTATTTTTTTCCCCATAGAGGTAGGCGGGCCTATCCATCCAAAGTCACATGGAAATTAAGCTCTTTTATAAACAGGCGAAGAGAAAACGCCACCGTCCTTCCTTCCCTTTCTATCTTTTTAAAACTTGTCCCCTGGATCATTCAGGTTAGTCACGTACAGCTTCACGGGGGGATGGTTTCCGTCCCGGCCACAGCCATCACTTTGGTGCCCGGCGTGGGGTCAGCCACACACGACTCCCCGTGACTGCGGTGGACGGATCGCCGTAAGCAGGCCGCTCACGGACAGAGGGGTAGCAGTGACAGGTACCTTCTGCTTCCCACGGTCCTCGGCTCAGGCCGTCCTTCGCTCGGCTTGACTATGGCCTCAGATTTTCCGGCTCTGCAGCCTCACAGGAAGGCGCTGGGGCAGACTCTCAGGCACTGCGCCCGAGTGTCGCCGACCGACAGCCTCCGTCTGAGGAAGCAGATTGGGTATTGAAGTCATCCAGACACGACGCATTTCGCTTGCAAGGAAGCTCAGTGGCACGAGGCTGTGCCACGCCTCGGCGGGCACCGAGTCTGGTTGTAGAGAACGTCATCCGCGCCCATCCGAGCCGCCGTTGTTTTGACAGCGGATGGCCCTTCTCTCCGGACGCCGGGCCGCCTTCCCATCCTAACAGTTCGATTAATTTTAACGGCGGCGTCTCTGAGGGCTACGGCTCTGCCCCCGGGCCCGGGCGCCGGAGGCCTGGAAACAGCGCAGACACCCTGCCCCCTAAGCGTTCACAGCTCCGATCAGTCCCACCTTTGCGGGCCTTCTCGGGGACCCGGGCTGGGTGGGTGGCGGGTCGGACCGGGAGCCGGATGCTGGTGAGAAGAAAAACTATCCGCTGCTGATAGTGCAGGTCGGAGAAATCGGGGGCAGAAGCTCAAAGCAGAGGGAGAGGCGAAAACCAGAGGAGAGAAAACCTGGGCTTCTGCAAGGCTTCCTGGAGGAGGGAGGGTGGAGGTTACGGGGCGGAGCAGTCGCCGGGGAGGAGACATGCCCGCTGCGTTTATTAAAGACGGCGCAGTTATTAGAATACGTGGAGCTGCGTCTGAAGCGGGACACGAGCTGCTGAGAGCGCATTTGCCACAGCACCTCCTGTCTGGACACGGGTGAATCCCCGCCCACAGGTACGTCACCGCTCGAGGGCAACTAACTGCACCTGTATTTGGTCCCACGCAAAGGCAAGTGGCCAACTGCGTAGGTAAATAATTTCGCAAGGGGGCAATTAATCCGATTCACAATGTGTGTGGGGAGGCTCTGTTTATTTTTTGCACGTAGCTCGTTGGGAAACCTCTTGAGCTGTGACCAGCTCTTCTCTGCCAGTGGCCGGCCCTGCTTCTGGAAGGCTCGTGCGCGGGAGCCCAGCGTGCCCGAGTGCGAGCCCACGGAGGCCCCCCCTTCCCACCGGCTTGCTGGGCAAGCGCGACGCACCTTCTCTGGCTTCGCGCGCTCGCGAAAGGAGAGGAACTAATTAGAGCGGCGGAAACGCTCCCTTTTTATCACAAGCCGGCGTTAATGCAGTCGCTTCAGTGTGCCACCGTTCCTTCATAAGATCCAACAAAATCACCGTAATGCGCATAAACGGCCGTCCTCCCCGGGATAAAACCCGATTAATGACACGGCCTGTGTTTCCAGAAACAAACACCATTTAGCAGCCATTCCTTTGGGGAGAGAGTTTTCTTCACCGGCGACCAGGTGCTTTGGACCGAAAAGGAAACAGAGTTAATAACAGCGAGAGGCTATTCGTACGCGGGACACTCCCCGCCCTGGCGCGGAGGAGGAGGCAGGTTCGTTTAGAAGGATCGTAAAGAAAATGCGCTTATCTGTGTGAAACGCGGCGCTGCTGGCTCCCCCCTTCCTCCGAAGGGTCAGAGTTATTTTAAATGACGAATTCTCGTGCCGATGAGGAGCCGACAGACGAAAAAAAAAATTAGTCTTCCCCAAATTGAAAACCCGCGGCCTTCTTTGCTTGGTACGTTTCGAACAGCAAAGGCAGGACGCTTTCGGAGGGCGAGGCGGCCCAATCCCCTTGGACCCGGGGCTCAGGGGGACCGATCCCCCCCCGCCCGTGGGCGCAGGTGACCCGTGTCACCCGCCTGCTTGGGTTCAGTAGCAGGCTTTAGGAAGGACAGAGGAGAAGAGCCCACGTTTGGCGGTGGCCTTCTGCTCGCAAGCTCCTTGTTTCCAAGCGAGAGCGACTCCTTTCCGCTGAGAGCAGACTCGGAAGTCAAGGCGGCACCTTGAGCGCAGGGTGCCGGCTGCCAGCCACCCCGGCCCCGCGGGTTCAAGCCACAGGACCCTACGGTCCGGCCGTCGTGGGAGTCGGAAGCTGGGAATGGACTTCCCGGGGCCAAGAGCAAGGCGTGGGCAGGAGGGCATCGCCCTGGAGCCCTCGGGGCGCGGGGCCTTCCTGGCCTTTCCCACAGTCCCCAGGCTGCTGCTTTGACCCGTCGCCGGCCGGTGCCCTTCCTTGGCCTCCAGTGTCAGCAAGTGCATCGCTCGGACCTCTGCTTCACGCCCACCCCTCCTCCTGAGCTCCTGCCCCAGTCCTGGTCGTCACACAGGACCCACCCGGATAATTAGCAAATTAACTTGGGACATTTATTTTTTTTGCCACGTAAGGTAACATATTCCTAGACTTCGGGGCAGTTGTTCCCCCGGTGGCCACACCGGCGTTGCTGTTCTTGTTTGGTTCCTAATCGCGGGCTGCACCCGCTTAGGCCACGCTTTCCCTCCGCGCCCCGGAGCTTCTGCCAGGGCGGGACGCTTACCGGGCGCGGGCCCTCCCAGGGTTCCGGTGACTGTGCCCGAGTGTCTGCCGAGTCTGTCATATGCCCTTTTTTATTGTTCGTTCACAAAACCGCGGCTTGCTGCTTGTCTGCTACCAGGCGCTGGGTAAAAGGCAGGCAGTCAGCGGCGACTCACGTCGGATCCTGTAGATGGAGACTAGTTCCGCTTCCTTCCTTTTAAATTACTGAAAATTGTTTCCGAGGCGCAGAATGTGGGTAGAGTACCCATTACTCCCCCCCCCCGCCCCCAGTTCCTGTGATTTGTGGTGTCACCCTCGTTAAAACGGTAAAGGAGAGACAACCTAGAGAAAGGTCAAACCTTTGTTGTTGTTTTTAAAAAGTTTTCCACAAGCGTTTTAAAGAAAACAAAACCCCACCTTATTTGAGCTCTTCAGTACGTTGCCTTTTTACCTCTGTCATTAATTTAAACTTCATTTTTATGCAAAAACTGAGGTTTTCCCTGGTCAAGTGAAATAATATGCTCTAATGGGAGGTGGACCTGAGACTTTCCAACACCAAAAACTTCCAATGAAATGGGGGGGGGAAGGCAATGCCAATGGAAAGGGGTATAGTGTGTGCAAGTCGGGACCAGGCAGGCTGTTGCTCGACCCCACAAGCCCCGTTTTCGTTTCCTCTCGTAGGGGCTCCTAAGCGCGCTCCGATAAGCTGTGCTGGGCTGTGGCGTTTTCTGGAGGACTTCATGCGTTTTTGCAGTTTCCTGTGTGTGTCGAATTTAGTAGAGGAGCTCCTGAGACACCCTGAATCTCAGCGGTGGCTGTCGCGAGGCTCCTTGGGAGCCCTTCGCGTGTCAATCAAATGTGAACTGACGGAGGCGCCGTCCCTGAGCCCCCGGCAGAACCGAAGCTCGGCAGCTTCTGGGCCTCCCTCTCCCAGTAACTCCACTACAAGCTTCCCGTTCAGTGGGTGAGCAGCTTCTCTGACCTCACTAAGGAGAGGCCGCAGTCCCCCCTCCAGGCGCCCTCAGCACTCTCAGCGCCGACGCCCGAGGGTCCTGTTCCCTGAGACGCCGGGGCCGGAGCTCGGGCGGCTCCTCTGGTCCCACCGGCCGTCCCTGCGGTCCCCGCCGGTCCTCTCGCTGCGGGAACCATCCCCTTCATCCCAGGCCTTTAAGCCGCCCCAGGAAGCCTCCCCCCGACCCCACGTGTGTTTTCGAGTTGCCCTCTGAGCATATATTACCGTGGGTTCGCGCGGGGATGGCGGCTGCTCGGCGGAATGGCAGAAAAGTGAAATAACTTAACAGGAAGTAGCATCAGGAGGTAGTGAAAGACACTGAGCACTAATTTGGGTAACATTTTTAGAGCCCCCATGAAAGGGTCTGTAGGTAGTCCGTGTGCTCGCAGCGCTTTGCATTCCCTCCCGTCGACTCCGTGGCTCGCCGCGTGCCGGGGTGTGTGTGTGTGGGGGGGGGGGGGTGGTGAGAGACTGCGGTTTGGGGATATTTGACACGAGAAGCTGCCGGACGTGCCAGCCAGCAGCTGACGACTGGGCAGATGAGCCCTGAACGACGGAGCTCGGCTCCCCGGGCACCGTGTTCCCCTTCTCCTGCTGACCTCGAGCAAGGTCAGGGCCCTCAGCAGGCGGTTCAGCCCCTGCCTGCTGAGCCCCTCACGACCTCACGCAATACGGTAAACTTGGCGGATGCCCCGCAGGGGTTTGGCGTTTGGAAAATCAAGCTGCGATGTTGAGCAACAGCAAAGGTACTACAACTGTGGAGACTTCAGACTGATCTCATGGGAGCACCAGTTTCCTAGACAAGACAGATGATAGATTTGGGACAAAACCAATAGAGAATAAAAGTTAAGTCCCAGGGAGCTGGTCAGCGCATCCCTGGGTGTCCCGGAGGAGAGCCACGTGTTGACAACCGGGGAGGAAAGCTGGGACGCAGCGGAGAATGATGCTCGGATCTCACGACAGGATATTGCATTGGCTCCACTTGCTCCTTGCGCCTGAGACATAATTGAATGCTCTTTAATGTGTCTCTCTTCCCCCAAGCAAGGTGCCCTGACCCAGTTACCGAACTTCCGTGGCAGTTTTAGATGAAGGGCTGAGGGAGAGGGTCATGAGTCTGAGACAGCAACAGAAAATTTAATTTACTCTGCCGATCTCCCCGCCTGTTTGAAGTCTTCTGGCAAAGTATCGATACCGTTTTGCTTAGCCCGAGTATTTCTTCTAGCTCAAAAAGTACAAATAATATTTGTTTACGTGACAAGTTCTCTGAGCTGATCTTCAGTGGAGGATGTTAAATGAAGATAGGGATGAATCCATATTGACTTAATTTGCAAAGTGCTCAACAACAAGCTATGGTCACGTGTAGTACCTATTGTTCAATTAATACGAGCGCACAGATGTTACTGGGCTGCAACTTTAGGTTAGTCCCCTCGGGAGGGCCCTGGAGGGTGAAATACCTCCGCTAAAAAAGCAAAAGCCCAACTCATGTAACCTTCCGCTAGAACATAACCTCAGTCTCTGACTTGTTTTTGCAGTTAAACCTATCGGGAGACATTAGGATCCATCTCTAATCTGCGAATAGCTAGATATGCCTCACATCAGACCAGGACGGGTGGGGTGGAGCCCACACACTGCTTGGACTTGGGAGAGATTAAACTCCACACACGTGCTCACTGAAGCTCATGGCCAGCCCAGGGAAGCTTCCGATTTGGGCAGAAAAGGGGAAGCTCCCTCGTTTTGGTGGGGGAAGGGGGTTCATCGAAGTTATTTGTTCTCAGGGAGGCAGGGTCGTGTGGCGTAGTGTCTCTCAAGTGTCACACGCCTGCCTGGGAACCAGGCGGTTCTCTGCGGCTTTTGTTAACATGCCGATTCTGATTGAGTGCAGATGGGACCCGACCTCTGTTTCTAACCAGGTGAGGCCAATGCTGCTGGTCTTAGGACCATACTTTGAGCAGGAAAAGGCTAAGGGGACGAGACCTGCATGGATCCTGAGGTTAGATCCTAGTTTCCCTCCTTGGCTGATCTGCCTTGGGCAACTCCCTGAACCTCTCTGAGCTCCAGTTTGCTTTCCTGATAAATGGAATCCATTTAATAGGAAAGTTGTAAACGTAACAGGAAATGTAGGTAAAGCTTTTTCATTTTATTTTATTTTATTTATTTTATTTTATTTTATTATTTTATTTTATTTTCATTACCTTTATGGACCACGTCCATTGCTATAAATATCTATTGAAAATAAATAAAATCTCATACACCGTTATTATCATTATTTACTATTTTTGGTGGGGGTGTGACCACTTTTTCACCAGAATTTGTCGAGTTGTTCCAGATGCAGGGGAAAAGAGAAATAAGTATTATTAGTAGGTTGGGTGGACTGGATAGAAAGGGGCCGTAATCACAGGCTGGTCTAGGGCAGCACCGCAGCCTCACCTGGGCGCTTGTCCGGCCTGCGCCCTAACCTGTGGGAACCACTGATGACAAGGAGGGAGCCGCCCGCCCGTCCGGGAGGCGCCGGGGTTACGGGGCCGTAAACCATCCTGGCTGTGGGCTCCCAAGAAACCTGATTCCACCCTCTGAGTCCAGCCCTTTCATCAGGAAGTGGTTCTGCTCAGAACGTCTGAACTCGTTGTGACTAATAAAACAGCAAGACGGTAAATCATGAGGAGCCTGGGCGCGAGGTGCTGATGGGGATGCGTACAGGGCAGAGGTTCATAAAAACAAAGAAAAATAGGAACATCTGGCAGAGCCCAGGGGTCAAGGAAAACTGATCCGAACAGAACCAGATCAGGGACAAGTGTGAGGACTGTTTAAAATTAGAATAAGCCGGCCCCGTATCTAACCCCGCCGGGCTTCTCTGCATTGCGCACGGTAACGAAATAGAAGTTGTTGCTCTGCGGAAGGAAACTTAAAGAAACCATCACGATTTTGGACTATATCAGAGTGTAGAGCGTGATACAGACTTAATACGTCCATAAATTCAGGAGCCTTCCATGCACCCGGAGATAGGAAATAATTCTTCAAAGATTGCAGACGGGAAGAGTTACTGGAAGACTCAATAGTCACTAGAAGGTGCACCTGTGAATTCGAGTCGGCCGTGTCTGCATTTTAATGTCTCTCTCAAGTGCTCGAAATGTGTTTGTCACACACTGCTTTCAATAAGGCACCTACTTATGTCTGTCTATCTCCACCCACAAGCCGTGACATTGCGGAGAAACGTTTCCTAAAATAGAAACGGCAAACAAGCTCGGTGGAGATGATGTCACGTCCCTTTGGTTTCCTAACAGAACGTCTTGCATTTCAACAAGGTCCAAGAGACACCGGTGACCATCCCTGAGGATGGGCAGCCACTGGAGATAAGCTACGTGACCAGACATTGAAAAGTTCTCATATTTCACACGGAACAGGTCAGGGGAGGAACAAGGAGAGATGAGGGAGCTCTGCGTGTACCCCGTTTTGTCAGCAACCGCCCAGAGTTAGAAGGTGACGCTGTGAATCTTGATGAAACGGGCATCTTAAAGGTCAGGGCCCTGCTCGCTTGCGGTCCTTTGTTCAGTCTACGGAGCCGCAGCTCAGTGGCATCTCCCCGTAGCCTGTTACTCCAATTTCCTCGACCGGGGGTTTCCTTGGTGACATGTTTCCATTTCTCCAAGGGGAGGAAGGGCAGGGTGGAGGGGCTGAGACCCAAGATGCATCCCCTCTGCATCTCGCCCCAGGGGTGCATCCTTCAGGCTTCGTGGAAGGGAGCCCCTTCTTCCATCCCCGGCACGGACAGGAATTGCCCTCTTTTTAGGGTTTTCTTTGGGAAGGGGCGGGTGCCTAAGACCTTGTTGCTTTCCTACTGGAGGAACGCCGTCCCCTTTAAGTCACATGCTTTGAGTTGAGGAGCTTCACCTGCCGCACCGGTTGCTCTGCTGCTTCAGCCTGTTAGACGGCGAGGTCAGGGTTCCCGGTGTTGTTCAGCGCGTGGGTGCCGCTCAATCCTGGGCGCGGGGTGAGCACACGTCGTGGACAGTTATTCAGGGTTTCTTAAAACGACGCCGTAGGGTGAGTGGTGGAAGGGCCTGTTTTTTAATGGTGCTTGCGGTGAGCTTTGAGAAACGGAAAAATCACATTATTTGGAGCCAAAATGAGTCAGTTTTTACTGAATGGGTGTGAATTAAACGGCTCCATCTATTGTCTTGCAAATAAGGAAACAAAAGAGGCTCGCTTTTGTGAAGTGACTTTCTCGTGACAGTCACAGAACTGGCACGAGAATATATCTTTGAAATATTTTTTCTTACAGGGCATTTCAAACGTTTAAAAAAGTGCAGGAGACGGTACTGTGAATCCCGTGTTTCCATCAGCACCTTCTCCAAGCGTTTCTGACTCGTGAACAATCTTGCATTATCAGTCCCCATCCCCCCTTACTGTCCCCAGATGATTTTCATGCAAGTCCCAGAAATCACATCATTTCATTCATAGACAGCCCAGCATTTAGCTCTAAATAAAAGAGATAAAATATCCACCAAACCATTTGTCACACCTCCTTCATATCACATCTTAATAATTCCTTAATTCCATTTCGTGTCCAGTCGGAGTTCACATTTCCTTCTTTGTCTTACACATTTTTTACGTTTCATTTGTTTGCAGCAGGATTCAAACAATGTCTGCACATTGTGATCAGTCCTCTCTCTCAAGGATCTTTTTAAAAAAAATTTTATTGGCTTTCGAGAGAGAGGAAGGCGGGGAGGGGAAGAAGCTGGGCTGTTTCTCCTGTTTTCCCAAGTCTGGATTTTATTCCTTGCCTAGAATACTAAGTGAAATTGTCACTTAGGCCCCATTTAAAACAACGCCACTTTGGGGTGAAAGACCCACATATATTAGAAAATGTTTCCATAGTGTTTGCTTTCTTGAAATTTGAAAAGTTGTGCCGTCAAATTTATTTCCGTTTAAAAAAAAATTAGGAAGAAAACTTTGAAAATAACATCTCAAGGAGGTTTTATCCCAGCAACTCCTTAAGTGATGACCTTATTAATTTTCTAAAGTGTTTGTTTCTCTCTGGTACTTGGGTGAAGACCAACTTTTAATTAATGCAGGAAAAATACAAATCACAACGGTGACAGGAACCTTCTTAACACTGAAGTGTTTCTTTGCTGATTAGTCCCAATCCAGAGCAGTCAGATTAATTCTTGTAATTATTCAGTCTTTTATTAATTCAGAAGATGAACCAGATGGACACGAGAAACCCCTTTGTTCTAAGATAGGATATCCTGAAACTCGCAGCCACACTGGTGGGCGACGTTCCTGGGTAGAGGAGCATGGTTATTTGGCTCCTCGGTCTCCGTGACCCTACAGCTCCAGGTTTTCTCTGGGGCGAGAACCCTCCTGGAGACTTGTAAATGGCCTGTTGGAGTCGACTCATGAATGTTCCCTTTGCTGCATCAAAACAAAGGGACTGAAATGTGTGTCTTAAAGGCATGTGGGGGGTGGATTGCAGATGGCTGGTGACTGCAACCCGCAGTCGCGGTCAGGATCTCAACTGTAGTCCTATCTGAACCCCCAATGCCACCCTCAGCGTTCCCAGAAGGGACGGGATTTCGCGTCTCCTGTGGCTCCTCGGCTGCCCCGACTCTCCTCTGGGTCCCCGAATTTCCGCAGCTGTGCAAACGGCCACATCTGTAGAGGCGCCACCGGCCCGAGGGCCGCGGGGGGAGCTGGCGTCCGACCCCCTCGCCTTAGACCCGCCTGAGAAGGAAGGCGGGCGAGGCGCGGGGAGAGCTCCGAGCCACACCTGCAGTTTTTACCTCCGGCCTAAAATATTCCGGAAGAAAAAAAGTGTTTAAAAAGCTCTGCGCTTTCTGAATTTCACTGTACGTTTCCCAGAATCTCATTAAAACAGGAACCATCCTCCCGGATGCTTCCTCGGGCGTGCACTCAATCTAACACTTCACATCATTCCTCCTTTCTGGTTTTATTTCCAGAGGCTTCTATCTGGTGTTTAAATGGAGCAGAAGGGGTCATTTTGTTTATCTCAAGCGGTAAAAACATTTACCAGATATTTTCTTCTCAGAAAGGATATTTGTTTAATGGCCACCTGGTATTTTATTTCATTTTTTTTACAAAAATACAAATATTACAGAATGCCAAAAATTCAGTTATTATAAGCTGAGTTCTTTATTTATAAATAAAGAATGAACAATTAAAATAGCCGTAATAATTGTTATACCCGTGACATCAGAACTGGCTAGAACGCTGGGCGAGGAACCTTCTAAGAACCAGAGGGCTCTAGGTGGCTGGGGACCGATGCCCCAGGCGCCCAAGACTTGAACACTGACAATGCTGCGTTTGTTGTGCTCCTCCCTAAAATCATCTGATCCTTCCCTGGGTGCCTCTGGGTCCCGGGACTTGGGCACTTAAATTCACCCTCCGCCGGCTCCCCTGTGGCAGGCTCTCGGGACGGACACGCGGGGGTGCGTTGCGGGCAGGCGGCGAGTGTACCTGGGGCGTCCCGAGAGCTTCCTGATGAACCGAGAGACGCACACTCGGGCGGGAGGAGGCGCATTTCATCAACCCCCCGCAGCCCTGAGTGGCCTCCGCTTCTCACACGCGCTCGCCCTGATTAAGAGGGCGAATGACCGATTCTAACCTTGCTCGGTAAAGAAACCCCGTTCGTCTTTCACGGGGTCTCGAATCCCACATGGTTGGGTTGTGCACGTTAATTGCTGGCATGCAGGCGAGCCAGGCACACGGGACGTACCTTAGTGGCCACGACTGGGTGAGGAATTGTCCTAAGTGACCCAGAGGACCGAGGGGACAGGACGGGATGTGAGGTGCCTGGCTGCGGAGGTTTCCCAGGCTGGTAGTTAACTCCTCTCCGACGGCCCCTGCTGCTGGGTTAATGACAGCTGGCGGCCGATGTGTAAAGAAAGAAGCAGCGACGTTGTTGAGGGAAAACAGAGGCGTCCCAGAGGACGCCGGGCTGCAGAGGAAGGACGCGGCAAGGGCGTGAGGCTGGCTCCCAGGCCCCCGTCCCTGGCTGTTGTCACTGGGGCCCGAGTCCAGGAGGGTCAGCCGGGCCCGTTTACACACTGCAGGCGCCTGGACACGGGCGAGATTCCAGCCCGCGAGGTCAGCTGGCCTGCGCCGGGAACAGCGAGCCTCTGGGGAAACGGTCCCCACCGTTTTGGCCGACACTCTACTCTGCCCAAGTGATAATAACCGGACATGGTTTCGTAGCTTAGAGCCAGTGTGACGCTTTGTGGTTGATGGCGCTAGTTCAGCGTGCAATCTCGCGTGATGGTCACGAGGACTTTGGGGGGTGGGACCACCCTTATCTGCCGACAAGGCCCAAGGCCAGGTGGCGTGCTGGGTGGGTGACCACACCACGAAACAGGGCCTCTTTGCCACCATGTTGCCGCCCGGGTCTCTGCCCGAAGGTCACCGGGGAGTCCTCTCGGCAGAGAGCCGTCCACACTGACCAGGCAGTCGCCGCTCCTTCTGGACCTGGTGCCGGTTCTCGCAACTTGCCAGAGGGGGGCTTTTTCTCTTAATACGGACACATGGGCACGGCCCGCCTTCTAAACTCCGCATCAGGACTGAACGTGACTCCGGGTCTCCCTCGTGTATCTGGACGAGACGCTGGGGCATCTTACAAGGTCCTCTCGTTTGTTGCTCGGATCGTGTGTGCGTGAGATCAAGCAATTTGCTGCCCTTGGGGATACTCTGGTGAAGAAAATGTTGGTTTCCGGCTATAGAATTTTGGAAAGGTCGAGGATCCTGCTAAACAAAGGCGCTTAATGGTCACAGATTTTTATCCGAAGAAGCCAAGATATTTTCTCATTGGATGGGTCTTGTTACAGTCAATGTTTATGGACCATTTTAATAACCCACCCCTCACACAGCCTCCATCCCACCCCCAAGACATTACTAATTTAGGGAGAACGTATATTTTCATAATATTCCGCCCAGAGACTAAGGTATTGAGTAAAGTCTATAATGTCAAGAACATTTCCAGGTGACGGCAACCATCCAAGGGATGCCAGGTGGGGCCAGCAGAGCACCTGCCAGGCCCAAGTTGCTGGCCGGCAGAGTTGCGAACCAATACGTCGGCGGGGACTGTCAGCCTCTCCGTTTTGGGGGTTGTTACAGAGCAAGGGAAGACTGATGCCGCGGCTCAGTATATTCCATGAATATTTCACCGTGTCTGTGCTATACATCACCAGACACGGTATGAGAAGGGCTCATGCATTATTGCTGTGTTTAAATAATAAGAGCCTGCTACATTATAGAGTAAGGCTTTAGCGATGAGCTGAAAGGAGCCCTTTGATGGGACGTAAAACGGGGCTCCTTCCTGTATTCAGAATCGTGTTTCCGTAAAGATTCAGAATTCTAAACCATCGCTCCTGCTCCAGTCATTGGGCTGGAGTTCTGTGGCAGTCCCCATACGTGTATCAAAAACTCAATAATTTATCTAATAAATTTTATACATGACGACAAAATTATTCTAAGATCATGGAATACATTTCATATTTACCAGTTGGGATACGTATATCACTTTTCAACTTGTCTCTGGAGGGTTTTCCGTCATTTCAAAGAGCAAGGTCTTAAACTGATTTCTAGACAGAACTTCTTTATAGGAAGGCACATAGGATCAAAGAAAATCTCTCAGTGCAGGGCAAGGATCAAGTTCTGAAAAAGAGAGCCAGCCTCGTCCCTAATATAGCTCTTCCAAGTGTTAATTTGATTTAAAATTAGGTGAAGCTGCTTTCTCGTTGAGATAGATTAGTTTTTTAAATGCTGCCTGTTTCACGTGTAATGTACATCAAATAAACCGCATTCCTTTTTAGTATGGATCTTGATGCGTTTGGACAGAGGTGCGCCCCATGTGATCGTTACTCATCCGAGATGTGGAGCGTCTCGGTCCCTCGAAATGGTTTACCTGTCCCTTCCCGGTCAGTCCCCACCCCCAGGCCTGGGCCGTGAGCATCGCCCATCTGTTGTGCCGCAGTTGTTATCCCGCCTTTCTCAGCACCCACGGAGCCGGAGCCGTGCGGTCCTCCCTCCCGGTGCCCGGCTTCTTCCGCGGGGCACCCTGTCTCAGAGACTCAGCGACGTGTGTGCACCGGTACTTTGCTCCCCTTAGTTGCTAAGAGAGAATCCGCCATTTGGCTGTCCCACGGGCTCACTTGTTGCTTCCAGATTTTGATGACTGATCGATAAGGCTTCTTATGAACCTTTGTGTATAAATCTGCGTGGAGACAAGCTTTCTTTCGGGTAAAGACCTAGGAATTGGAATGTCTGGGCCGGAGGACGAGTGGGTAGGGCCCACCCGGCTGTTTTCCAAGGTGGCTCCGCTGTTACACGGCCACCGGCAAAGCGGGGAGCTCCAGCTGCGGCAGCTTCACCGGCACTTGATACGGGATCATCTCGTACATTCGCGGCTTTCAGGAACTAGGGCGGTCACGCAGAATTATATTTTAACCCCCAGGTAGCATTTTTCTTTTTCTTGGGGAAAAAATGCAGTTGCTCGTAAGAAAACCGTGCTTATGTGGTGGAAGCAGAAGCGCAGATGACTTTTTTCTCTGGGGCGTCGTTCGATGTGGGGAAGAAAATATTAGCGCTGTCAGCTGACACGGCTGATGGTCCTCTGCCATCGCCCCGGCTCAAACGGATGGGTTTCAGACTCCGACTCGGGAGCGCGAAAGACACAGCGGTGAGAAATGGTACCATCGTTTCCAACAGGATAATCTCCCGTGACTTCGGATGATGACAGAGGCTGACAGAGCACCTCCATTCAAATGCACTTTGTCTCAAGTAATGCGGTGGAGAGACTCGCTGCCCCTCGGCGTGTGGGCCTCTGCTGAGCGCCTCCCTTGGACGGCGTCGAAAGCTGCGTTATTTGCAGTCAAATGAGGTAGGTTTTTCTTCACCCGGCTAAAGGGATGCGCAGCTCATTCTGCGTGCTCGCCGCCGATGAAACCGGGCCGCTGCTGTCCCCTCAATACTGCGCAGACTGCTCCATGGCATGGATCGCGAGGAGTGTTTGGTGAATTAATGAAGGCATGGGCCTCAGCACCACTTCTGTGGAAACATAATATGGAATCTAATAGAGTGAGTCCAAAGCGAACAGAGCATTAAATTAAATTTGTATCCCCTCATTTAGGAAAATAAAGGGATTATTTGGTGGAACGTAGAATGTGGATTATTCATAGAACTGGAGCAAATTATTGGTTTTTAGACGGAAAACTTATATTTAAAAGGATGCTTAGATATTTATTATACGCCATAGTCTTTGAGCCTAAACGTATAGCAAGAAAAAAAATACCTGTGTCAAGGATGAAAGGTTGGAAATTGTATTTTGTGTTTAGCATTTATTTGGAGGGGCCTCCCCAGGAGGTGAAGGCCGCCCAGCCCCTTACAGGAAGGCTCGCCTTCCCTGCGACTCGGCTGCAAGGAAGCGGGAGGAAAGGCATTTGTGGGAACGCACCCCCCTTTACCAGGCGCCCAGGGCCGCCTCGGACCCGGAGCCTGGGGGACACCCGGGGCGAGCCGGGTAGCCCGAGAGAGGTCATGTCCTTTTGCACTTCTCACCAGCAGTGTTCCCCAAACGCCTTCCCATCGGTGCCCCTCATAAAAGTGGACTTTGGACTTCAAACAGCATTTCCTGTTGGAATCAGTACCTGGGGACAGCATCCGCCGTGCTTCCCTCGGCCTGTTTAGCTTTGATTCAGTTTCCAGCCGCTCTGGATTCTCAACTCTGAATGACCTTGAACTCGGGGGTTCTTACGTTCCCCGGCCAAGGTAGGCATCCGAAAGCCCAATTTGGTAGGACAGAGGTGACTTGTCCAGGTCGACCTCTCTTTCCTCCTGTAATAGAACAATGTTTCCGGGCACTGCAGAGTATGAGCAGCCGCATGCCGTTAGATAACGATGGTGTTTTATGTGCCTGCAAATTGCGAATTACACTAAATTTCACAGCACATTGTGGGGTAGATTTTCATTAAGTGACACAACTCCATTTTCTCCTAAAACTAATGAGGGTCACGGATGAATCTTGGTTTTGTAATGTGATTATAACGACTAGGGGACAACGGGACAGTATTTCTCTGTTCTCTTCCGAAGACATTTCAAAGTGACGTGAGTAGAGCAGCGCGTGTGTGTCCACAATGATTTGATACGACTCCCCGCTTTAATTGTGTAAAATCTATTTCAGTGAAATTACATTTAGCACAGGTTCTGACTAACTGGGATCCCTTTTCACATGCGCCTGTGAGAAATGACTCCATTTTCTCTACAGCGATTTCTTACAAGTAGAAATATCATGAGAATTCTTAATCCACCATTGATTCGGCACATCTTTCCCATCAACGGAGATTCGATCACAGCCCATACCTGGTGACTCACCTACATAGGGAACTACGTAAATATCTTCCTCGGAAGAGTATCCGGTTAGTCGGGACATTACTTCTTTAAACTCAAAGAATGCCAAAATACCCCCGCATATCATAGATATTTCAAAATTTTTGTAATACAATAATGATGTAAAGAAATCATAGGAAAGGGAATTGTAAAGCTTATGCAAACATTATTTGTAAAAATACCATGAAATCTGAAAAAATGTAGCAAAGATTAAATTATAGGAAAAGGAAATAATAATACAGACTCATGAAAAGCTAATTAACTCAAGAAACTAAAGAGAAATTGTATAAAATTAAACATAAAGTTGGTTAAGTGATGACTGGCATGGAGGTAATAAAATTATGATACCCCATGTATAAAAACATACTTGAAAACGTGCATGCTATGAATGGTTTTTAGGAAAATACCAATTACTAAAAAATGGCACTAAAAGAAATGTAGCCAAATAATTTGCATGTAAAATTTTGATGACTAATTCACCTAACAACTTACCCACTTCAAAAAACTACTAATCAGAGAAAAATGTTATTCATTAATCAAGATAGACTACACCACTTCTCCATCTACAACCACAGAATTTAATGAAAATAAGAAAACCATCATAGATATAAAACCAGCACAATATTGATTTCCTAATCCAATAACGGATTACAAATAATGTCAGCTACATTCCAAACCACTTTGACTATAAAATCAAAAGTATGGCCTAAATCACAGATAATAGATTCCAGCTGTACTAGGCAAAGTCAATATACCAATTAATAGCATTCAAAGGGTTTTTCTACTCATGATTAAATATATTAATAGGCAAAAAAAAAAAAAAGCAATGGTAGAGTTCAGATGTGATTATTTAAAACACTTTTAAAAAGAACAGTATATTGATGTAAAGATATTTTATTATGCTCACAGTAGCGTCTCTCTCATAAAATCCTGGTGTGATTTCAAACATTAGTTCAAATTCTTGTCAGTTTAATAACATCCACCAAAATTGAAAACAAATGTACTCTTTTAACCCGTTCCACTGCTGGATGTCTGAGACACGATCAACAACAGTATTGGAAAATATGGTATTCATAACTGCCATGCCCTCGCAATGGAAGCTACCTGTTACTCGGCGGAGCGCAAGCCAATGAAATTGCCACGGAGCTGTGAAGCTGGGAGTCTCGGGAGCAGACCTGCGGATGGTTCTGATTCTTCAAAGAGCAGATCCAGGCAGAGTTTTGAAGCCATATGGAGATTTTCAAAGCTCCCAAGTTGTTAGAAACCAGGCCCGGAGGAGCGGACTGCAATAGAGCCCAGCACGCCTCCCTCCCTCCCTCCCTCTCCCGGTCCCCGTAGAACTCAGCCGGCCCCCGATGTCACCTCTGAGCCGCAGCTGAAGGTGTCCACTGCTCTCCTCTCCCACCCCCCAGCTCTGCCCAGGTCAGACCCACCTCACTGTGCCTCCGTGTGGCCTTTCCAAATGCCGTTTTCTCTGCATCAGTTATGTTAACACACTACGATCGCGTCCGTTAAGCTCCAGTGGTATTAGGGGTAGGGAAGGCCTGCCTCAGATACCTTCAGATATCCTACATGGCTTTTTCAGTGTGGGGAGCCCAGGGGGACCCCTGTACCGACTTGCCCTCCTGAACTAACTGTTGAATCTCTAAAGCAGCACCATGGAGTCACCATACGCTTGGGAGGAGGAGAGAGACTGAGGGACCTTAGGAGGCGGCGTGGGAGGGGGGAGGGGAGCCTCAACCGAGTGCCACACTTTTTAGCGATGTAAACTTGGGCATATCTTCCAAAATGGTAAATGCTGTGATTGCTCATTCCCCCTTAAATTCGTTTTAAAAAAAACGCCGAGAAAGAAAGACTGAGTTGACGACCTTGTACAACCCTTTAATACCCAAAATACAAGGGGAGAAACAAAAAGACTCACCAGGTAGACAGGTGCCTGCGTGGGTGGCTGGTACCAGGGAACCAAGAGTAGGCGCCACCTTTGGCTGAATTTTCTAAGGATTTCATAGTCTTGTTTTCAAAGGTCTTCTTTACTCTCATGGTCTTAAAGACCATCATGTCCATGAATTACCGTAAAATACACCACTTAAAAAGAACATGCTAGGGGAAGGGTCTGCTGTCAATGATGATTCCTTTACCTGCCCATGTCCAGCTGTGTTTCGGGCAACACGGACTGATTTTTTGGTCTTGGAAATGGTGGATAGAAGTAACTTACTTCCAGCGTCTTTGGAAACAATGGCAGTCTGAGCTCTGCTCTGTTGGCCTCTTATGGGGAGGGAAAGAGGGACCCGGTAAACGCACGGGGGTGAGAAGGGAGAGTGGGCTGAATTCTCTGAGCTCCCGAGAATGGGCCTGGACCAGAAGGCTGTAAAACATCCCCACCCGGTAGCAGGTGTAAGTGGCTCTGTGTCACGTAATTAATTCAGAGCTGTTCTTCCTAAGGGTTCCATTAAGTCCTATAAACTTTTATAGCTCGATCTCAGGAAGAACTATGAGTAATTAAAAGTCTGCCACACACCTTGGGAAGCAAGCGAGGAGGCATAGATGGAGGGGACCCATTCCCCACCTGCGGCAAAGAAAAGCTGTGATGAGTGGCCTGAGCCAGTCAATGTTCAGAGATGAAGGCAGATAAACAGTGGCAGGTTTTTCATGGGCAAAATTATGGGCGACTCTCCAAGAAATACTAGGAATCTACAAAGCAAAGGGCTTGGGACTTAATTTTCTATTAATAGACTGAAGAAACTGGAGAATACCTATTTTACACTGTAGAAAAGGCTGGAGGCAGGAGCTTTGTAGAGAAGTTAAAAGATTAGACATTTCAGAAGCAAGATTGCTTTCTTTAAAACAAAATCTATTTTGTAGTATAGAGAAGACGAAAGACGTAATAGTGTGTAGTAACCTGACAAGTGTAAGAATCTGATTAAAAACCGTTAATCCCAATCTGCAAAACGATATAACCCGGGGCTCAGATCACCTGTATTGTTATAGTTAACAAATGTAAGACTATTTCCAAGGAAGGTGAAAAGAAACTATATTTCGATGATATTGTTTTTTAATTTTTTATTATGGAAAATTTCAGAAACACACGGAGAGTAGATGGTAATGTCCAATTACTCGTCCCCCAGCGTCAGAAGCGGTCAGCGTTTAACGAATCTAATTCGCAAGTCCACCTGCAACTCCCCAACACTGGGTATTAAAACCAGCCCTGGACATCGTATCGTCTGTAAACACTTCGCTATGGCTCCCGGCACACAGGTCCTTTGGGTGGTCCACGGCCTCCTTACCTACCCAAGGTGAAGGAGTTTCCCATGAGCCTCTCTTCTACAACAGCCCCCCTTCCTGCCCCCCACTACTGGATGCTGGAGAGAGAGACCCTACGGTTTGTCCTGGGCGATGCTCCTATGACGGTCTGGGTTGATTGACTCTGCACGGGGTCTTTCCCCCATTTCCTCTGTTCGCGTTCCTGGGAGACGGTTCAGAGTGGCCTTGAGAGCGTGGTCCTTTCAATGTGCTGTTGCGTTCAAGCCCCTCATATTTCGTCGAGGACTCTTGAGTCGCGCTCCTCAGGGCCACGGTCTCTGCATTTGGGGTGTGTTGGACTGAGGGGCGGGGGGAAGGGAAGGAACGAGCGTAGGCTTTGATGGACAAGAAGAAGGAAAAACAGTCGGGTGCCCGTTGCTAGAATGTTGAGGCGGAAAATATTGAGCTAAAACGTGCATTTTACCACCACCTCTAAGGATGAAGGGTGGAGTCGGGGAGGGGCCCAGCGAGGGCTTCTATTGCTGAAAGATCCCAGAAGCATTTCCGAGGGCTCGCCAGCCTTCAAAGGAGCCGCGAAGTGCAAATGCAAATTAAATGTCACTTAACCTTGCAGTAGGGACCCGGACGTCCTTTGTGAACGGTTGACAGCTCCTCACAGTCCGCAATCCTCAGAGGTCAGATCTGCACCCTTTCCATAGGAGTCCCGAGGGAGTCCCCTATGCAGTGGGAGTTTAATTACTGTCACAAACACATAAGAAGTAACTGTAGCAATGCCGGACCCCTGGGGTTTCTACTGATTTTTACCACCATCATTCAAAATTCAGAAACCCAACCTGCATATAATAGCACAGAGGCCGCTGCGGCCCTGAGCTTAGCTTGTTCTCCGAGCTTTTCAGGGCCTCTGCGATTCTAAAGAAACGCCTTTGAATAGGCCACAGCCACTGAGCAATTTGCATGGACCTGGGGGAAAGGGAATGACTTTCATTTTTCTGCAGATCCTTTAACCTTCAAAGGGACCATAATATCAGGGAATTAGTGGGCTTTTACCAAAAAGCTAGGATTTCACGGCCCTGCTAATATAAGGTATCACTGCTGCTTCCTTTGCAGCCCAGGTAGAGTGGGAGTCCGCTTTCTTTCTCCCGCCCTCAGGACTCAAGGGGGGAAAGCCCTGTTTAGGAACCAGCCCCCAATTCCCTCCTTTCCACCCACTGGTCCACCCCTTGGTTTCTTCCAAGATTCTCTTTATTGATGGACCCTCGGCCTTTATCCTGTGAAACGCGCAGGTCTCCTCCGACCTATTTAACCCCTTGGCCCTTGTCAGGTAGCTGTCCTTTTTTGTTACCTGCACAAACATCTTGAATAAGCTGTCCTAGTCAAATCTATTTCTACATCACCTAAGTTCCACAAATATGTTCGAGGGACCCCACCACACCTGCAAAGGCCGAGCCCCGGTGAGCAGGGCGGGTGAACAGGAGGTGCCGGCGTTCCTGGGAGAAACCCCCTCTCAGGTGGGTGCAGACAGACGCAGAGGAGGAGCCCGGCCCGGGGAAGTGTTCGGGAGGTCAGTCAGCTGGACAGCGTCAACTTCGGAGGAACGGACGAAGATATAATTCCCCAAACCCACACCCCGAGGATCCGGGGCGCTATGCTAACCCGCCGGATGGCGGATATTTTCCCCGCCCAGTAGTAACTGGGAAAACTGCTCGTTATAACCGTGGAAATGGCCAGAGAAGATACACAAGACAAGAGTTTCAGACAGTAAGAGTCGGTTGTCAACAAGGAAACCTGGCAGATGCTGATTGACTCGCTAGCATCTGGGGCAGGGGAGCAAGTACAGTTCTGCCGACAGGAACGGAGATGAGGCCGACTTCAGACATGACGGAGGCAGCTGCCCGACGCCCCGCCCAGGCCGACTCGCTGTGGGACTGGGAGCCAGAGCACGGACACAACAGCATGTGGTGGCCCCGGGGTGGAGCCCAGGTGAGCAGGCCACGAAGACAGCGAGGAAACTGGAAAAGCCATCGCAAGAGGGGCCCCAGGGGAGTGAAAATGCCCTATGTGGTATCACCCCATTTCACAGGCACAGACAGTCGAGGGCATGTGACATGCCTCCAAACTAGCAAATGATTTGAACGGACAACCAGACTCCGCATTTCATGCTGAACAAACGACGCCACGGGACCACAGAAAAAAAACCTCTCTTTTAAGCAAAGGATATTTAGCCAAACCATCACACACACGGAATTTCAAACCATACAACCAGGACGCATGCTGTAGGCCATCTAGAAACAATCAAGCAGGAGGAACAATGCGGAGTTATCAAAAGAAACACTGAACAAGACAGGATTAGACAATTCACTAAAGAAATTTTTCAGTACACCCCCCAAAACGGGCAATCCCGAGGGTGGAGCCTCAGGCAGAGGAGAAATTAAGACATGAAACTAGACCATTTATCAAGCTAAAAATACAAATAGGTAATGAGGAGAAAAATTACAGAATTTTTAATTGATACAGGATCACAGATAAGTCTCTTAAAACAAGATTTCTAAATACATGAAAATAATATGACATCCCAGTGCAGGTAGAAGGACCAGGAGGAAAAGTAACCCGTGGCTGGCCCGTAAAATTCCTTGTGCATACTTACAACCCGGGGCCCGTGGAATTACAGGGGCGCGCATCGCCCGTGTAGAGAATATGCCAGGAACAGGTAGCCTTGCAGAGTCCTAGGAGTCTTTATTCTGTGAAAAAGCTTAAGCCACCTTTCCAAGGCGATACCCCCTAGAGGGACGACATGGAGAAATCAGAAACAAAGTCTAGGAACTATCACAAGAAGGCCTTAGAGAAAAAGGCAGGTCTCATTTACGGAATAGCCCTGTATGGCCAGTACTGAACCCAAATGGCCAATACAGACTGATGGCAGGTTATGGAAACCTTAGTCAGTTTTCACCTAGAACGGAGTATTGCCTGATGCGGTAGAGGTTCTTAACAGAGCAACTGAGAGAAATTAAAAGTATTTTGTAACCACTGATATGTCTGATATGTTCTTTGCTATGCCCATATCTAGACAGCACAGAGCCTTCTCCTGGGAAGGACCACGATTTCAACTTGAGAGATGACCACGCAGTTACCCGCAAACCCCAGGAACTGCACACACGTTGTGAGCATCACAGACGCATCGCAGCTCCAGTCACTAATGACCTGCTGCGTGCGTGATATTACCATGACTCGTGATGACATACAGTTATTACAGACAGAAAAAGTGAATTAATAGGACCATTAAGAAGTAAAGGATGGACCATTAGTTAGGACGAAGCTCACGGTCCAGATCCTGCAGCAAAAGTTTTAGGAATAAATTGGTCCTCGGAAGGCAGGTGCCACAAACAGCAATGGACAAGGCGAATGCCTTAAAAACTCCTAGTAACAAGCACAGCATCTTGTAGGCATCTTCGGATCCTGGAGACAACATATCCCACACTTAGGTGTGATTCTTAGACCTACATACGATGTAACAGGAAAAGGCTCCGATTTTGAATGGGCAGAAAAAACTAGAACGGGCACTGAATCTCTTGAAGGAATATATGTCATTTTCTAAAACTAAATTACCCAGGGCCCAGGGATCAGTTAAGAATAGAGTTAGCCTGTTGTAATGACTTTGGATCCTGGGCTCTACTGACAAAAAGTCCTCAAGATAAATTATTTAAACTAGTGGGGTTCTGGACCAGACGCCTTCCGTGCGCCCCCCACCGAATACACAAATTTAGAAAACGTGGTTTGGCTGTTATTTGAAGCCTTGAAATTGACACAACCATTATCAGGCAATTCGGCAACGGCGACACGATCGGCTACTCCGGCCCTGGCCTGGCCGCAGCTTAGTCCTGAAGAAGTGGCGACAGGACCGTGCCTGAGCCAGAAGGTCCTCACGTGGACGTGGCGCATACAGTGGAGATGCCACAGTCCAGGGACAGCCCGGCTTCCTCACGGAGGAAAGACGCCAAGCAGAGATGACGGACAGGCTTGCCGGAAATGTTTCCGAGGGAGGGGCACGTCCGTACCCCCAGCGGGAAGCGGGGCCCCTCCTGGCCTGATGCTCTGCCCAGTGCCTGGTGTACAGACGGGGCCTCGCACACTGTAAGTGGACAGACCGCGTGGACGGCGGTAGCTCTCAGGCCCAGGGACAGCCGGCTCATCCGATCCGGGGGGGCGGGGGGGGGGGGGTGCTGCTAAACATGCTCCGCGCAGAACCCACAGCCACGGCGCTGGCGTGGAGGCGCTCATTGGCCGAAAGTCAGAAGAAAATTCATCTTTTCACTGACTCACGGGTGGTGGCAAACGGAATAGCGATCTGGTCACAGAAACAGGAAAAGACGAATTTTCAAGTAAATGGCAAAAATGTACAGTCACATGAATATTGGCAGGAGCTGGCAAAGGCAAAGGGTAACATCCAAATATGTGTGACTCACATGTCGGCTCATCAGAAAGACTCTGAGGCCAAAACTATATTCAGTCCATAGCAGACAAATGAACAAGAGCCGAGATAAAACCAGGAGAGAGAGAGAAAGTTAAGGCAAATACACCTGAGAGGAACAGGCCCAAAAGACTCAAATAGCCGCAGAATTACAGGATCATGTGCTGTGTCTCCTGTAGTTAAGAGGATAGTCTAAGGAGAGCCTAGCGGAGATGACATAAGACTAGTACACACAGAATTAGGTCACCCAGGAACACATGCTCTGTACACATGGTCCGCGAGAAGCAATCTCCAAATATTTTGGCCCAGGATAGGAAGAGCCTACAGGGATGTGAGATGTGCAACATTTTTAGGGAACAACTGAGACATAAGACGCCGCCGGACCCCTATTGGCCGGATGCATTTAGTTTTGTGGCCCAGACTGACTTCACAGGACCAATGGATTCAGGATTTCGCCAGAAATACGCAGGCACGATGGTAGATCTGCCCCAGGAGCAGGCGTGGCTCTGGGTTGCAAGAATCCAGATGCCAAAAGAGCCGTGAGAGCGTCAGCATGGCACAGCCGCGATGGGACACCAGAATAACAGAGTGTGACTGGGGCTCCCATCTCACTGGGGCTGGCGTGAGAAATCTTGGCAGGACGATGAGACATACAGTGGAATTTTCATTTACCCGACAACCCCGCCGCAGCAGGTAGTATCGAAAGAGTCAATGGACTGCTGAAGAAAGGAATTAAAGTTAATTGACTCAGCCAAGAGCTGGCAAGAGACATTAGATGGGGCTACATTCCACTTAAAGAGAAGGGCCGGGGAGAGAAGCACCACACAGATATTCAGAACAAAATCCCACCCACACAAATATAAATAAAGACAAGGCATCTCGCCCTATAGGCCTTCTAAGGTGACCCCAAAAGACCATAAGGGATTTCCTTCCCCACGGGAAATAATAGCCAGTGGAGAGGGAAACGCTTACTGGACGACAGGGGGGAAGGAGAGTCACGGCTAAACGAGCTAGGACAACCCTCGCCCTGCAGAGGGACAGATGACCTTCCGGCGCCAAGAGTTTATGTGGTAGGGGCGACACTGTCATTAGCAGTAGTGAGTTTTACATCAGGAAGCGCCGACCTGGCTCATTCAGAAATAGGGCGAGAGGAGTGTTTTTCGCGGCCTTAACAACCCCTTAAGAAATGGGCCTTGGGTTCCACATTTAGTATTACAGGGCATTTCAGATGTGTCTTTGGGTACACGCACTAAGGTCTCCAAAAGCATCAAAACAGAACAAAGATCTGACATCAAGAGACAAACCTGTATCTGTACATATAATCATGACCATGTGTCCTGTACCCATATGGTGAGGACGACTCAGGAGACGCTGATTCCTCTGATGTTGAGCTCAGGTTAAATCATGCTCCCGCTGAGAACTATAGCGTGGGGCGCAAATATGCCACAAATACCACCCATGAGCAGGCTGCCACTCGACCGCATGTACACGGTGGCTTTATTTTCCCGTGGGCACCTGGAAAAAACATGGAAAACTTGGAAAGGAATATAAGTGCTACCGCTTGCTGGAGATAACTGGTGTCTAATACCTCCTGGAATTCCATATCCAGCCCTAAGCATTATTCAGTCTTATTATAATCATTCTTTTGGGGAACAAACCCTGTCTCATCTGCACCATTAGCCATTAAGGATGCTTATGAACCGTGTGATTCTGCTGCAATTTCTGGATACCCTATTGAACTTAACTATATAATGTTTTAAAACGATGAAACCTTTCATTGAAACGAACGGACTACAGGGTAGTGGCACCCCTTGTGCTTTGAAAAGAGTGTGATATATAGGTTTTCTTTTTACCATAATGAAAAACGTGATTATTGTGATTGCTTTGGAGTGATTCCCTCACTGTAAACGCCTCGGGAGCCGGGGGGTGGACTGTGGAGCGCGGAGTTAGCATAACTGACTCCCGCGTGAGCGTGACGCTCATCAGCCGAACGCTTTTAAGTCTGGGCCAAGAGCCAAGCCCTGGGCTGCCAGCCAAAGGGAGGCAACCCACAGGGGCAAATGATAGCGATGACCAAGCACCTCCGTGGCCGTTGCCCGGTATTTTGAGACCAGCACCCGACAGAACATCTACCTAGTCTTTCTCCCCAGCAGCCTTAGCTCAAGGCGCCTGCACTCAGAGCCCTCCGTGGCCCAGCGTGGCCTCTGCAGCAACAGGCGTCACGTAGAGACTGTGAGAGGAAAGGGGAAGAGCAAAGAGGCGGCCCTGTGGACTCACTTTTTTTCCACAGCTCATTAGTGATCATTCCCTGCTGTAAAAGCCGGGGGATTGCCTCCTAAATAAAACCAAATTTCATTGCTCTAAGGGGGGAAATAAGATACTGGACAACCAAGAGCGGGCCTCTCCTTCACCAGCGTTTCCCAGGAAAGGGGTCTCAAGATTTAGTTCGAATTTGCTGAAATGAGCTGATGAAAACCCTGCCCCGGGACAGGGGGGCTGAAGCTAAGGTCGGCAGTCACAGCCCATCGCGCAGCGGAGACCTTCTCTGTCCCGGGCGTGCTCACCGCTGCCTCAAAGCCCGGGGCCAGCTGGCCGGCGCTCGGCAGCATTTTGGAGCGATCATCACATTACGCCGGCGTCACAGGAAAGAAAACAGGTACGGGGACGCTGGGAACCGCGTGCCCTGCCGTTTCTGTCTGAAACGACAGGGCTTCTCTTCCGAGGCAAAGTGGCAGGACCCTGCCTGTCGCCATGGTAACCGCATGAAAAATAAAGGGGGAAACGCGGACTGTTTTCAAGTGATAAGTACATTTAAAAGGCTTACTCGAGAATCAAATAGGCCGCGGAGCTGAATATTACGTGACAAGGGTTGAAGAGCGTCGCAGCAACAGGAAAGAAAAAGCTTGAGTGCCCCGGGCCGGATGCCTTTTACTGAAAATCAGCAGAGAAGGGCGCACCTCCGAGGCCCGAGGGCGACCGCGGGGGCCGCAGCGGGCGCGGCCGAGGCCCACGTTCTGCGCGGTGGGAGGCCTCGGGTCTCCTGGCAGAGGTCCGTGAGTTTCGACAAGTGTGCCCCCCTCGCCCCGGAGAGCCAGCCCCCCCATCGGCTTCCATCATATTGGGTTTTCATCGACTGTGCGTCTTTCCCCCAAAAGTAGCCAGAAAAACTCTCCGAGGGAAGGAAATGGGCCTCGCCACGGAGTGTCCGCTGCGCAGGGCACAGCGTCCGAATCAGAGAGGGTGGCAGAGGCTCCCAGGCAGCCTCGGTGGTCAGGTGGAAGGCGACACAGGGGCGACTTTTATATAAAGAAACAGCGGCATTAAACTTGGGCGGCGTGTGGCTATCGCTGAACTTTCCTTGCAGCATCCCCTCGAGAGGATATCCCTTATCTACGGCCTGGGAGGCCAAGCGCCGTGATACCGGGGGCCATGACCAATGCTCGATTTCAGCCCCTTTTCCAAAAGGATGTTTAGCGATAAGAATAATAAATTGAAGCTTGTTACTGCTCCCAGATAACAGGTAAACGTGAATCTATATCTGCCGCAGACACTATTTTGGTATTTGATGTTAATGATGGCAGCAGCTAAAGCTTACATAGGGCTGCCCGAAGCACCTCATGGACAGCCCCTGAACCCCAACACTAGCCCTAATGTTTCTTCCATTGCAAACACGGGGAAACCAACCGAGACCGGGTAACCTTTTCAGGGTCGCGCAGCCTGGGGTGGGAGAGCTGGCCTGCGAGCTAGGAGTGTCCCCCGCAGTGTGAGACTCTTAGTCACTCCACTGCCCGGCTTCCACTAACGCTGAAAACCACGTAACCACGTCTTCCAAAACTACCCGTTGCAGCTACCTTTCTCCTAAAAGCCCCAGGCAGAAAATGACCCTCATTTATTTATTATAACCTAATTTGGCTCTCCAACTACTGTGCATTTTGTGAGTCCATTAAAGCTACCCTGTCATCCGAAAAACAAAAGGACTCGAGACCTCCTAATAAGCGGAGGTTGCTCCTGTTTCGCCGCCTCCGTGCACATTGCTGTTAACTGAGCTTTTTAATTACCGAACCCGACTCAGTCAAAGCATGTTTTCATCAGATTGGAACCATCACCCCGGTAACAATATTTATATAAACCCAATAGTTTAAAACAAGCTCAATCCTATCATTTAACTGTACGTTCTTCCATCCAATGTGGAAAACTTCTCAAGTCGCTTTTATGCAGAATGCAGTTTAACTTTCTCTCAAATAAAGACAGATTTAAATTAATCAACGTCACTTTTCTGCCACTACCTTTTATATAAACTAAATACTTGGAGACACGTCGGTCGATGTCTGAATCACTGGCACTGTGAGAGTCACAATGAATGTACGCGATGTATATGGGCAAAGATGAATATACAGTATTTAACTGCCTGCTGGCGTTACAATAACCACAAACCAGCGGACACCAGCCAACAAACGGTATTTATTTTGGAAGCTCCTTAGGCAGGCACTTAGGATGATTGAGAACCAAGAATTCACAAGATAACCGAGATGATTTCAGATCCATTCCTCTACCAAACGACTGTCTTCTGAAAATGGCATCATAGGGTTCAAACGCATATATTAGCAAAAAAGCAATCTTGTAAGTAATTCAACTGTTCGTAGCCAAAAAATCTATTAGCTGAAAATACCAGGGGCTCAGAGTCCCTTCCCCCAGGAGAAAACAATGATAACAGCTGGTGTTTAGAAGGCCATGCATACCCTAGTTAATAATAAGAACCTTCTTTTTTAAAAAAAGCACAACACCTTGCAATGAAGTAATTATTCTAAGATGCTATATAATATTTAAGGCTATTTCTGACAGATTAAAATGAAATATTTTGCCATCACTAAATATATTTATGTCATTGCATTATAAAAGAATAGCTTAAAACTTAAAATGATTGTGCCACTTAATTTCCGTAGCGCTCACACATATATCGAAATAAAACATGCCCCTCCCCCCCTTGCTGTTTAAGTTTACACCTGTTCAGGATACTTACCTGTTCTCACTGTTTGAAGTTTGGGAAAACAGAGGAACGTAATCTCTGACAAAGTTAACATAAAAAATAACCGCTACCTCTATGTTAAAAATGAGCAGCATTTTCATTCTCTACAGGCACTTACACCATCCAGAGCCTTTAGAGATTTTTGGATACGATGTCTGGCTTTTAATAAGCACTTTCCCAAGCAAAGGAAGGGAAACCACACAGAGGTAACCCCAAAAACCAGCCACGGAAGTTCACCTGCAGGCGACCCGTATATTGGAGGACTTCCAAAGTGCTATAATTAATAAGTTCAAGGAAATGAAAGATGGAAGAAGTAGATGAAAATTTAGAGCCTTTACCCAGAGATTTGGAATCCATAAAAGATGTCAAACAGAGTTTCTAGAACTGAAAAATTACAAAAATGAAGGATGGAGTAGGTGGGTCTTAAAATGTCACCCTCAAGCGCAGGTGCCGCCTTGTAACAGCGCCACTGGTTCCCTGTGGAGGGGCTCTGGTGGTTTGTGTTTGGGCCGCCAGGCATTGTCGAGACACGCCCCTTTCAGTGACTTTCCACGTTTCCCCCAACGTGAAGTTCACAGGACTTTTATTTCCCTCCCACCGTCGCACGTTGTCTCCCAAGGAGCGTGGGGACCGGCCTTCCCTCTGAAAGTTAATCACTTTCCCCGAGGCCTCGGTCATTCTTTGTCTCAACTATGCCAGAAACGAGAATTCTATGACTAGGGAATTCTTCCGTTAAAAAAAAACGTTGAAAGGAAATTGCTTTATGAGAATGGTCACCTAAATTAATAATCCGGGGCAGTTTATATCTATTCAGAGAGGAAGAAAAACAATCACATTTGCGTCCGCCGTACACTCCGCGCTACGGGAAGGTAACCCGGTTGCTAAGGATCCAACGGCCCTCATGAAATTAAAAGGAAATGTTCGTGCGATTACGGACTTTATGGTCTTATTTCTTTTCCTGAGGGAAGCCAATAAAGAAAGGAAGGAAATAGACTTTTAACTCGGTTGGCTTTAATATGGGCGTTTTGTTTATTTTAATTGCTAATACTCTTTAAACATTCATCTCTTTTATCCTAAGACGCCCTGTCCACATCCTACTCCTGATCAAATCATGGATTGATTCCATTTAATTTTCTCCAGCAGGCTAAGAAATGAACATTAAGTTATTGTTTTTGTTACTGTAATGGTCCCATTCCCGTAGAAGGGCAGAACATTTTTGTTTGTAAAATAATTAGAAAAGGTTCATCTTTAGAAACTGGTCCTTCTGAAATAGAACAGAGGTGTTAAACGTAGTTTTTATGCCTCTGTCACGTGCTTTAGCACAGAAATGTCAGTAGCTACCAGAAATTCACCTATGGATTAGTCTGTTTATAAAGTCATATTTTAATATTAACATGAGTAGTTATTTTTCTACATATATTATGCAGTAATTAAAATGACAACTCGGGCAATATTAGGGCTCCGATTTAATTGAGGCATGTTTGCCTGATTGCAGCGAACTCATTTTTTAAAAATGAAATACTAATTAGTGTTGGCTTCCTTCGAAAATCAGCAATTAAGAAAGTTGTCAAAGTCAATCCTATTATTCATCTTGATAATGAAATTGTTTGAACATCAAACAGGAACGTTCCGTTAGCGCGAGGGGTGCGATTGCCGTGAACACTGCTCACGGGGCCTAATAAACGTGTCGCCTGAGCGACATCACTCCCTGAGCACCTGCCCACGGGCGCCTGCGGTTAAGAATTCGGGAAGCTCTGAAAGATTAAGAGTGAGCGTGGTAAGCACGGCTCTAAGAAGGGGGGGGGGGTGCAGCAGCGGCCTCTGGAAGCGTAATCCCCCAGGGGAGCGGGCAACTCCTCACTTTTATAACATGCCCGATGTGTGCGCATGGCCAGGGCGGCTGCACTGACACACTCCCGGGAAGGTCTGTGCGCAGCCCTCCAGTAGCTACCTGGCCCTGCCTCGGCCAGAAGCGGGCGTGCCCCGGCGTGAGCAGAAATACCAGAAACACTAAAAACCCCCCTAACAATGTGATGTCACCTAAGGATATGTTTCTGTTGATTTTAGAGAAAGGGAGAGAGAGAGAAACAGCAATTGGCTACCTCCGGTATGAGCCCTGTCTGGGGATTGAACCCGCAGCCCAGGCATGCGCCCTGACTGGGGACCAAACCCGCAACCTTTTGGTGCACAGGACGCCATTCCAACCAACTGAACCACCCAGCCAGGGCCCAATCACACTTTCAAAACCTTGCTCTTCTGTTTACTCGCTAAATAGCATCGAGGAAGTTACATTTCTGGATCTATCTTTTTCTCACTTGTAAAATGGGGTGTAATCAATTGTTAAAGATTGATGAGCAGCATAGACACTAAACACAGAATTCATTTATGAAGATGTTGGGCAAACGTATGTCTTTAAATGCTGGGCAGAGCTGGGGTCTGCGTCACAAAGGTGAAGGGATTAAACGGTACACATAGGCAGTCACAGAGCAGTCACCGAGATGGAGAGTCCAGCACAGGAAACGTAGTCAGCGACACTAATAACTCTGTGTGGGGCCAAGTGGTACTGGAAATACTGGGGAGACCCCTCTGTGCAGTACATGATTTTCTAACCACTTTGCTATACACCTGAAACGAGTATAGAATAATATTGAATGTAAACTGTAATTGAAAAGATAAAAAATAAATTTAAAAAAGATTGAAAACACTTAGAAAGATTAAAAAAGATTAAGCTCTCGTGGAAACCTATCACACAAAGTAGGCCAATTCCCTCATGTGGCCTCTGAATGGTGTGACTGCCAACTAAAATAAAGGATTTAAATAGTACCCAGAGTCTCCCAACAAAACAGACAGAGAAGTCCAGGATACAATAAACAATCACCCGTCCAGCCAAAAATCAATACTACCACAACCCGAGTGAGAGAAAGAAATCAGCTACCACCAGCACCAATTAAATCAAATGCTGGGATTATTGGGCCACAGTTTTAAAGCAGTTCTCATAGAACCGCTAGGACATTAAGTTGCACATTCTGTTGAATCAAGTGGAAAAATAAATAGAACACTCGGCAAAGAAATAGAAGTTACAAAAAAACAACAAGTGGAAAACATAGGCATGAAAAATATGAAACAAAAATAAAAATCTCATGGGATTTTTATTAGAGTGGCGATAACACAGGGTAAAAATAATTGAACCGAGGACAGAAAAATAGAGTTCACTCGATCTGAAGCACAGAGAGAAAACAGACTGAAAGAGCAGAAAGTGGACAGAGTGTCAGGGTCCAGTGGGACAGGAACAAAAGATCCAACATCTGTCCATCGGAATGCCACAGTGTTTTAAAAAAGGAAAGAGTGGGACTGAAAGAATAACAGAAATATCCCAAATTTGGTAAAAGACACAAAGCTGCAGTCCCACCAAATAAGCAAACTACAAACACGATCAACCCAAGAAACTCACAGCAAGACACATTTATACTTTTAACAGATTAAGACAAAGAAACAATCCTAAAAAAAAATCCAGAAAGAGCACATTGCCCGTAGAAAGGTGCCAACTGAATGACGGCAGACTTCTCACCCTGAGGCCAGGAGGAAATGGGGCAATGGAAAGATGAGCACCTACGACATGTTTTGTTGTTGTTTTTGTGCAATTTTTAAACTCTTTTGTATTGAGGTTTGAGCACATTCAGAATTCAAGGAAAGTTAGAACAAATAATCTGTAATTTCTTTATTACGATCCGTATGTGTTTATTCATTCTGGGTTATTTCCATTCACTTTTCCCACCTCCTCCTGCCCCTAAAGGCAATAATGCTAATAATTCTAATTTATTACTTTCTATGTACTGTGTGCTCTTTTGGGGACATGTTACATTTATGCATATTTTAAACTCTATACAGGGTGGGGCAAAAATAGGTTTACAGTTCTGAGCACGCGAAACACAGTTTATTCTTGTATTATTAGTATTTATTATCGCATTATTTTCCATTCGAACAACTGTAAACCTACTGTTGCCGCTGCCTGTCTGTTTTATTTTAACTCACACATTCCTGTGCCTCATTAATGTTGTCTGAGCACATCGAACGGGCTTCCTCTGACCACAGGCCTGTGTGTAACCGACACTCTCTCCGTTGGGAGAAACAGACCGACCCCCGCTTTCCAATGCGACAAGCAGCGCCGCACAAACAGTGCCTTTAATGGGCCCTTTTATGGAACAGTGTTAGGATTTATTTGAGTTACATAGTGAGGAGTAGAATAAATCATGCATATTCTTAACTTGACCAAACACTGCCCGACTGCTTTGCAGGAATGTCGGCTCCAAACGACACTCTCATCAAGAGTGCAAGCAGGTTCCTTTATACATAATCCACGCTGCTAACCTTTACCAATCTAATAAGTATAAAGTTATTTTATTTTGCATCCCTCTCATGATAAATGAATCTGAGCATCTCTTTATATAATTTTTAGCTCTCAGGCTTGCCTCGTATGCAAATCATTGTATATTTGTAAATTTGCAAAAACACTTGTTATGCAGGATTTCATAGATGCCGCACAGAGTTCTCCAAGCCTCTGTTGCTAATACGAGAGAAACAAATGACCCAACCTGCCCCTGCCCGCGCTCTGCTCAGGCTCCGGGCCTCTGCACTTTTCCGTGGGCCCCGGAGAACCCGTAGTCACGGGCCCCCCTCTGTGGGTTTCTCTCCTCTGAGGGATCCAGTCCTGTGCTGCCGAGTAAAAATCCCCGCTTGTGTCCTGTCCAGCTCTGGTGACAATGACTCCACTGTGAGCTGTGAATCCCATTACTCTCAAAGTCGTTTATTTTGTCACCTAACCCACGACTGCTCAGGCACTCGCCTTGCACACCATGTCCAGAAACACTGTCCAAATCCCTAAACAATGGTCCCAATGAAACATCCGTAAAGACATGAACAGGGGTCATTTTACACTGTTTGTGTAGGTGACAGAAATGTTGTCTGTTCAGTGATTGTGCATAAAAACAGTCAGTTAAGGCTACCTTTCCATTGCCGAGCCACATCGTTCACCCGGACACCGAGGTTCCTTATTTTTTGTTCATTACTTTGTTTTTAAAGAATTCTCACACTCAGATTAATTAACTTGACATATAAGCCAGCATTTCTGCAGGTTTAAAAATACCACTCCACCCTTAAAGTATACACAGGCCTCTGAAATGCCTGTGGTTGAGGTGCCCCCGGTGGCGCGGCTGAACCGCCAGCTGCTCAGACCCCCCCCCGCCCCCGTTCTCCCCACCCAGTGTTTCCCCAGCACCGTCCTGCTCTCACCCCACGCGGGAATCCATCCTTTATGGAAAATCATTCCCGAGTCTCCTGGATGCCTGAGAGTTACGGCGGATTTCCTTCTGAGACCAGCCCTTTTCTGTGGGAATGACGCGGCGTTACAGCCCAAGCGCTCGCCCTTGCAGGAGGTGGACATGCCGCGTGGACGGGGAGAGCACGCCTAGCTCACCTCGTGCGACACTGCACCTGTCGGGCCTGCTTGGGCTCACTGTCCCCCGCAGAGACCGCCTCGGGGGCCCGCCGTGGGCTATGAGACGACTAGAAACACGAGCCGCAGACTAGCTGTGAGAAACGTTCAGTTCGGCAGCTTCTCCCAGGGAACGTAGCAAAAACGTGTATTTTCAGATTTCCGGGACAGGAGCTGTTTAATGACACTTCACATTATTCTCTTCTTCTCATTCATCCGTCTTCGAAAATCAATTTTAGATTGTCTGCCTCGTAGCATTTTGGGGAGGGTTTGGGGGCAGTAATTTCTTCTTCAACCAGCATTCAGTCCTCATAAATCAGGGAGAAATAAAATATACCTTCAAGTTAATGTAATATATAAGCATCGCTTTACATTTTGAACTTTGAATTATTTCCAAAATGACTCCTGTTAACCACATACTTACTTTAGTCTAAATCAGAACCAGGAAAATATGTGAGAATCTTGATATTAGAGATGGAGACTGTGCATTTCCACTGAATTGCAGTAATTTACCGAGGTGCTCCGCTGATTAAAAAAAAAAGATGTGTGAACCCCGAAAACAGGGGCATCTAATGCTTGTCAAACGTCTCTTTAAATTGAAGTTGTACCAAAAATGATGCGCTGCCTTTCGGTAAATATTCTGGCTTGTTACTTCCCGAGGACATTGCTGATGGAAAGCATCCAACTCAACCTTCCTGTTCCTAAACACGAACCTTCTGTCTTGAAAGATGTGTAAGAGTCACAGCAGATGTTCTGGTTGCTGCGTGTCCAAGGACTGAATCCCTGAGCAATTTTTATTCAAGCGTTTCAAGAAATCACCCAAAGCTCTACCACGACAGCAAATGCAGGCCTGTGGGAAAGATGGGGCCGTCCAATCTGTGCAGGGGTCGGCACCGTACAAGTGGGGGTAGCCCCTGTGCTTGGGTGGCCGGCGTCCACGGCTGGTTAAACAGGGCCCGTCCCACCGTGATGCTGCTCCTGTCCACCCCAGGCAATGTCTTACTATTTTTGAAAGAACCATTCTTAAGTTTCATCCCTGAAATTTGTAAAAATGACTTAAAAATGGCCATCCAGTGTTTCTCTCATTCCAAATACTCAGACTCCGGTAAGACGTACAGGATCTGTCAGTTCAAATCAGACAGCGCATCCCGTGTCTATTGGCCAGACCTGCGCTCTTGTGAGTGGCCTGACAGCTCTGTCCTGATTAATGGTCCTATTAAGTCCCTTTAGCCTTTGAACAGCAAAGCATGAGAAGGCCATTCGTTTAAGTGATTAATAGGTGGGAGGAAGCAGCACTCAGGCAGCACCTCCCCTAAGCAGGCCATGGGCACCAAGGCTGTATAAAGTTGTTTAAGACGTCAGTCCCTCTCACAAGACACACAGGGAGGTAGAGTCATACATAAATAACTAGGTCTTACTCAGAAGCAGCAGGACTCGGGTTCAGTGCAAGAGGTTGTTAGCAGAGAAATCTAAGCACAAGTCCCAGTTTACTGGCTGAGAGATCTGGGCAGGTCATAGAGCTTCCGAAATCCTCTTTTCTCACCTCCTAGATGAACATAAATAACAACTGCCTGATTTTCCATAGTTTTGCTCTGTAGCACGAGGACAGCTTTTAAGAGTGGAAATATGCATCGCTTGCCCACTGGATTTGGGTGGTAACGGTGATCGTCCAAGAAAGCCAGTTGCCCAGGATGTGAAAACATGGGAGGAATTGGAGTTGCACCTTAGGGAACGGGGAGAAGTCTCTGCTCCCATGGGAAGCTAAGCTTGGCCCAGCCTCTCCCACCAACAGCACGGGGACTATTGTCCTGGTAACTCCCAGTCCGTCAACGTAAAGGTCATTCTTGATAGTCCTGCCTTGAATCACAGGTCTCTCAAATCATCGTGACACTTCCTTCCATAGTGTTTAATTTGGGCTTACAAGTATTTGTCTGGCTTTTATATTATTTAGTTCCCGTTGTATTTAATAGGGCATTACATAGATGGAAGTCACGGGGTCTGGTGTCCAGTTCAACGTAGTGATTGACTCCTGTACCGACGCAGAAAAGTGGCCTGGGCCCAAAGACCCATTCACCTTGCGTGAGAATTCTTTGTTCCATAGAAACATACACACGCTCAGTGATAATAAAATACATCTGCTCTGTGTACCAAAGGATTTTACCTGTATCTACAGTGAGAAACATATATATTTAAAATATATCTTTATTGATTTCAAAGAGAGGAATGGAGAGGAAGGGAGAGAGAGAGAGAGAGAAACATCAATGCTGAGTCATTGATCGGCTGGCCGCCTCCTGCTCGCCCCCTGCTGGGGATGGAGCCAGCAACCAGGGCCTGGGCCCTGACCGGGAATCGAACCGCAGTCTCCTGGATCCCAGGTCGATGCTCAGCCACTGAGCCACGCCGGCCGGCCATACAGTGAGCGATATTTTACGTTATGAATACTATTATTTTGTTTTACATTTTTGGGATCAACTTACAGATATCACAGAAGCATAGGCTATAGCGCAGAAGGTCATTAAAAAGTTAAACTCCAGGTTTGAAGGTTAGGGTGCGGAGGAGAGACGAGGGTGTCGGAGGGAACGAGCGGGAGGAAGCTCTCAGAGAGGCTTCCTTATCGGAATGAGGAGTTAAAATACTTCAAACACGGAGGCATCAAGACGGGCAGCCGTGGGTATAGCAGTTAAAGTCATAAAGGCAACCAGCATGAGCTTCGCGTCGAAAGGGAACAAAGTGGGGGCGGGAGAGCAGTTTTCACCTTTCAGGGGGCACAGAAGAATCGGTCTGAAAATTATAATAAAAAGAGAAAGACAAGCTTGATATTTCCTTTCGTGATGGTACCACGAGTGCCAGATTCAGAAGCAGAATAAAAGATGGATGTCTTTTGAATTAAAGTAGAGACTTAGGAGAAGGCAGTCAAGGTTTTTACCAAATCGTAACACTTTTACACAGTCTTTAAAATTGTCCACAAAGCGTTATTTTGTCATTTAGTCACTTTGTAAATAAGACGCTAAGTTAGGTTCCTGGACCCAATTTCCAACACCGGGGGGGGGTGTCCCCCCACACCAATAAACAGTTCTCGGGAGTCCGGCAGGGTGCCCGGCAAGTCACCTCGGCCCTGACACTGTCTGCCTTGGGACAGGACGAGATTCCACAGGCTGAGGGCTCAGTCCTGTGGACGGCCCCTGTCCCGCCCCGGTTCAGACGCCGGCGAGCTGCAGGCCAGGTTACTTGTGCTTCCCACCCACAGGCTGTGGGGCAGAGGCTCCCACCGACCGCCCTCCCCTCCCCTCCGCACGTCACCACCTGCCCACCAACCAGGAGGCCCTCAGAACCCTGTCCCTCTGGGATTTTACGGAGGCGCTGTCAAAGTGTCGCCATAGATTAACTCACTGGCCCTTGGTGACTGATTCAACCTTCCCCAGGAATCAGGCGGTGGGGCCGCAAGTTCCAATCCCCCGGGCGACTGGCCCCCATCCTAACGTGGGGTCCACAAGCCACCCCATTCATATAACGAATGACACCTCTGCTTCTCTCATCACTTAGGAAGTAACCAGGGTTTTAGGAGCTCTGCCAGAAATGGGCCCTAAGACCAGATATAGTCTTCTTATAAATCACAGCACCATAAACGCCGTTCCAGGAAGATAAATTATACCAGGCTATTTTGTCTTTCGAGCAAAAAGCCTCGTAGCAATTGCGCTGCAAAGGGGAATCTCGTGCCATGGTTGGTTCCCGTTGTTTGCTGCGTTGATTCCATTGTTGAGAAATCTACTGTTATCACTAAGTAAAACTATGTAGGAAAGACGGGAATATTGATATACATACGTTTTTGCGCGTTTTATTATGTGTTGATAAAATACGGTGCCCTGGAAAAAATAATTATAGTCTGTTCTAAAATTAGTGACATCAGCGTAAAGACAGAGGAGTGTTATAACTGCCAACAAAACATGTCTTCCTTGTGCAAAAGTGAGTTAGTATGTCTCGGTTTAGAAAGGAAAACAAGCAGATAGGCTAACGCGCTTCTGAGTAAGAGCGCCTGGCTGTTCACATCAGAAATGGGCTCACGTTATCCCAGAGACCGTCATTTTATTTCTCTTTTCTCCCATTTAATTTCTTTGTTGTCTTTTTACCCCAGATCATTGAAAAACCAAAATAACTATCATTTATGAAGCTCATTTTGCTTTTGTTAGAGATTTCCATAAAAGTGTCTTTTAAGACAGTGAATTGATATGCTTTCTCAATGTGTACTGTCAACTTACGATCAGAATTTGTTATTTTTAACGTATTTTAATAGCTCGCTCTCTTTACTGCAGGGTTTATTTTCTAAATACATTTTTTTTATGAGGCTCCATTAAAACAGTAATAATTGTCTTAAGCAGAGGACAAGTTTAGAATGTTTGAAAGCCATGAGCTGTAGGAAGAAAAGTCAGCGTTTAGTGATGCTAGAAGCAGGCTAATTTACTCCTCAGTGTGGCAGCTAACAGAACGATGGACTCATCGCAAAGTCACACTGTGGCTTCACAAAGTGCCACTTTCTCCCTCTCTTTACTGTTCATCCGGCAAAGAGATACTATTTTCTTTGCATGTTTTGTATCATTGCTTCTGCGTATTTAAAAATTATATGTAAAAAATTAATTACACATTTTGTCAGTTCGTTTGGAACATTTTAATGAACTATTAGTAATTCTTCAGGTCTTACAGGTATATCAGGAAAGAAACTAGATTGCTATTTAATTAAAAACAACCTGCTGAGGATCACATGTACAATAAACAAAACTGCTTATATAAAATTTCTTAACAATATTAAATAATGCCCTTGTCTGTTCACACCCAAGTTTTCACCCAATCGTTCTCTTTCTAACACAGTTTCCTTCATAAACATGTTCAATGTCACAAGATTAAGATCTGGAAATTTGTGCTTAAGGCTGATTAAAACAATTATTTTCATACATTGGGATTCAGAAACAAAATCAACTTATTATGCCCTCTGAGACTCCAAATTTGCTTTTTGTGCAGGGTGGCACATGGGCTAAGCTTTCAGTGATTTATTGCACATCAGATCCAATAGACAACATGCCGAAAGCACTTGTCTCATTCCATCAAACTGAACACCGCTCTGCTCAGGATCTGCACATACGGATATCCCAGTAGGGTGACTAACCGAAGTCTCTGTGTTAATAGAACCAGAAGCGATACCTGGGATGTGTCAGGGGCGTCAATTACAGTACTTTGCAGAGATGTGTTTTGGTAGTTTGGAGGCAAAAAAAAAAATTTTTAAATGACACGCAAGAAAAATATTTCGCCAATTTTCTAATTATTGAAATTGCAACCTCTGAAGCTAGATTTCAAACAGCATAATCATGAGATGTTTTATATGCATGGCTATCGAGTGCTGTGAGATACACTGAACAGCTAATCCTAAAAGTTAAAATTAGTTTATAGCGAAGTCGGTGCATATGAAGACACACAAGAATCACAAAATACCTTGCATATGTGTTGAGAAAGTACCTCAACAGATCATCAGGATAGTCTATGGGAAACCAAGCGACCCCTGAACAGAGTCTGTTACTGACAAGTAGCAATCTCTCAATTCAGTAAAAGACATCAGAAAAGATGGTAAAATAATGTATGAAAAATAGTTTTGGGAACAAAAAAGGGGTGAGCTTAGCTGCTCACTGATGCTTTTCGTGGCTGGTTGGATATCCTTGACGGAGCTAAGAATCGTGTCAAAAGAAAATGAACCCCACGTCCGTTAGAGTAAAGAGGACAATGTCACCTTGTAAGTGTGAGCTCACGACAGGGACTCAGAGACAGAGAACAGACTGGCGGCTGGGGGGGCGGCTGGGGGCCTGCATGAGAAGGGTGACGGGATGGAGCAAAAACAGAAACAAAAAGAAAGCTCCCAGGCACAGGAAACAGCATGGCAATACCTGAAATTAGAATTTTAGTCTCTAGTTTAAACAGTAAGATGTTCATAGCTAAAGAGCGACCGGTAGATATGAAGAAAATGTGGGATCTAGATTAAGATATTGAGGTCTGACCAGTGCATAATTAGATTTTGAAAAGGAATTAACGGAGGATATAGGGAAGGACAAGATTTGAAAAAATAGTGCCATGAAAATTAAGTAATTATAATATCCATGAATAGCACCCCCCCTTCCCCAAATTTTAAACAGAAGAAACCCGTGCCGGCACACGGGCGAGATGGGGAGATGCCGAGACGTTCAGGGAGACGCGATAAATGGGTTCTTTCCGGTGGGAGGAGCAGCGGCGTTGATAGCTCACCGTTCCACAGCCTCCGTCCTCTCCGTGTCCGGCCCTTGGGGTCAGAACCATTTTCATGACGACACTGCGCTCGTCTTCTCCGCCGAGACAAAGCCGCTTCTTATTTATGACATATTGATTTGTGTTTTTACTGGTTGGCCTGGCTATTTTAGGGAGTTGTACATTTTGTTCATCTTTTGAAAGAATCCGCCCCTGCCTTTGTGAAGTTTCTCTGTCGTGCACCCGCTTTTGAGTTTCATTGATTTCTGCCTTTTATTACTTCCTCCCCGGCGCTCATTTGGGCTCACTCCGCTTTTCCTTCGCTAGCTCCCTAATGGAGGTGCTGATGTCCCGGCTTTGGAAGCATTAAAAGTAGCTTTACCTGTTCCTCTGTGAAGCGCCCAGTCTAAGTTCCCCAGGAACGCGGGTGAGCAGGCGCAGGGAGGATGCTGTGTGATGAGGGTCTGGTCTTCAGCAGAGCTGTATCTGTTCGTCGTCAGGGAATATATAACATTTTTATGCAGAATATATTCAATTTAGGACCCCAGGCTTCAAGAAACTATACCAGAAACGAAGATAAAAGTCCTCAGAGTAACACGGAGCAGCGAATGTGGGCGCTGTAACATTGAACTAAAGCCAACCACACGCGTCCCCACAGAAGGGGCGTGACAGAAACGAGGGCAGAATGAACCGGGAAGTTGCGGCCGACCTTCAGGATGACCTTCCGAGAAAGACTAAAATAGAATCCTGTTCTGTATTTATCGATGCCACGATTCCCTCCCGGTCTTCACCCTGGGAATGTGCATGAATAATTCAGCTAAATAGTACTGCTGTGTGTTTTAAAATATTTTGCTGGCTCAAAATGTTTAACAACGGCCCATACAGAGGGTGCCAGACCTATTGCCATCAGCTAGCAAGTCAAAAAGTATTTCCTTGGAAATCTAATTTGGATTTTATATAGCCATTACCACTTAAAGATTAAGCAGTCAACTAATAGACAATTCTATTACCTTTTACCCCCTCCTGGCAGTAAGTGACTAACCATAAAAGTGCATAATTTGAATGAATTGATTTTCTGGTTAGAGAATACGTTGCATGTGAGTCCTTGATAGAGCTGTAGCAGCAACGGGTTTTATCTGTTTTTAAACGTTTACTTTTACAGAAGCCTTTTTTTTATGTTAACTCTAGCTGCTCCCTAGGACAGATGTGTCTGTCCAGTTTTCAGAAGAGACAGCAGCTGCTCAAATTAAAAAATAACAGATATGAGTAAAATTCTAAATGGCAAACATGAACGTCGGTTTCCCAGTCGTACGTTCTGCCAGGCAGCTGGGCGGCCACGGGGCGCGCTGACCCGGCTGTGCCCCTAACAGCCACAGTGTCTGATTTAGTCACGAGTCCCCCCCGGGTTCAGAGGCCTGGGCTGCCTGCGGGCTCCGTAGGTGCCCTGAAGGAACGCTGCAGACACTCTGCTCGTACAGCACAGGGGGGGGGACTCCCCCTTCACTATCTCAGGGTGGAGGGGAAATAGGCCCTAAAAATGTCTGCCTTATGGGGGTGCCCACTCTGCCCGTGGGGATCCCAGCCCCTAGTACCCACCCCGGTCGCGGTCACAGCTATAAGATCTGGATGCATTACACAAGAAAACAAAACATAACTCGGGGACCCTAGAAAGTAAACACAGGCAGATGGCGATGCAGACGAGTTAGCACGTGCAGAAGCAGCCCACTCCCAGGTGAGCTTCCTGGTTTATTTGTGCCTCTCTCCTCGAGCCTTTGCACCAGGGTAGGTGCCAGTTGCACGGTGACAGTCTGTGCAGGTCACGCTTTGACACAAAGCCTGGGCGTGTTTGGCCGGGGAACGATGGAAAAAAGCCAGGGAGGCCCGAGAACCTGGAAGGAATCCCGGAGGAGGTGGCATCCTATGTCGAAACCCATAAAACTCGCAACCCAGGGTGTGAGCCATGCATGCTCCGCACACACCCAAATCAGGGAAGCAAAGGCTTTGGGACTCAGCTGACCCGGACCCCCCTGCAGACCCCAGCCTCGCGCCGGACCTCACAGGCTTGGACGAGACGGGCCCAAGCCAGCACGGCCAAGGCCTCGAGACGGTGGAGGGTGGCACAAACCGGCCAGCCAGAGGAGGAACTCACCTGGCGGCCTGGGCACAGCGTGGGCTGGCTCCAGAAATAAGCTGCTGGCATTCACGCCGAAACGGGGGAAATAGGAGCCTTTCTCAAAGCAAGGCCGAGAGCCTTTGATTCCGAGCTGACTCACTGTGAGAGCATCTGGAATAACTACGCTGTGGGAGGTAAAGAAACATATTCGATGTTTTAATCCAAAAAGGGAAACATATTTGAAATAAATGAAAAAGTAGAAAGCTAGACATTCTGAACAGGACAAAATGGAAATCTTACAAATAAAAAGTTATCTAAATAAAAACCTGGAAGCTCCTCGAACACAGTCAGTTTGGTCTTCATATTATGTTAACATCAGCACTGATGACAATTCCGTGGCTCAGAATGGGCCCATGAAAAATTATATAATGACAAAAATCTTAAAAGGCTGGTCAAATCAAATATCGCTTTAAATATTTTAAATAAATCATATATTTCATATAGGTTGAAAAACATAAAAACACAAAATTTTTGTTTCTAATAGAGAAATCTTCAGTTCTTCATAAGAATGCTAAGCCACATATTTATTTTTTGACATATTAAGTATCTTTTAAAAAAAATCAATCCAGTAAATATCTTAGATATCTAAAATAAAAAATTGTTAAAATTGTCCACTGTATTTTAGTTCTGCACGTTAGAAGCTCAGAAGTCGCCACTGTGTCCTAACAACGGGTAAAACTGAACAGACCGAAAAGCAACAACTTACGAAAGTTAAGGTCACAGACCAAATGACTGTGCCCCAAGCTGGAGAGACAGACAGGCAGATACAGAGAATTACAGCTCACCGGAGCGGAGGCTCAGGAGCTGAAACCTCCGCCAGGACCATCGGGGGTAGGAAAGAACCGTCCGGAGTAGGACGCCCTGAGCGACAGCTTACACTCCACCAGGCTCAGTGCAGACCAGACCCAGCGTGGAAACGTCCAAGGGGACCCAGTCACAGGTGGGTCCCCTCCACGCTGCTGCGAGTTTCACTTCCCGGAGCTGGACCAGGTCCTCAGGGGAATTGGAGAGACGTCGTCTCCAGCTCCCAGCAGCAGGGGAGGGAAAGGGCCCGTTTTGAGAAGCCCTGGAGCCTGCGCACAGGTGAGGCCAGTTAACCAGAGCTGTACCTGTTGGGGTTTCAGCAGGGCCTCAGTGACCTGGGGAAGGGAAATGCCCAAGCTCAGCCCACCCCGGATGGGAGACAGGAGCACACGGGCAGGTCACAGTCCAGAGAACTCATCCGCTGGTTGCAAGGATTCTTGACTTCAAACCGAGTCAAGAGTCGTGTTCTTTTGTCTCCAGAGAGGAAAGAAGTAGGCTATCAAAATGATTTAGTACAAAGGATTCAAGCTGCAATTTAAAAAGGAACGCATGGGGCCTGGTGGAACCTCTAGCTAGTGAGCCAACGAGAAGAGCTTTATAATGAACTGTGGGGACAGGAAGATGGATGGGTCCTTCCCGTCTGCGCCGTTGGAAGACGGTGGCCAGCGGGAGCGTTCATGCACCTTGCGCCCCGATGCGGATTAAAACAGAAAATGGTCTCCACGTGACCAGCAGCACCTTTTGGAGAAGAATATCATTTATATTCACTATATCAGAAATGAGACGCACAATGTATTCTGAAAGGGAATCCATTTTACTTTGACTAAAAGTAAAAGATTACAGGGTAGAGAAACATCGTTTTCGAAGTTATCGGTCTGAAGTGTTATTAATAATATATGTCAGTAACTAACTACGCTCCGCATTCCAGTGTCGATGTGATATGGAGGCAGAGCACAGAGGGATTTTAGATTTCAGTGAAAATACTCTGTATGATAATATACATGTCAATGTATTTTTTCCAAACCCCCTAGACTGTACAACACCAAGAGTGAAACTTAACATAAACCATGATCTTTGCATGTGTGGGGAAGGGGTGTGGGGGAAATCTCTGTACCTCCTTTTCAAGTTTGCTGCGAACCTAAAACGACTTTAAAAAATGACGTCTTAAAAAAATGATGCAGACAAATATTTTTAGATGTGAAGAACAACAGTAAGTGGTTAAGCAAATTTAGAGGCCCGACATTATGTGTGTGTGTGTGTGTACACGTGTGTGTATATATCCACACAATGGACATATCGCAGTTCATCAAGGGCATATGGTAAACTTATTTGGGGGGCTCTATGCATGTTTGAACTCACTGGACACCAAGAACCCACCATATCAAACCTGAGGAGTTAAATCTGAAGTGGCTTTCCATCCCTAGGTAGAGACACTGTAGATATTTCTCCCTTTCAGGTGGTAAAAACGGACGCTGCTCTTGTAGTGGGAGGCAGCTTCCAGCCATCGAGGGCAACGTTTAGATTTAGAATTTCCACCCTATCGTTCAGAAGCTGCGTGCAATTGTTTGATTAACTAAAGTATCTGACCTTGTTAGTCTTTCATATGTAACGAGGATCAGTAGCACCCTACTTTCAATGTCGTTCATAACGAAAATAGCTAAAAATGACTGAGTTCCACCTGTATGGAGCACTGTTGTGTCTGTTGTGTGTGAGTGTGAGTGTATGTGTGTACGTGTGTGTGTGAATGTGCGTGTGAGTGTGTGTGCACATGCATGATCACGTGTCAATAGTGTTTCATGAATTATTTGGGAAAAGTTCTCATAAATGCAGAATTCTAGAAGGTTCTGGTTCTATCGTTGGCCCATTGGATGGAAATGATGAGCCTATTTATTCACCAAATTCTGACAATTCTATTATTAAAAAAAAAAAGGCAATAAGATGGGTTATATTTGTCAGGGATGCATAAATAGGAAGTTTTTGTTGTTATTTTAGGGACTAAAATAAATACCCTTCTGTGACAATTAAAAAAACCAACAATTTTGGAGCTTTGAAAATAATAATCCCTGTAATCACTGTTGAATTCCAAAGACAGTTCTGCATGTGGTGTCGCCGTTCAGAAATGGAATGAGACGTTAATCATCGCAAATGAGTTCACGGTTAACAATAATGTAGAAGGAGCTGGCGACAATAATGTGATAATTAAATTTTCATTTAAATTCTTATAATCCCTTATTTTTAACTTTCTTCGGTTATCTCCCTTTCGGATTCTCATTTCCGCTTGGAATTTGGTGGGCTCGGCAAACTCATCGCATAAATCTTAATAAGGGGAAGATGTTCTCACACAAATAGGCGCGCTCTGCGTCCCGATGCCCGCCAGCTGGGCTGGGGTGGGAGGGGCGCCGATGTCGCCCGCTGCTGTCTCGGGGCCCCTTTCCCAGTGGCCCCCATGAGGTGGCCGGAGCCCACCTAGAATCGTAATCGACAATGACGTTTTATGCAGGAAATCACCGCGTGTGAGAACTTATAAATAAGGTTGGGTTTGGCAACTGGTGATTCCGTGGCGGAAATAATTGTTGTAGGACAAACGTAAATAACGTGAATTCGCGCTGAACGTATGAGTGCTGGTTCCCGGGGCCGGCCCAGCCTCCACTTTCTCTAATCGGCTCTGACGGCGCCTCTGAGCGCAGGTGACAGGGTGGCGATTGTGCCTCCTTTCCACAGGGCCCGGCACTGACAAACAGAACATTGCTAATGGCTGAAGATAAGTTTTCAGACTGTAAAAGTGTGCCTGGTATAGACAGTTAATAGTGGCAATCAGGACTCGAGGTGCTAACAGTTGTTTCATATCAGTAGTGTCTTTTCTTTTTGGATTGAGAGATACTTTTGATAGTCTTGTAAAAAAAATTAAATAAAAAGGGCCTGGCTGGTGTGGCTCAGTGGTGGAGCGTTGACCCATGAACCAGGAGGTCGCGGTTCGATTCCCGGTCAGGGCACAGGTCCGGGTTGGGGGCTGGATCCCCAGTTGGGGGCGTGCGGGAGGCAGCCGATCAATGACTCTCATCATTGATGTTTTTCTCTCTCTCTCTCACCCTCCCTTCCCCTCTCTGAAATCAATAAAAACGTATTTTTAAAAAGAAAAAAAGGAAAGAAATTACCCCCACATTTAGTAAGTGCTGACATCTAGTATTGTGCAAAAAAATTCCTAAGTTTTGGTGGTCAGGCTCGGGAAAGCAGGCAGATTATGTGTGCGTGCGTGTTTTCACACCCACATACATGCATATGCGTGTGCACAAAAGTAGACTGGAAAAAAAACAACAAAAGTAGACTGGCTGGCATTGAACTTGCCCCTGAAAACGATGAACAGAACTCAGTGCAGTCAGGCAAAAATGGTGCATCTGGCAGACGAAATAAGTAGTCGGCATCAAAGAGATAAATTCAGGATAACAGGCCCGTTCAGACAAACAGTTTGAACCAGGAGACAGAGAATCTGGCAGCAGATTGACGCAGGGATCCTGGGTGGCAGGCAAATACCCGGCCCCTTGAAGTGGGATTTAAAATTCTGTGCAGGCGGCTGTCACCGAGCAACGGGGAAAGGAAAGTGGCAAAGAGGAGAGAAATGACACAGGAATACAGAGCAGACCCCGGGTACCAGAAACGAGGGACACGGCGGGGACAGTCCCTTGGAACCTTGTTGAAAAAGAAAACTTTCTGGTTTAGTACTCGGGCCACCTCGTGCCGAACGAGCTTTTCCCGTAGCATTCTCCCGAGTTCCTCTTTTTCCTAAGCCTGATGGTTCGGTGGGATGAATTTGATATGAAGGTAAATAGTAATCGCAATTATTAAAATATGCGCAACGATACCTACCGTTTCCGGGGCACAGGACCGCGTGCGAGGTGCTTTCCTTACATCTTCCAACCAGTTTCTCAGAGCACGTCTGTGAGCAGGTTATTGTCATGCCAAGGACCACGCCGCAAATGAGAAAACTGGGACTCAAACCTGGACATGCGGTTGCTTTTATAAGGAAGACGGGGGAGGAAGATTCCGGGACGCGAGCACTTTCCTGCTGGAGAGTCCGCTCCGTCGAGAACACTGGATGTATGAGGCAGGCAGGTGCTTGCTGATGGGATCTAGTTTCACACGAACAGCAGTCCCAGGGCATAAATGTGGGCCCACCCTACCGCCGCCGGTGAACCAAGTTAAAAACCCCAGTAGGCCGCTTCCCAGTAAATGAGCGTGAGAAACAATCACGGGATGTCACCTACTATTGTTGGGGATCCATTTCAGACGGGAGATAAAAGTGGAAGGAACGGGAAATAGCTCAATTCGTTTACGCCGAGTCCCCCGGGACCAACAGGAACCCGCTCGCAACCAGGCAAGGCCATGGGAAGTCGCAGGCGGATGCCAAAGCGGAGCATCGGCCCCCCTTGGCACAGCTAATGAAGACGTGCCCTCAGGGAGCCTCCCAGGACCCATCTGTTCAGTCAAGCATTTGCTTAATTGTGTCAAATGCCTGGCAAAAGGCAGTGCCAGTTACTAGATAATAGATATGTAAATGCTGTTTATGTTCTTGTGCCCCGCACCCAGGGGCTTTACAATAAACACATCACGGTTTTAATAATCATTTTCTGTTGGGGATAAATTAATAGAGTTGGTGGCGGTGGCGGCCCTGCCCACCGCAGCCCAACCGCCTGCCGCGTTCAGCAGTGCCCGGCGCCAGGATGCTGCCAGCGAGGGGTCTCGGCCGCCCCTCCGCGTGCTCAGTTACCCAGCTCCGGCTTTCCCCGGAGAGGCGGCAGGCCAGGCTCACGCCTCCGTTCTCCCTTATGACCCCGGAAGGTCATTAACTTGGTCCCGTAAGGTTGTGGGGAATTTGAAATGTGAAAACACCAGAACGTGTAACAGGTCTTCAAAAAAGGCGCGTTCCCCTTCGCCTTCCCTTAGGCCTCGGGGTTACCGTTCAGACCCGGGCTCCCCCTCGTCGCGAGCGGTGGATGACACCACTGACTGACAAGCGTTGGGAATAGAGTTCTTAATACCCCCGTCCCCTCTAAGACGCGGAACTGTTACCGATGACACGTCTGACAGCCCCGCCGGAACGTTTCAGTAAAAGCTGACTGGCAGCTCAGGCACACAGGGGCCCTCTCTCGGTTTTATGGCAGGGGGTCCTCACAACGCCTTTCCCACCTTTCCAAGCATCTCTTTCCCTTGAACTTGAGACACGGGTAGAAAACCTCAAGCCCGCACAGAGCACCACATACTCGGGCGGGCTCTGACCCCTCTCCAAGGCGTCGTGAAATCCTAAACCGATTTTGACACCGACAGCTGACCTACTAGGAATAATTCTTCGCCACTTTTTATTTCCTTCACGCGGCCCACGTTCCTTCTATTTTTCTTGGACGTGGAACTTGGGAAGAGCCGATTTTCATACAGGCCCGTGCGCCGCCCGAGGAAAAGGAGACCCCGATCTCTCCCCTGCTACGGTTCCGAGGAATTGGATCGTAGGTGCCAGAGTGAGAAGGCAGCTGAGTTAGACCCCAGGGCCGTCGCAGGGACCCCCCCCCCCCGCCCCGTGGTAGGAGAAACGTGGGCACGCTCAGTGCCAGTTGGAGGGGCGGCTTCGGGAAAGGGCCCCCTGTTGAGGTTGGACGTCTCGCTGGGCCTGCCTCCGACACGGTGAACAGCGGGGCGTGGGGGGGCACCCACCCCCAAGTCTAGCGCCGGAGGGGAGGCCGCTGTTTCCCTCCTGCGCCGGGAGAAACAACCCCTGCCGAGCTGAACCGTCAGCGCCACAGCCGGGGGCAGGGCTGGCAGGGAGCAGGCTGCCTGCCTGCCTGCCTTCGGGATCATCGCTGGCTGCAGCGCCCGGTGGGGGTGGCACGGGGGGCTTGGCAGCCCTGAGCAGGGAGCGGTTCCCGGAGGGCGGCCCGCCAGGCTGGGGGACGCCAAGCCTGCATGCGGCCTTCGCAGAGGGCGCCGCGACCTTGGTTCCGTGGGGGCGCGGGGGCTTGGCTGAGTCAGAAGCCCAGCCGTGGGGGGGCCAGCGCTCGGTGCTCTCCCGGCAGGGACGGCGGCTGTCACTGGATGTGGGAAATCTGAGTGTGCCGCTGGGTCTAAACAAGCCTCTTCCAGATTTAGAAGCAGCATCTGCCGCAAAGTCACTCCTCCCAGGTCGCGGGCATCTGGGAGTCATTCTGCGTCGCCTCCTCTCCGGAGGGCTGCGCGCTCCAGTGCTGAGAACAAGGGTCCCACGCTGACTTGTCGGCCCGCCGGCCGGCGTAGGTCGTCCCGGGGAGACTGGCCCCGAGAATCGGAGAAAGGCCGTGTTCCGGTTCCAAAATGGGACTTGGGGTGGGGGGCGGCGGGGGGGTCACACTGACTTTATTATTCCAAAAGATTATTAAACGCAACTATTTTTATTTTATTTTATTTTAAAAACGGATATAAGTGGTGAAATGAAGTTAAAAAATAATACCCCAAAGCAACAGGGCCCTTTCAGCTAAATCAACCCTCCTGTGTTGCACAAGGAATCGTGCGGTAAATGCCCAGGCGATTCCAGACTCCGCCCGGTGCATTTCCTCACCTTCCAGTTCCGAAAGGGAAGCCCGAGGTGCCAAGGTGCTGCCTATTTTTTCCACGGTGGGCAGATGGGGAGAGTTGTGTTTATTTAGTGCTTTATAAACAAGCAAACAGCTTATTGAATCAAGAGTAAATCACACCTCCAGTTACAAGCAGTTCTCTTGCTCAGGTTGCCCAGACCCATCCAGGACTAATCTAACTGACCACGAGTCGCCAGGGAAAACTGTTAGTTTTAAACCTCCGAGGCTCTGTCCCAGCCAGAGCTTCTCTCAGGCCAGGACGGGCCGAGCTTTGTTCCCTCCCCCTCCCTCCCCTTGACCTCCAGCCCTTGAGGAACCAGCAACGACAGCCTCCCGTCGACATCAGACTCAGAGTTTGGGTTATTACGTAAGAACGGCAGTTGGTTGCCGGGTCCAGATCGTGTTTTGTGACTACGCGTGACCAGAAGTCTCTGCGGTGCCTAATGACAGAGAAGTTTTTAATCCAAGGCCCATGGAAGAAAAAACAACCACAAAAACTAGGCCTCGCAGCAAAAGTAAAGGAAAGGACACTGAAAAACAAAAGTAAAGAAGCTGTAATTACATCCGAGAGCTGTGCTCGCCTGAAGGAACACTTTCACAAATGAAGGAACCGGGGTCTAAGAGAATGCAAATGAGTCGCTTAAGGTCAAACCACTAATTAGAGGCCCAGCTGGGACCAGATCCGCTTTGTTCCCCTTCCCCCGATTAATTTCCACTGAGCTCCGCCGACTTATCTTGCAGACGCCGCGTTACTTCTAAACTATCAGAAGCGCCTTCTTTTCAAGCGGCCGCATTGGAAGACTCTCTGGCAGCTGCTCAGGATGTGAAATGTGGGGTGACCAGGCCGCCCGGACACCCGCCGCGTAGTCCTGGGCCCCAGAGACGCGCACACGGACGTGCGACAGGATCGTGCGCACAGCTGCTGACAGGCGTGTTGCTCGTGCTCGCAAAAGCGGAAGCGGCCCAGTGTCCACCGAGTGATAAGTAAACAGCATGCGACGCACCCTCCAGGGGAATGTTATTCAGCGATAAAAAGAAGGGAGCGCTGGCACCTGCTTAGTAGGACACGGATACTTTCCACTTAAAAACCTGAGTTTTTAACCCCAAGGTTGCAGTTTCAAATAAGTGATAGGATTGATCAGAATAAAGGGGGGGGGGGGGATGAGAAACAATACCCTTTTAATATAAATGCAAAATAAGAAATTATATAAAAGCCACCCGAACGTTGTAAAAATAGTTTCACAATCCTGGCTTCCCTGATGAAGTGTAATAATTCAGCAGCACTTTCAGGGGTGTCGCCAGATGCCATTCCCCCCAGCGATGTGTGTTAAATCGTGACAGTGGGCTCTGGCCCTTCCTAGCTGTTATTTGAAAGTGTGGCCGCAGGCAGGGTAATGAGTTACACAGTCCGTCCAATAACTTAAACCTCACAGAAATGTTCTGTAATAAAGCCTTTTACAGCGTCTTAAGTGAACCAATTTGAACAGATGAAGAATCTCCGATAGGCTAATTTAACTTTACATTAAATCTTGAAGAGAGGTCCAGGCTCGGACGGTGCTTTCCGTGTGTCACCAAACTCCTAAACGTAATTTCCGTAAAAAGAGATTGGCGGGCGTCTGAGCTCGTGTGAGTGATCCGATTTTGCAGACTGTTTCCGCCGTGGCAGGTGGGGCTACACAGCCCCTTCCTTTCGGTCATTAGGGTCATTTTGACTCTCCCTCCCCCCGCCACAAGGACCACCGAGCTCCATCTCCGCCGGCAGCTGTTCCACGTAAAGCAAATGCCTCCGATGTCCTTCATTCCATAGCACTTAAAACTACTTGGCAACCAAGAAGGCTGTTTTCTCTCATCTTCAGGGTAATTTTTTTTTTTTTTTTTCCATTTTGAGTAGCTTCTCATCTATTTTATATACCTATTGCCTCGATATGTTCCTTGGGTAGAAAATAACTAAATTCTGTTACCTCTGATAAAATTGCTTTACTTGACCCAGCCCCCAGGTACTAATAAAATAGACAGATGCTCCCAACATAGGTAAATGGCCCCCCGCAGTCCCCTCCCTGTGAACGTATCACTGACAGCGAGCCTGGCCCTTCCCGAAGGAGGGCTGGGGCCACTGCGGTGGGAGCAAATATTTTTATTTGAAATCTTTGACGCTTACCCTCTGGGATATATTCACATTTTTACAATCATTGTCTTTGACTAGAACATTTTAGAAACACCCATCAGGCCTCAGAGTGTACGTGTCAGCAGGAAATTCTCTGTCCGCACCCGCTCCCCTGATACCCTGTGACCCTCTCCGCTCATGGTCATGTTTGCGCTGGAGCCTGCAACCAAATCTCGGGGGTGGGACGGAGGTGGGCCCCCGACCTAGGCTGAGGTGAAAAGACAAGTCCCAGGCTTTTGCGGTTGGTATACGGGAAACTGTCTCCCACCTGGACAGCCACCTGCGTGGCGTTTGGTTGTACGGCTCCCGGACTGTGTCCGCCCAGCTACGCTCTCGGCTCTCGGGACTGACCAGAAATCCGAATTGTGAGTTGCAGTCTTTTCCCCCGGGAGGAGTTGTTCCAAGTTTCCAACGACTCCCACACAAGTATGTTTGGAATCTTAGTGCTTAGTGGTTGAGAACATGCTGAATTTTAGGTCTCTACTTATTTGGTGAAATATAAACGCATAAATGGTTCCAATAAGGACATCTAAGAAATCATCTTTTAAGCGTTTTATATTTGGGTAGGAAATGGAGAAAGCATGTTACTGCATCCGTGTAGAAGCCGCCACTGAGAGGGGAGAGGAGGGAGGGACAGGGCTTTCAAGGGAAACAGACCAGCCCCCTGCTTCGCAGTCCACGGTCTGCAGGTCACGAGGAGGGCCTCTTGTCACCTCTCACCCTCCGCTTGCTTTCCTCACGCCGAGAATAAGTATTACTCTAACATCATTGTTGTGAAAATTAAATGAGATGGAATATGAGAAATACTTGGCGTAACGTTAGTCTCTCGGAGGGGCCCTGATCGGACACTGACCTTCCTTCTTGCCATTGTTTGGACGGCAGAGGGGGATCAGTAAAGAGCCTGCGTGCGTAGCCCAGGGACACACACAGCAGTGTGGGGAGGGCCCAGGGAGGGGACACTGCTGGGGGCAGGTGGGCAAAGGGGGGGAGGGGGGACATCGGCAACCGTGTCAACAACAGAAACCGAAAAGGCTCTAGAGAGGAATTATAGCCGAGTTAAATACCCCGACCTCAGCCAACAGCCCCCTATTTTAAGCAACAGTAGTTACAACTCTATTCCTGTAAAACGAGGGAAAGATAAGCCTGCATCTTGGAGACGGTTGGTTTCAAAAATATTTTTTGACTCATACATATCAAAACACGCTTTCGGCTTTAAATTTATTCTGAAGCAGTAAAGGATGTGCTTTGGGCTTTGGAATCAAGTTCTGTTCGTTGGCTCCCCAGAGGCCCTTGTGATAAACAGTCTCCCGCCTCCCAGGCCCTTCCAGCCCTGTGCACCCCGTAGGTAAGGCCTCTGGGAACCTGAGTGAAACACAGAAACATGGCCCTTTTGGGTTTGAATGGAGCAATCCGGCCTTAGCCCGGGAACCCCAAAGCCCTCTACCTAACTGCCTAACATGTGATCTAACTCGAGTCTTACAACAACCCTGCTAGGAGGTATTATTATTTACATTTTATAGATAAGAGCAAAGGAGGGTCTGGAGCGGTCGAGCAGCTCACTTGGGATCCCACAGACCTCGAATGGTGCCGTCAGACTTCACCTTGAATCTTCAAGTATGTGCGACGCTGTTTCACGCTTACGGTTTCCCTTAGCACTACTTTTCATAACTGTCTATAAAAATCTCTGCAAGTCAGAAAATTTCCCCGGACAATAAAAATGAATAAAACCCTGTTTAGAGGTTTTGATTCATAAACAAAAAGACAGTCACCCGACTTTCCTCTAGCTCCCGAGAAAGGTAATTCAACAGGTATCTAATCCTTTATGAGTTGACTTAAGAAATTTCTACTTGACATAAGAAACTTGCAGAGAGAAAGGATTGCTTAACTTAGGCAGGTTTAATTGCCTTTATGACCACTATTTTGGGAAAAGCATTCCAACATATTAAACATCTCCCACCTGGGCTCTTGGGAAAACTAACGAGATGCTTCTGATTGTTAGTTCTGGGACTACACCAGCCTTGCCAGGGCAATTGGAGCCGAATGAGGACTGGTATCCACTGGAAGGACCGAGTCATGTCCACAGCAACACATAAAAGGGAGTAAAATTATTTATTTTTAAATAACGAAATGCGATTTTTCTTTACAGACCCTGAAATAGTTTCTATTATGGGTCTAAGACCCCATTAACGTTGGGAAGTAAAACGTGTGAAAATAAGCCAAGACCAAACCGGATCATTCATGATTTGGAATTTGTCATCAAATTTTTGCAAATGAGAAAGAATAGCCCAGGTCGGTTCAACACATACACTCTTTTTCCCTTAAAAGCCAAAGAGCTGGTATATTCGACGTGTTAGACTTGCATTGAAAGGATGCAGGAGGCTTTTGTAGCCAACTGGATGGGAGCCAGACCACAGTGACCTCAATTGAAATTGAAAAAGTCACAGGAGACTGATTACAGAAGTGGGACGTTAAAGACACGGAAATCACACTCGTTAGACACGACACAGCTGCCCCCGAGGAGGAGAGCCCCGGACGCCACAGAAATGGAAAGGAGATGGCCCCGGAGGCCAGCGAGGGGCACCCAGCGCCCGGGGTTTTTTCATTTCTTCTTTTCCTGGAAACGGGAATTTTTCTTATTTGTATGGAAAATAGCTGTGATTGCCCCGATTTCATTATTCACCGAAACGCCGGCGTCCTATGCAACTGCAGCAGCTGAACTTCGCCCAGAGCCCTTCTCGACGTGCTCCCTCCTCCAGGACCTTGTTCTGTCTCGTGGATCTTAACACCCCCACCTCTCCGCTGACCCCAAGACTCTCACTGACGACATAAGAGCCCACTCGGGGTCCCCATGTGGATGTCAAACAGATGCCTCAGAGCCGATGTTGCCAAGATAGCATCAAAAACCTCTCCATCCCCCAGCCTGCCAGCCCCGAGACGCCCCCTCTCAGTAAAAAGCATCATTTTCCAAATACCTGGCATCTTTGTAATTCTGAGAAGTTTAAGGGGTGTGGTCTGCTTCGTGGTTAATCGGTTTACCCTTAAGGATCTTACCCATTCTTTTGTGAATTGATTTTCCGTAGTAAGTGGGGATACAGGGGTACTGTTTAGAATAGGCTTCCTTTTAATTTATGTTGTAAAACCTATTCCCCAAACTGATACATTTTAATGAATTTTAATACTAAGAGTAGGACAGTCTTGATATGTGCGTAATCAATGTGTAGGGGTAACAGTAAAAACTATTTAAGCAAGAACATTGAATAATATGCTAATACAATTGCTACAACAACCAATACGATTGATTTTTGTGACTAGTTGAGAACATGATGCACAAGATAAACAGAATATTATCCTTCTGGGTCATAGTAAACTCCAATTTTAGGATAAGATATAGTAGGCTTCGTAATGAAAAGAAATTAAATTACAAGCAGACTAGAAAGCAACCAGGTAAATTTACAAATATGTACCTCTGTGAGATGACACGTGGTGAGGAACCCAAATCCAATGTAAATCCTTTACAAAGCTGGTCTTAAATTAAAGAACATGTAAAAAGGGGCCCATCTAAGTAAAAATCAATGTGCTAAATCGAGCTGTTTCTTCTAGTCTGTTACAGCTGTAAAAGTGGCGCACCTCCCTCCTCTGAACTGTCTCAGCACATCAGCTGAAAAAGCGTTTATTTGGGGGGAAAACAGAATCAGTTGAGGGGAAAAAACAAGTAAGCACGTGGTTTAGAATGAAGTGCAATAAACAATACGTGTTGGTTGATATAGACGTAGATAAAAATTGAGGTCTATAGGCAGGTACAGGGCTATGAAGACAGACAGATGCTTGGTCAACAAATGTTGACTGAGTTTAGGTGAATCCTGAATAATTTCTTTTTTAAAAATACCATGGGGTCATGATTCGCAGGATACATCTGTTCACTCGCTACCAGGTCACTTTTTAAATTTGTCTCCATTGTTGTCTCTCTTTTGTTCATTATGATTAATCTATTTGAAAGGCAGACCTGCCTAAAATTTAAAGCTGCCCCTTCACTGCCTCAGGACGTCTCCACCAGGCGAGGGATGCAGGCTCAGGATCAGAGGGAGTCTCCTTACCTCCGCCCTGAGCCATCAGCAAGACATGTTTTGCCTCCTGTTCATTAACAAGAAAGGGGACCGTGGTTGGGAAGCGGGCGATTATTCTCGTGAAGGCACCTCCACAGTAAATACATAAATAGCCCTTAACAAACGGCCAGTTCGTGTTTACTCATGTTTCTAAGGAAACAGCGTTACCCCCGTCTCGTTTTTCTCTTAAATTTCAGCATTTCTACCCAACTCTAACCACGGTTTAGCCCCTCAGTGCCCCATCACGCCCAAGGCTACGTATTTAAATGAAATCTGTTATAATTTTCCTCCCATGAACTGCCTTATCTCTGTCATCTGGTTGTACTGAGCTCACCTCCCCCCCCCCCATAATGCAACCAATGATTTTGTAACATCACTTGCCCCCCTACATCCAAATCTAGGTTTTTATAAACCTGTGCCAGCCATACTTATAATTTCTAACAATATTTGGCTATGACCTTCTTAGTGGGCATTTTAATTTGTCCCCATTCCTAGTAAAATATGATATTTAGGACACTGAGAAAATAACTGTAAAGCCTGAAACAAATCTTAAGCAGGCAAGTGGAATTCACAGGGGTTCCTTCTTCAGGCTACTCGAACCCCACACTCCGGGAAGTCTTCCCCTCCGTCCGGGAGCTGGCAAATGATATATAAACCTTTATTTAAATGAGCTACTTGTTCAAGGCCTATGTATCCCAAGGGATATTCATTTAAATGTTATGAATAAGACATAGTTCTTAGCTAATTGAAATTCAGTTAGTTTTGATGAATATACAAACTTTATTTTCATATGCATAATAAATATTTCGCCCTCTCTAGCAGCTTTCTGTGATTTTGAAGTACACGCAGCTTTATTACAATACAGATAAGCCTGAAATAAAAAAATAATTATAATTGAATGGAGATTGCAAAAAATAAAGGGTAAAAGCCAAGGATATTCAGTATATAAACCGATACTACAGAAAATGGTTACTTAATTTTATCTAGGCAATACTGCTTGAAATTAAAACTCTAATGAATGTAATTACCAGAACACAAGCAAAGGAATATTAAATCCAGATATAATTTTTTATTAAAGGTTTTAAATCACTTCCTTTTTAAAAAAAATTCTGCTGCATAGTCAAGAAAAGTATCAACTCATACATTATTGTTATTAAAATAGTTATCTTTTTATGTAGTTAAGAGCTTAATCTATATGCATAAAAGACTACAGAATAGTTAAAAGAACAAGTTATGAATGTTCACATGTGCTAAATATCAGATACACTGGAGGAATTTAATAACAATTTCTTGCCTACTGTTCTAATATAAATGGAAAAAGAAGCTGCTTCTAAAACATTAAGATTCCAATTTCATCTACTGCAAAGCCATGAATTTTCATATTTAAAATACCGCCTATTTATAAAAGTGCATGTCAGCTGTTGCTCGGCATCAAAAGGGGAACATATTTCAACTTATTGGAAGTTGCCATTCTTGACCCAGTTTAGGAATACTACATAGGCCCCCCCAAGAAAGAATTGCCTTCAAATAAAAGAATATAAACCTGACACGTGTGAAACCAAATATTTTCATATGATCCATGCAAGTAGTTCAAGAAAACAGAAGCTAAATAGTCGTTGGCATTCACCTGCAGGTAAAACACCTGCCACGTAGCAGGCGTGAGGTCAGCTGTTTCCACGTCTGTCCCGTGGCTTCTCGTTCATCCTGGCGGGGGGACACAAGTTTCCACTTTCACCTGCGGCTCGCCCCCCCACTTACGGACCGTGGTCCGAAGCTTTTCCGTTGGTGGCCTCCATCCCAGGCTCATCCCCGCGTCCAGAGCCTTCATTTCCTGCAACTTGACTTGGCTCCAAGAAAACTCACACACGAAGATTTGAGACCAGCCATCTTCATGGCTAATTAATCAAACCTTGATGTAATTTCTCCCTTCATTGTGTGAACGGCAGATTTAAAGTTAAGGAAAACCAGGTCTCTTTTTTCCATTTTTTAAAAAGCTGCAAAGGGGTCTCATATATGGTGACGGGAGAAGATAGGACTGTTCACGGTGGACACACAGAGCAACATACAGATCTTGTAACATAGAAACCCACACCTGAAACCGATATCATATTAACCACTGTCACCCCAATAAATGTAATTTAATAAAAGCTACGGATACTAAGAGAACGCCAGATAATAAGTGTAAAATTTGATGACAACCCCAGGACCAAAACTGAGCAACAGTGATCATTTATTTGCACGAAGGCAACTGACCTTATTAAATATAATAGAAAACTTGAGGTGGGCTGTGAAGACGTGCAGCGTCTTTCCTAATATTTAAAACGCCAGCGACTTACCAACGTCTCCTCATTCCCTGCCGTAGCCGCCAGCTCGCCGGGCGGAGCCCATGGCCGTTTCCGTGTCTCTCTCCCCTTGGCCGTGACCTTCCATGCTCGCGGGTCCTCTCCAGTAACAAACTTTCTGGACCCTTCAGCATCTTAGTCCCTGGAGAGCCACAGCTTTTTCTTTTTAAAGCTTCCTTTCAGCAGTCCCACAGCACTAAAGTGAATGGCTTGCTAAACCCTCGAACACGATTAAAGGCAGGAGTCTGCACATTTGTCTTTTGACTTTGTGTCTGTTCTATTTTCCATTCTTCCTCAAACAGCTGTTCCCCCATAAAGGCTCAGTGGGGGGCTGATCCCCACAGAGGCGACCAAGTGCTCGCTTCCACTGGGCTCTCTCCCAGCTGATTTAATACATTTATTTGGGCAAAATTGGGCCCTTGAAACGCGTGGCGGGCGCCCACGTTCTCTAATGGCAAAACAAAAAAAGAAACAAAGCAAAGAGGGAAAATACACGCTTGCTACCGATCTTACAAGTATAACATCTGTCAGATACTTCTTACTAAGTTATTTTTAAAGAATCAAAACTTGACAGTTGCCTAAAAATGGAGGGAACGCCAATATCGCCCCTTCCTATGAAAAGTAAACATAAAATTGCCCTCTATAGCTTTTGTACCTCTGTCTTTTTTTGAAATTTAAATAACAACAAATGTTCTTTATTAACATATTTAAAAGTAATGAGCCTACCTAAATTTCTGATGATATCTTGTATGCAAAGTCACTCGAACCCGAGAAAGAGAGGTATTTCCTACACCAGGTTGATGTCAAGTTAATGTAACTCAAGGCTTTCTCATAGAATATCAGCACTACTGATAATCAGCCAATAATGGACTTAATATTATACAGAAATGTCCCAAACCTTCAGATACTGACGTTTGAAAGGGTGTGTGTAAATTATACCACATCCAATGCACACACACACACACGACTGCATTGGCTTTCCTTGTAGGGCAAGGAGAAATATTGGAACATATCCACGCATATGGGGATGAAATAGGAGCAATGGGCACACAGCCACAGAGTCTCAGTGTCAATTAAAGTGAGCAGACTGGAGAAGGTAGTTTATGCCGTTGTTATAAACGGGATCCCGTTAGCGTCAGTGCGCCTACCCCACCCGGTCTTACTAGGCCTCGGGACAGGCTTCAGTTGGACTCAACACTGAGTGAGGGAGAGTTTTTAGAGCAAATATCAAGCCTTTTCCCGGATATCTTATCTTTTTCTTGAGTGTTGGATGCATAATTAATGAAGCCAATTCAAGTACCGAGTGCGCCGTACGAAGAATAAATTGTAGGAAACTGTTAATCTCATTAGTCTCTTGACGTATAAAATCACTTGACATTGTCAAGGCCAAACAAGGCTGTTGTATTTGCTCTGAATGATTTAACCACTGTTTCAAATGGCAGGAGGGGGTGGGTATGGACCAGGGGGAAGAGCGAGCACAGCCATCCCAAATGTCATTCACCCAACAATTGCTCCTACAGCCGCTGCGTTATTAAACCCTGACTATCTTCTCCGTACTTCTAAGTAGAAAACAAACATGAGCTAATACTTGGCCCCGAGACTCCTCCACAACAACTCCCGCCGAAAAATGTCACCTTAGAATCTGGAGCTAATTTTATATATTACTTCTGATTTGGGTTTCTTGCTAAAAAATTTATTTTAACAATGAGTTATTTTAGCAACATATTTCTCCATCTAATAATTAAATTAGGCTCCCTAATGGTAGATACAATTTTTTTATTTTAAAAAGTGGAATGAAACTTAAAACACTGCCAGTGTTTATAAAGAACAAGGTAATTTTATTTTTTATATTCTTTTTTTTTAAATTGATTTCAGAGAGAGGAAGGGAGAGGGGGGAGAGAGAGAGAGAGAAACATCAATGATGAGAGTCATTGAGCGGCTGCCTCCCACACACTCCCTGCTGGGGATCAAGCCTGAAACCCGGGCCTGTGCCCTGACCGGGAGTCGAACCACAATCTCCTGGATCCTAGGGTGGTGCTCAGACGCTGAGCCACACCGGCTGGCAAACAAGGTAATTTTAGGTGCATTATCCGCATACTATGCACGAGAGAGGACCATGTCTGTGACACAGTTGTAATAACGAGATCTTCAACTGTCTATCAGTCTGACCTAGCAAGGTGCTCATATTCGTTATAACTAAAAATCCCAGATGCTGGATGAAACTTATTACAGATGTGTTGTTGATCTCAGGAACACCTGACTCCGTGTGCAAACCCACGGCCACGAAGCTCGTCCCTTCATTAGGAAAGGAAACTCAGAGTCCTTGCATTAACATCAAAGTCAGTGGCGGCGTTTTTGTAATAGCCATTTTAGCTGAAATTATTATCTGTCAGCCTCTGAGCTCTATTGTCTCATTTAATGCTCACAGCAGTTTCCCGAGCCTGTTCTGTTACCATCTTCATTTTACATACGATGAAAATGAGGCTGAGAGAAATGAAATAATTGCCCAAGGTCATGCAGCTACGAGGATGCGGAATGGAAATGCAAGATTGAAATGGAATGGCATTAAAACGTAATATGTCACCGATATGATGCTATTAAATTTCAGGGACGTGTAAAGAGATCGATGGGATCCAATCGAGTCTGGCAACTTTAAACAGGAACCAGGATAAAATAAACTGAGGAACAAACTGGAACCAGAGACACAGACACACGGAGCAGACTGACAGCTGTCAGAGGGGAAGGGGTGGGGCGACTGGACCAAGGGAGGTGACGGGATCAGCTGAAGAACATACGTGCGCAGCCCGCGGACACAGGCAGGGTGGAGGTGGGCAAGGGGGGGAACCGAGGACATCTGTCAGAGCGTCAACAATAAAAAATAAAGTTAAAAAACAGGAGACAGGAAACACTGCAAAACCCATCTGAGTGGAAGGATTCACTGTGTACACAGGAGGTGTTAAAAAAAAAAATGAGTACACATCTCTGGGTAGGTGGGACCGTCCTGACTCATGGTCTCCACGCCCTGTGTCCTGATACAAAAATCTATGTCCGAGCAGCTCCGATCTTTAAGCCCACCCGCCATCCAGCCGGGATGGTACAACTCGCCCGCTGGTTGCGTTAGGAACCTTCCAGTCTTGCAAAGATAAAGTCTTAAATCTAACGATGAAAACGAATATCGAACGCATAACTCGGATATCGCCGCGCGAGAGGGGGGAGGCTGAGTGGGAGCAGGCCGCACGCCGCGGGCGAGAGGGGAGCTCCGGACGTCACCTGGAGCTCGGGGACGGCTTTTCTGTTTGTTGTTTGATGTCGAAGGAGGAAAAACAGTGTCTGGCGTTGCCCACAGAATTGCAACACTCGGAATTTAATGTCCGAGGGTTGGTTTATTAACTGAAAAGACACGTAAGGGTGATAAATTAGACCCGTTTGGCATTTGAAGTCCTTCAAAAGAAAATTTTTAGATGTGTCATGCAGTTTTTAATGGCATAAGTCAATTTAAATTATTCAACATTATAAATAAGATTACTGGTTGAATCAGCTCAATTTTAATGAAATGTTAATCAAGGAGCCGGGAGAAGTGATGGCTTTTCTATTGTTTACTAACCTCAGTAATCTTTCTATATAAACGGTGGGACAGTCGCCCTTTCCCTCAGCGTGAGGCACGAGGGGCCTCCCCTCTTTAATTTTCAACGAAACTGGAGCAAATGCAGAGCCGAGCATTTAAGCTTTAAAAACTAGGCCCGCTCTGTGCTCACTGGAAAGCTCACTGGAAGCCTGTTCTTAAGATTTGGGAAATGCACATTTTTTTTCGGTGACAGCCTTTATGGAGTTCTTCTGTGAAAACTGCTTCTTGCCTTAATCAAAAGACTTTTAACTAATAATACAGCGTGTGCCTCCGGGGATAGGAGAGAGAGGAAACCCGTAGAAAAGGAAACCCATCGTCCGCGTTTTATTAGTAGAGTTCAGAAAGAGACGTTTAAATATCCAGAAAAGGGAAAACATCCTTAGACAAAATATAGAATTACGTTTGGCCAAGTCATCAGAATGTTTTTAAACCTCCTGCTCTTTTGTTTGCTGCGCTTTGAAACCCGGGCGGCTGGTGGTGGAGTCTCGCTCTGTCCCCGGGCCTGCGCGGTGGGACCGCCTAGGAGTCCCGAGCATGGGGGGCCCTGACAAAGACTCGGGGCCCCTCGACTCTGTTCCCTTGGCCCTTCGCTCAGCTGTCTCTGCCACAACCTCGGCCTTTGTGACGAACGTTGGAACCGATCACTTCAGCTCCTTTGACGTGATTTTTGTATTTCCAAATACGTCCTGATAACGACCACACGAAACAGGACCTAACCCCGCAGGCAGGGCCTGGAGTCTTACGGTCAGTGACCTCAGCCCAGCTCTCAAAAGCTCAAGGACCTCTGCCCCCTGCCAGGGCCCCGGGGCCAGCTGGGAAAGGGCCCCCGGCACCCCGCCCCTCGGGCTCCCCGCTGCACAGGCGTGGTCCGTGCCGTTAAAACACCGCGCAGCTGCGAAAAGGAGGGGCCCTGACCCTTTGGGGCGCCAGGGAGGGGCCTGGAAAGAATGATCCTGAGCAAAATGCGCCAGCGGGCGAAAGACGGGCACCACCTGGTCTCACCCACCTGCGGAATCTAATGAACAGAATAAACCGGTGAACAAAACAGATCCAGAGACACACGAGCACGGAGCAGACGGGGGGATCTCAGAGGGGAGGCGGGAGGGTGGAGATGAACCAAAGAACTTGCATGCGCGTGTGCGTGACCCGTGGACACAGGCGCTGGCGTGGGGAAGGCCTGGGCTGGGGGTGGGGGGGAGAGGGGGGTCACAGGGGGAAAGAAAATGATAAATTAAAAAATCTTTAGACTATTCCTAGAGCAGAATGGCATAGCGTAATGTTTCTCCCCGTGGAAGGAACCCGCGGGGACAAACGGTGTCTCCGTGTCCGGGGCAGCTGTGGACAGGCCGCTACGACCGACTGGAGTCAGGCTAAGTCCCGAAGCGCCACAGCCTGCTGCTCCCACGGCCGGGCGGCCAGACAGGGACAGTCACAGGGACACGCAGGCTGATGAGGAGGAACCAGCTGTCCGCGCAAGCTGACCCGCAGCGTCTGCGGGTTTATCATCCCGACAGCCCGCGTGGGAGACGCGCCCGGTGTTCACTCCCGCGCCTCGGGCTCCAGTCCGTCAGCATCCCGCTTAAAGCCAAGGCGCCAGTGTCGCGGCCTTTCACATCTTCATCTTTACGACATACTTATTTTGAATACTCGCCTTTAACACAGGCGTCCTGCCGTATGGGAGTGGTTTAATTTCTCTCCCCGTTTTCCGTTTTCGCGATTTTTTGAAGTGAAGATTACTTCTGTCTCAAACGTGCTTTCTTTAATGTATCTGAGATCATCTCGATTCTCTCTTTTTTTTCACTTAAGTCCTTTTTTTTTTTTTTTGGCCTGTTCGTATTTCTTATCTAGTGTGACTCTATATTTCTACCCTCATTTAAGAGCGTGTCATTCGTTTCTAATTTGTGGCAGATAATTAACTTCTAATTAGAAACAGATAACAGTAATTTATGCCTCTGTGTGTAATATTTTAAATGACTTTAATAACATTTTGATCAGAGGAGCTGATTTTCAGCCCTACTTCTTAATGCCCGCTTTGGCTGACAGCTGAACTAGAGGCAGAAATTAGCAGGCGCCAACAGGGCACAGGGACCGGAGGAAAAGAGAAATCGCCGAGTTGAAACTTCAGGCATCATTTTTCCTTGGAAAATGCCACTGTGTTGGCACGAATGTCGCTTATAACACGGGCCAGGTGAAACGGTGAGTGTTCCGCTGAGTTAATGACGCCCATTTCCCGAGTCCCCCTTGTTTTCTGTAGGATTCAACGCTCTTGAATTACCCACGAGCCTACACTCCTTCCTTAATGAGGTATCGCCCCGCCCAACCTGTCCTGCGAAGTGTCCGTGGATCTAACACCATGAACGGCCTGTGGTGTCGATGTCGGGTCTACCGGGGCAAAACTCAGGAAAGCAGGAAGGAGTGGAAGACACGGGCGCCCTCCGCCCTCCGTATCTTGCAGCGTAGGTTGGGTACAGGGGGTCTAGAAGCTTCACGGCCAACAATCCTGTAGCGAGAGGTCCCACACCTGTGACGGTGTCTAGACTCACAGAAACAGACGGGGTGGGAGACACAGGAAGCACTCACCCTGCAAGGTCACAGTAGGAAATAGGCCCGTTCCACAGGGGGAGTCACGGAGCCCGGAGCTGGATTTAGCCGAGGCGTTTTTTTCTGTTGAGCTAACGCATCCCACTGAGCCAGCTCTTGGATGACCTGGCGAAGTATCCAAACCGGTCGCCTGACATCCTCGTGAAAAGGTTCCTATCCTTTGGCTCAGCTTCCCACTTGGCCCCCCGAGGCCTCCCCAACAAGCCTCGATCCTGCTCTTTCCCCTGCCTCGCCGCGGGCACCACTCCGGAATCTCAAAACCCGAGCAGTCGCCCTCGTTTGCCCGCCTCTCGCCCGGGAAAAGATCGCTCCTTAGCCCCCCATCTGTTTCTGAAAGGGGCTCCCCGGGCCTGTGAGGCGGCAGAAGGGAGTCTAAAGGCTCTAACTGCCCTCAGGGCTGTGGCCGCCATCCCGTCCCGTGCCCCCCCCCCCTTCAGCAGGGACCGCAGAGCCCCACGCCCAGAGGCAGGCGCCGACCGGGAGGCCGTGCACACCCGGATCCCCAGGAGCTGAGAACAGAAACCCCGGCACTTGCTGCTTCTGTCCAAGCCCCTGGTTCAGAGCGACACATGGGGTCAGTGACGGAAGCCGATTCCGGCGTCCACGGCATTGCGCTTCGGGGAACGGGACCCCCCCCCCCCCAGCTGCTTTGGAAAGCGGTGTCACAGTTCCATAGACGCCACCAGGGCGGGGAACTTGCACAGTGTTGTGACTGCATTTTTCTTAATTGCACACCATTATTTCTAATTATGTTTACTGGTAATTATGGTCCCTGTTTCCCGTGAACACCCTTCAGACGTGAGGAGCAGTCGCGTCCCTCAACGTCAGCTGTGGGCCCTTCTCAGGCTCCGTTCCCTGCTTCCCTGGAGCTCCCGGAGGGGGACGTCCAAGCTCAGCACCGCCGGACTGACCTCCTAGATGAAAAGGAGGGAGCTCTGCGGGTGTATGCTTTTACTTAGGGGCGCGTTTCTGGATGGCCAGCCTTAGGGATCACTCTCTCTAGTCTCCCGCGTTACCTTCAAGGACACCAGTTGAATATCCTCTGCCCGCCCAGCCCAGTGTCCCCGTGTCCATGTTCAGTTCGTGGGCAGCCTGGCGGACGTGCCCCAGAGCAGAGCACCCTCTGCATTTGAGCAGATGGGCCCCAGGTCCCGCTAACAGAACAGCTTTTTCCTCCTGTGAGCAGTGACAGGAGTGACCCGGACAGTGCGACTGGGGACGCTCGGTGGGAAACCGTCGGCACGTTTCCGTCTTTGGCACCGAAGGCCTGTAACACGAGGGGTCATATAACCGTGAGGGGACCCCCACAATTCCTGGCTCTCTCCTACACTGAGAGTACTGTTTGGTTTTTTTACATAAACCTAGTAATACAAACTTTCATACCAGAAAGCAGTTCAGTTTGCTGAAATAAACACTTCTCTTGGGTCCACAAAATAGCTTTCTCTTTTAAAATAGACACCATAGTCACAGTTATGCACAGGCCTCTTCCCTCTCTGCATTTATTGTCATTCAAGCCGCCCCCGTCACCCGAATCCTCTCTCTCTCCTTGGACGGACGACCAGTCCCTAACGCCCACTCATTAGGTAGAAGTCCCTCTTTTCATAATATTCACATTCCCTGTTATATTAACTCAGTTTCGAATGATGTACCTTGGTCACTGTTTATTGCGGTTTTGTTTGCTTACAAAGATATCTAACCGCTTCGCATGGAAGATAGTCTCAGTGCATCCAAGTGAAAACCAGGAGCGGAAGCATTTCGTGTCCGTGTGCGTACCTGCGACCATGAAAACGCGGACACGTTCTAATTTTTGTGCATCTTGGCAGAACAGCAATACGCCCCTGCAAGGATCTCTTTTCTTTTGGCACTGCCTCCCAATAACCACATCACACCTCCTCCTAAATCATTTTGCTGTTATTGTGCTGTGTTGTGTGTTTTTTTTTCTCCACGTAAAAAAGCAACCCTTGTATTAAGACTCATGCCTCCTCTATTAAAGATAATCCCGTACCCATAATTATATTACGAAAATGCGCCGGTGTTTTTAACGCCGGTGGCTTTTAGATAATTATGTTTTTAACACCAATAAACGTATCAGCGTAGCAGCCGCGTCCCACCACATAGAAAGATGCGACGGCATTTCCATCCGTGGCGCTTGGAAACCGGCCCTCCCCTCGGGGCACAGCCACATAGCTTCTCGTCTCTTCTCTTGACAGGCTATAAATATTTTCAGAAGTCACTGTTTTGATGTTGCCTTAAAAACAGGGGTGGGGGAAGACATAAAGAAGACTGGGGCCTACATGCATCTTCACATAAATTTCTCTATCACATCTGACAGTTTAATTATATTGTTGTTATTTGCATCTCCCGGGCTCCGTCAGGCTTTCGAGTCCTAGCTAATGGCTTCCCGTAGAGTGAGGCTGCCGCGTGTTCCTTGCTGAAGGAAATCTGAGTTTCTTGTTGTGCTAGATAAATTCAATCAACAGCGGCCATATGTTCCGAGCTTTGAAGTTTGTTAGAATCCACACAGTTTCTGGGAGCCTCTATTCTTGGCTCTGCCCAACACACGCCCGCAAATCAAAGGATTTCCATGACGGGAAGGGAATTGAGAGAAATGACTATGGAAATTTACTGGGGGGTAAAGAGAAATTGTGTTCATATTTCACCACCATTTGGAGAGGCTCGCGTGCATTTCCCCCTCCGGCACCAATTGCATAAGAATCAGAAACGTTTCTGCGGCCTCTCATCTCGTCTCAAACTTTTCCACGCCAGGATCCGAAGATTCCTTTGCAGAAACATCATGTGAATATTGGTTTGTGGTCTTTAATTAGTGCTGCCTGCCACCAGGCTGTAATTAATGCGATGACACATTAGAGTTAGTCTTCTCTGGGGATGAGTAGACTCACCTCCGAGTATCTTGTGGAACAAAACAGAAGATTTGGGTCCTAACTGTCAAAACTGCGTCATTTAGCTTTCCCTCCACGGTCAGCCATGCTAATTGCATTTTTACCGTCCTTATGCTACTTTTGCTTTAAAAAACTCAAAAAAAAACACACACGCACAAAAATCAAGGCACAACCTGCCGACGATTTGGGCTATTAACACGCAGAGGGAAACGCGTCCCGGGTGATAGCGCCGGAAACGGATAGATGCAAATTGCGAACACTTGTCACAGCTCCGCGACTGCCTTTGAAGTGTGTGACTTTTATCCACTCCCTTAACCCCCGGAAATTTCATCTCTAAAAGGGTCGCTGCAAAACAGCCCGGCCTCCGTGGGGTGTTAGGAGCCGTCATTAATTAGCGCTCTGTAGAGCACTTGGAGGGCTGGTTTGAATGGTGCTACATCAATGCAGAGTATCAGTAAGCCACTTAGAAAATCAAACTGTCACCTGCTCCAGGGACGCGGGCAGAGCCTGCAGTTCGCTGATAATGAAGCTCATTCGTGTGTGTGTGTGTGTGTGTGTGTGTGTTTTGAAGCCGGTCAGGGTAGAGTTTATTAGAACGACGTTTTCACGGGGCTGTCCGGGAGCCTAACAGAATCCGAGAGAGACGTGTGTACCCCCGGCTCTCAATCACTTGAGCAGATGAATTAATTTATGAACTGACTGTGGTCGAAGGGGCGGCCGCCTCCTTTCCCGTACCCGTTGCTGCCTCGGGGTCAGGAGGCGGCCGGCGGACGACGCTTGGAGCTCCTGGTCAGGAGGCGGACACCGGGCGGAGCCACGTCGGGGGGCCCCGGGGTGGAGGCCGGGAGGTCCAGGCCGCCTGTTCTCCATATGGGCCTCCCTCCCGGAGGCTCGGCTGTGACACTCCTCAAGTGCCGGAGGGGAAAGGAAAACGCCTTACTTGGCCCCAGTTTTAGTGAGTCATGCTACTAATTCTGAACTTCTCCCAGGAAGATGAGTTCCCTTTACTCTGTTAAGCTGTAATTTTCCCTTCTTGGAGTAGCTTATCCGGCTTGGATAGCAGGGGAATGCTGGCCTCGTAAAGTGAGGCTTCAGTGACCTGGGAGAGCCTGGGGAGGAGTAGCATTCATTCTGCTTAAATGAGCTGCACCTGCCCTGGGGAGGACAGGTGCTCGCCCACTGCGCTGTCCCTTCCGTCTGTAGGAGAAATCAGGAGTCGGGGGGTGGGGGGGTCACTCTTGGCATTGAGCTGCGCTCCCTCGGGGGACAGGTGATGCAGATAAAATGAGATCCTGCCGCTTACCCTCTTCACTGTGTCTTTTTTCCCCCCACATTGGACTCCTGGGCTCCCACAGAAGGACTCTTGTCCACGAGTGGTTGTCAAAGTCGATGTAATCTGTGTGTGTGGGGAGGGGGGGGCTGCAGTAAAAAGGGAAAACTCCCATTCTGTCGTCTTGCAGACATCACTGAAAAATATCCCACTACGAAAATTACAGATGCTCAGATGCACGCACACCACGGATATAATTGCAATGGCTCTACACTTCAACGCCACTAATTGGGCTATAATTTTCTTAAGCTCTCAATTTTAATATTACACATAAATATGCCGAATTGTGTTTTAAAAATCAAATGCACCGTCTTGGTTGTCATGATCTAGCGCCTCATTTCTTTAAACTGAATTAAGTGGAAGTACTTCGGGGGCTGTGACAGGCGTCGCAATCAATATTTAGACAGCGCCCGGTGCCTACCAGGCACTGTCGTCTCACCAGCAGGCGACTTCATTAGAGGCTTTGGAGAGAAGGTACCGGGGTTCGCACTTGCCCAGGAGCCTGCTCTGAGACGCCGAGATAGACTGAGGACGGCTCCAGCCCCACTGAGGCCACTGTGCAGGTGCCATCGGTCATCCCTCTTCCCCCCCTTCCTTTGCCATGCTCCCTTCTCTCACCTTCGAGCCCTACAGGAGTCCCCAGTATCCGCTCCAATCTTGGCTTGTCTGTGGAGTGCGCCCCGTGACCTGTCCTGCTCTTAGGAAAGGTTGTGCCCCCCCCCGAGTACTCACTTAGCAGCTTGTGAAAACCTCTCTTCCCTTGTGCTGTACACACATTACGAGCTTCATGAATATTGGAACCGAGTCTTACCCACCACCGTAGCCTCCGTGATGGGTACCCTTCTGAACCCTTAGGGAGCCATGCGTGCTTATTGTTTTGAGAATCGGTAGATGTTAATTATTATAAGATTGATCAAATGAGCAAGTCTAATCAGGAAATACATTCTCTTTAAAGAAACTCGTATAAATCAGTTATGCAGCTGGATCATTCCCAACACTTTCCTACAGTTTGCTGATTATAGACCCAGACCAACGTGTGATTATCGCAAAATGAACTTTCCACGGAGTCGCCAGAATGCGGTTGACTAAGAAGTCTGCCGAGTTCACAGAGGTCGAAAACATGCCGATTCCGCGCAAAACCGCTCAGGGCACGGTGGCTGCTGAGCTTGCAGGAGCGCTTGATAATTAATCTGAGCTTCAGGGACTTTCAGAGTTTGGCAAACAGGTTTTAAATTTTAAGTCTGTTGTTTGAAGGCGGGTTCCTGAGTAGAGGTCACGCTGTCGGGGGAAAAAAAAAAAAAAAGACGCTTGAGCTTAATTTACGTTCTTTATCTGGTCAGACGAGCACAACAAATATTTGCGGAAATCTAGTTGGGTTTCACATAAAGCTCGCTGCAGAGAGCCGGGAAAACAGTATGAAACGCGTCTTCATAATGGTTTGATTACGCATGAATTAGCTGGTGGCCGTAAGTGAATCTTTAAATTTCTTCTATTCCATCTTACTGTGGTTTTAAAACACTAACCAGGGATTCAATGTAAGTAAAAGGTTTGCTTGGCAACAGCTGTCTGAGAACCGTGAGTCCCTCTGAGGATACTGAGTGGAAGCCGCATAACCCTTTCTGCAAACCACCACAGGCCAGGAAGCGATATGCAAATTGCACCAGGTATGTAAATGATATGCAAATACACTGAGTATGTAAATGAGCCAAACTACATTCACCTGGACACCTCAAAACCAGGAAGCTTGGGAAAGACCTGGAGGAGTTTCAGAGGCACAGTAGCAGGGACTAGGGGGGTGATTTATAAATTAGATGGCATCCTTAAATATGTACGGCTCGGGCAAAGACATCTAAAACTGCTCACCTGTTACAAATATTTGAGAAGCGTAAACATCAACAAGGAAAGGAAAAAAATCGTCATGGTCATAAAATAAAATGTGAACCATTTAGAGCTAAAAACAACCGAACTTGAACCAAAGCTAGGAGAAGTTGGACCCGAGACCGACCCTTCAGAATAAGAGCGTAGAATATGTACATCGGACACTAGAAACATTAACAACACGTAACCCTAGTTGAACATAGAACTGAAAAGTGAGAGCTGCTTGGTTTGGGAAGGGACTTTGAAGGTTATCTTTCCAGGACCGTACCCAGTGCTTAACGTTTACAAATGTAGCTTGAAGACCCTCCAACGGTAGAAAGATAATCTATAAACTGTACTCACAGTTGGGGGTGGGGACCTCTGATCACTGCTAATGCTAATCTACTGCGGGCGATAACATCTTAAAAACAGACACGTAGCCTGGGGGTGGCTCCGTGGGGTGCTGCTTTGTTCCAGTGTCCAGTACGCCAGAGAGGTTTGGGGTTTCATTCCCAGTTGGGGCGTGTAGAGAGGCAGCCGATTGATGTTTCTCTCTCCCATCGATGTCTCTCTCCCTCCCTTCCTTTCCCTCCAAAATCCATAAACATATCCTCGGGTGAGGATTTTAAAAAAGAGACATAAATGCACGGCTGTAACACAGCGAGAAAAACCCACACTTGTCTCCCAGCACATTGTCTCCTCGTGGACGTTGGCTGGGTTCAGCGCTCTCTCTACAGCCCCCACCGAGAACTTAGAAATTACCGTGGCGATGGCGAATGCACCCGGAGGGGTATAAGTGTATTAAGACGAAAGGTTAATCAGGTCAGGTGGGGAAGAAATTCAGAGAATCAGGAGAATCGTATTATCCGTTACCTGTTGCGCGTTTGGGATCAGTATGAGAAAGGAATCGGGAGTAATCAGAGTGACTCAAGAGGAAACCGTTTCAGAAAGTAAGGACTCCAGTGACGGGAGGTGCTCAAGCAGAAGTCAGGGCTGTCATGGGGGGGGGGGGGGGGGCAGTTGAAGGGTCATGCCACAGCCTTATCACAGGCGATATCCAACGCCTGAGATTCTACACGGCAGCGAAGCAGAGCTTGAGGAACGCCCCAAAGAACTGTTAAATAGCCGTGTGTACTCAACAGATGTATAGGTAGAGATCTATATCAGCAGTTAATTTTAAACCAACCCTTAATTCCACCTAAGCACTTAATTTGTCCCAGAATTTTGAAGAAAATGGCCGTAAAAAAGGAGACGGAAGAATCCCTCCTGTCCATGTTGGTTTCAAGCTGCGCTCTTCTGGCCTCTTGGGGGCAGAGGGAAGCTGGGAGCTACTCCGGGGGCAGCGTGAGGCGGGAGGAAAGGAAGGGCAGGCCGGGCAGGGAGCTACGCAGGGGGGCTCGCGACCCCCCAGACCCGACACCCGGGAGCTCAGCCTTCGTCTCGCTATACCTGGAGCGGCTCAGTGGCCTGCCCTGTTTGACTGAGAGAATCCACGACTTAGTCGTTTTGATCAGAAGTAACACGGCTCACTCAGTCTAGAGTGATTCAATGTCTGGTTAAATCAGCTTTTAAAAAAACAATAGCACGGACCAGAGTAGTGCAGATCCCTTGGGAAAGTCCCAGAAAGAAAGCAGTCCTTCCTTCAGGGAGTTTAAATAGGCTATTTAAGAGGCTGTTTCCATAACCAGCATTTTGGCCCACCAGATGGCACGGATCATAGGTATCTTGTAATTAGGCGTTTTGTTCATTGATGTCTTCTCTAGAAAAATACTTGGTATAGAGTCAGTGATCATGAAAGCCTGTGGAACTAATTAAGAGTGTTTTTGTCAGGGTTTTCCCAAGTTAGGCTAATTTTTAAAAAATCTACATCGAGAGCTCTGTTTGCAGCTAGGGTAGGATTTATCTGCTTCCTCCCCATTATAAAATGTCCCAGTAAAATTAACTTTTGCTTTCAAGGTTTTAGGTCCAGCTACCCAGGTAGCGTGAATTTATTATTGTGGGTGGGGATTGGCTACCAAGCAAGTGGGAAGATTATTATTTAAGTTCGTTGACTGCCAACGCGCAGAGGGCTGCCGTCATCCCAGCGCCCTCTCGCGCTGCTTAATTTTCAAATTCAAATTGGGTTTCTGGTGGAGCACTAAGGGCGTATCAGCTTCCTGCGGCCTGTGGGGACGACACTCCAGCCGCTGAGCTCCCCAGCCAGGGCCTCGCCTACCTTTCTAAAAATAATTTTTCTTACAAGCATACCGGAGATTTATTATGAAATTGTGGGCACTTCTGGATGTAATTTCAAAGCAGGCATTTTATGGCCGAAATTCTGTTGTCAGAGTATTAGGACAGAATTCCCCATTATCTTCTTTGCTCCCTTTCATGCTGGTGTTTGCCCTTGGGGCACAGATCATAAAGTCGTCCACTTGCTCGAGTGGACTCTTACAGAAAGGCATGTACTCAATCAGAATATCTTCTGCGCTAATAGATCAGAATAAAAGCCGACAAATGGTGGCATTACAAATCTCTATCTAGATCAGGAATTCCAAGAGCAAACTTGGACACTCTGAGCATTGCTTTGATTTACAAAAGCGCCAGGGAACTTCGGGTCCATAAATCAGAAGCGATTACATTGGAGTATTTTCAACTGTGACAAATATAACTTTGTTCCATTCCTCTGAACATTATTTAAAATACAGTGGCATTCGTTTTGCCACACTCAGCAGTCTTAAAGGTCAAAGGATTTTTTAAATTTCTCATTAGGAATATACTGTAAAATTAATGTAAATAGTTAATATAAACAAACACACCACCAAATACATTTGAAGCATTAATTTACAAATTTATTCAGGATACACTTATAATGAAAACATGTCTGCACACTTCAGAGTAAGACACATACAACTCATACACAGGTCATCAGAATGAGTTAATAACTGCAAGAGAAAAACCTTTTCATATACATGGGACAGATTTCAGGAGATTCTGGTATAATGTCATATTTGAAAACATTTTCCAATTATTTAATGCTGATCAAATCTCATTCTCTTTAACTAAAGCTCTTTTTTAATGAGAGGGGACTCTGACTTTGGATTGGATTAATCAACCTGAAGAACAGCACACATTCTCAGACTTGATTGTTTACTATTTTTTTTTTTTCCATTGAATCAACAAGGTCAATTAAAATTAGCTGGTTAAGTAAACGTAGCTATAATTTCAGTTCGCTTTCTGTGGCTATAAAACAAAAAACTAATGGTTGATTCCTACTTAGAGTTAAGATTTTATAAATGCTTGATATAAAAATAAATCCAACACCTATCACAATCTTAAGTGAAAAAATTAATAAAAATTTACTTTATTCAGTGGAAAACCCCCCACGGATTTTGAAGTAAATGCTATACCTTGGCTTTAATTCTCACTCTGACGTTTATAGATGGGTGATCTTCGGCAAGATGCTGGCATTCTTAGCCTCGGCCCCCCCACTTTTCAAATGGGAGCAACAGCCACTATGCGGGATGTTCATGGAGACAGGCGTCGTGTGGACAAACACCCCATCACACTGACATTTGTCAGCCAGGGAAAGTTGTTATTGGAGTATAACAAGGTAATAATCATGCATGAGGCTGAGAGACCCACAGTTACCAAGGTCTTGCACCCACATGTACCGAGGTTCAGTGATTTCCCCACTGGGCGAAATCACGACGATGTTTGCCTTAGAGGAGGCGTCCTTACCGGTCACCCTGCACTATCATTCATCTTGGTTCAAGGGCGGGCAGAGGGCTGAGAAAGGGGGAGGGCCGGGATCTGCGGTGTCAAGGGCCAGGGCCAGCACCCGGTTATGGGAAGGACCTGAGAGTTTCCAGGGGAACAAGTGAGGGCAAGGCATAGGGACAGGGCAGGTCCGGACGTCCGCAGGGGTTGGAAGACGCAACGTGTCCCCCAGCCTGGGGCAGAGCCACAGAATCCCAAACAAGACCGGTGGGGCCACGGGAGTCCGGTGGGACAGGGTAACAGTGAGCCTGAGCCCGTGGGTGGCATTAGAGAGCCGGCATCCACGGGGCCACGGAAACTTGGGTCCACTAAAAAAATAAATGCGTCAGAATTCTGTTTCCACTGCCACGTGGCGAAGAAAACAGGCCCGACTGCTGAGATGATTCTTATTTATAAGAGGGAGATTACCAAACGTTTACTAAACAGGGATCCAAATTTTTAAATATTTTCAGAACCCTCTTTTCTACAGGGATTGGTCCAAGGACGCGGCCTAGCAGCCACCCTCACCCTGGCCTCTGTCTCAGAGCCTGCGCCCGCCTGGGGCATCTAATCTAGTCCCTGCGGCTTGATAGAGAAGGTGCGTTTCCAGGGCGAGAGCGCGCACACGGCGTTTCCCAGCCCCCAACAGGCCGTTCAATCCACACGATCGGCCGCCGGGCGCCGTCACCCCCAGCGATGGACAGATGCGGGGGGACCACATCCACTCACTTTTTACTGAAAAGCGAAGGCGCAGGAAATAAGAAGCTTACAAGGGAACTAAGTGGAAACATTTTTCTTCCAAATTCTGGAGCCCATCTAATTGTTTCCATTCATCTTCCTGACTTTTCCCCTTCGTGTCCTGACGTGCGCAGGCCACGGCGCCCGCGTTGGGCAGGCGTGTGCTTGGTTCACGCGGCATCATCCCTCTTACCACCCACGAAAAAAACCTATTAAGCCTCCGAATTTCATAGCCGGAGGGCGGGGTCTCGATGCACCCCCCCCCCCCACTGCGTGAAGACCACTGGACGTTCCACGGACGTCTTAATCACAGGCCTTGTTCGCCCAAACGCGTCGGGGCCCCAGAAGCCCCCCTTGCAAGACAGCCACACCCGGGCTCACCTCTGTGGCCTTCCAGAAACCCCTCTTTCTTCCTCACGGCCGCAAACATCACACACAGGAGAATGGTTCTGGGAACATCTCACCGTGGCGTGGGCGACAGGATCCAGGGAGACGGCGTAGCTTTGGCCCAGTATAATCCCAACATGTGGAAATCACACGAGCACCTTTTATTAATCCGTGCAAGCGGTTCTGCGCCGCAGGACAGAGATTTCGTGAAAACCGATCAGACTGGGAAACACACCTTTACAAAAATCTCCTCCACATAGACGCCCCCCAGGCGCGCACCAAAGGAAACGGAATTAAGTGGCTGCAGGCTCGCAGCCGCGGGGGCCCGGCTCCCGGAATACTCGTCAGGACTTAAATAACCCTCAGAGGCCACCCGTCTGCTACAGGGAGATGTAACCGGTTAGACGGTGATATAACCAGGGACACCCGCCTGCGGGGCTCCTCATTTAAAAAAAAACCACACCAAAAAACTGTTTTTTCTTTTTTATGGAGCCTGAAAACCAGTGTAAACGAGAAACAATGAAGGACAAGGCAGGCTCCCGGGGAAAACGCCTAGTTAAGGGGCAGCCTGCTTCCGACGGCTGCTGTCTCTCGGCCTCGCCTGTCCCTACGTCTAAAGGCAGCCCGTCCCTGGATGCGTTTTTAAAAGGTCCACCCCCCCACACCCCCCCACCCCCGTGGAGAACGCTCCTCGTGGGCCTCACGCTGTGACACGTCGAAACCAAACCCGGTGGAAGTGCTTCTCAGAACAGCTTCCTGAGATTATTGGCAATTGAACTTTACAAACCTCATTTTATTTTAATGCAAATGACTCTTCATTTTAAAAATGCATATTTTTCACCTTATTAAGCATGCGATTCATTTAGAGGGGGGGGAAAAAAACCACAACCGTGCTCATACCAAGCAGAGCTAGGAATATAATGAAATGTGATTTCTCCTTTCTAATAAAAACACAAATGCGTTTTCACACGAACGTTTCTGGCCCTGAGGTCGCCAGCTGCAGCGGGGGGAGCAGAGGGGGCCTCTCCAGGCTCCCCGGTTCTCTGCCCCGCTGGCTCTTTCTCAGCCTCCGGTCCTGGCGTAGCACTAAACGGCCATCCCATCGAATTAGGCCTCCCCATTACGCGCGACCACATAACCATACTTACTTTATCGAGAGCATTTATGTCACCTGTAATTATGCCATTTCCAGGAGGTAAGGGACTTCCAGGGCCCTCCGGCTATGAATTGTGGAAACCGGACCCTCGCCTGGTCCTGCGTAGACGCGTGCGAGGGAACGAATTCAGGGAAATGCTATCAACATGCTGACTGTTATTCAGGCCGACTGCTTTCCATATGACTCACGCACAAAAGAATGCTTTTACCGCATTTCCATTTCCTAATGAAGGGAGCCATCAGGCGTTAATATCCGAAAGCATTTATTTCCCAAAGAATAGAGCCTATTTTAAAATTTCCCATTCATCTTATGGGATGCATTTTAGGCATTTAAAAATAGTTCAAAAATTGATTGTAAAGGTTTAGGTTAAATGGACCTACAATAAAAATGATTGTTTTTCTTAGGCTCTCTCTGCGTTCTCTACGCGTTTTGCTTAATTGAACGCCTTCCAAATGAAAACTCTCTTCTTTCCTAGCTTGAAGCAAATGTAAATGTCTTTACCAATATACTTAAGTTTTGCAGAAAACTAAACCGCTGTGGACATGGAATATGCAGTCACAGCAAGGGGTGGCGAGGTCAATACTCATAGAGACCGCGATTTGCGTTGTAGGAATAATACCACGCAGGACGCGTCGTCATGGATTAAGGTGACCGAAGTCATTTCTGAGTGTCAGACTCATCATGAAAGAGCCTCTTTCCATCCCTCGGCCGTACGTAGACTCTCTGGTCTCCTTCTCTGTGTTGTCAAGACCGTGAGGTCCCAGGCGGTAGGGTCCCTGCACTCCCCTGGGTTCGGAGAACAGCACTGGGGGCAAGTGGACCTTCAGTAAATGCTTTCAAACGCACGGATACAGCTTTAGGTTAAAAAAAATGTAGCTTTTCATCAAGATATTATGTAGAAAAAATGCCATAAACAATGTACTGACCGTAATCCATGATGCCGGTCTTTGGAGACAACATCACTGAGCAGCAAGCAACTCTCCTGGCAAGGACATCGCAGTCACAAGCCACAAATAAATTCTTCTGTGAGACGGTTTGTTTCCCTCTGTTTCAGGCCTCTTGCGGTGCATCCTTAAGCCTGGCCAAAGGATCCTTGGCAGGAGAGAAGATACCGTTTGCTATTAATCTATTTCCTCTACTAGAAAAACAAAAAAAAACCCCGAACGACTTGGTGTCGGTTGGTTTATCTGCCTATATGGACTGTAAAACATAAATATCGACGCAAGCTGTCAGAGGTCAGGCCCCTCCGACGTTTATCCCGCGTCTGTTCTGCGCGCTGCAGTGCCCGAGGGGCGGGAGAGCCGGAGCGCGGCCGGGCCCTTCCCTTCGCCCGGGCGGTCTCACGGCCCGGCCGGTGTGGCCGGCACAGCGCGGGGCTCGCGGCGGCGGGGAGGACCGGGGGGGACAAGCAGAGCAGGGCCATCCTACGGACGCTCGGGAAGCGAAGCGAGTCCCTTGGAGACGGCCCGGCCGACACAGCCACGTCTGAGGTCGCGTCTTCGACAGGCCGTCAGGAAAGGGGAGGTAGGGACGGAAACCTCAAACCCCAAACTGAAAAAAAAAAATGACCAAGGGCACATACGTGTGAATTTTGATAGGAAATGTTATGATTTTAATTATGTTCTTCTTTTATTAAATATACTTTCATTATGTGTATATATATATATCCCCACCCCCAAACTAAAAAGAGAGAGGGGTGTTTGTTCTGATTACTTTCTCATAACGTCGCCCTCAGCCTTTGGAACCAGAGCTTTGAAATGCCACCATCAACACCTGCTGAGACGACAGCGGGCCCACACACGGGCGTGGGAGGTGCTAATGGACAGACTATTTTTCCCGCATGCAGAACATCTATTAGAAAAGAGGAGCTGCGTCGCTTTCAAAAAGCTCAGTGTTTTTTTTTATTAACCGCTAAGGAGAGTAAAAGAGTGTTAGCGCTCGTGGTGACTTCAACACGGGGCGTGACGCGCCAGGCGGGAAACTACCGGTGCCGGGCGCGTGTCCCCCCGGGCCCATCGCGGGGCCGCTGCCAGGAGCGCGTTTCCCAGCGATTCACTGACCGGGCCGGGGGCGAGCCTGCGTGGTGCCGTCCTGCCAACAGGAGCATCAGGCACAGTGAGAGGTGACTTTGTCTTTTAGAGCACCTCTTGCTGCTCTGCGGTGACGTCGGGGGCATCGTCGCTGCGGGTTATTACCTGTGACACCCTCCCAACGGCAGACAGGTTTTCTTTACTGACGTGTCAGTTACTCTGCTGTTGGAGACGACAGATTAGTGGAAAAACACAGTAAGAAATCTGAAAACAAAACAAAGTAAAGGGACCCGGAGAGTACTGTGCTGAGCAAAGTAAGCCCGTCGGGGAAAGACGGTGTCGCAGGAGCTCAGGTGTGGAGCCTCGTGGACAAAGGCAACCCAGGGACTTGAGGTGGCCACAGGCTGGCCGACCTCGGGGGCCGGGCGGAGGGAGCTAGTGGCCCAGGGCGGCCTTCGGGGAGAGCCCGGACCCAGCTCCTTAAGAAGCACAATCGGGTTACCCCGTTCGCCTTCGTTCACAGCACACGGCCATTAGGTTTCTTAATGGGTCTGGGAAACTCAATAATTCCTCGCTCGGATTAGATTTTATTAGATTTGGGTGTCTTTCAAACTGACTTTAAAAATCTGCAGACAGTGTAATCAGGTTGGAGGCCCAGACTCGATTACTTACAATATATTATAAACATTTTTATCGGGTCCTCGTAAGCACCTAAAGTCACATTGAGAAAATATGATGCCGAGAGTTCACGAAATTAAATTCAGGAGGTGAGAAATGGGCAGGTGCTTGCACTGTGGAATTGTTTGTCCCTTGGCAAGATATTTCTGCTTTGTTCTAATGTACCTTTCTAGCTGTCAGGAAGGCGAAAATGTATATTGCTTATAAGAACAAACTATATTTTATGTATTTCACATATATGACATGTGTAACATACGATGTGAAGCAATAGCTTTTAAAATGGGGAATTCACCTCTCACTTCGTACACCGTTCTTATGATGCATGTGAGCAATTAAGCGCCGTATTAATGGCATCATAATTGGAGCCTGTTTGCTTAATTAAATTACCAGGGAATAAAGGCCATGCATTACGATGTTTTTCCTAAATACTGACTCTACAGGCAATGGCATTTTAAATAAAAACTGTTCAGTGCTAATGAGCATGAAGTTTTCTTGGAAATGATGTTTCGAGTTTAATAACTGATGAATGTAGACCAATGAAGTCAATACCAATTAATTAATTTTAAGCCCATGAAAACAACTAGTATATCGCAGCTTTGCTATGGTCTAGTACTGTCCCAAGCAAGCCAACCAATATGTGTGACTCTCCTAATTAACACACTTTAGGGGATACATATAAATAATGCTATGATGGCATTAATTTGCCACTTAAACCATTTGTGGTCTCTTTCTCTCTCTTTACAGATATAAGTAGATTGATCGATCATTAGATAGAGCTTCTATCTATCATCTATCTATCTATCTATCTATCTATCTATCTATCTATCTATCTATCTATCTATCATCTATCTGTTATCTATCAAGTGATCTATTCAGTGTAAGAAAACTTAAGAGGCACCGTCGTAGGAGGAGGAGAGGAGCTAACGGAGAAGCAGGCAGAAAAACGTAACCACTGAACAGAGAAGGAAAGTGCAGATATGGGGATTAGTTTGAAAAACTCACAATTGAATCCATGTTTCTAGGCAAGAGCTCAAAGGTGGAGACAGGAAGAGAGGTGGATGTATCCCCAACACTAATCCAGGGGGTATTGCTTTGCAGAAAATGAGAGCATTACAAAATTCGCCTGAGGACTGGCAGGGTCCAGTCCAAAAAAAAAAAAAAAAATGTAAAGAAAAAAATGCTACAATATTTTGCAAAAACTAGCTACTTGACCAAGTTCCCTACCCCCGAATTCAGGACTTGGGTTGTGCCGCCGATTTACACTCTGAAATATTAATTATAACCAGCATGGGAGCTCTGCGAATGTATTGGACAGCTCTAGTAAATTATTTCAGAAAGATGTATGCGAGGTAACCCTTGGAAAATTAATGACACTTCAGTTGGGATCCCAAGTCCTGTGTGGGCTGGTCTCACACCTCTTCACCGCCACTAGCACAGTCCCCGGTGTATGCCAGGCGCTCACCCCATACGCATTGCACACCGAATGATCATTGCAGGCTAATCTGCTCAGGAGTTAATTCTTTCGGTATTATTAACCCTCCTGGGATATTTAATAATGTCTCCCTCCATTGCGCATCCAAACAGCGAATAGGCACTGGAAAGCCCTATTTTATCTGCACGCCAACTGTGTGGGCTCCTAAAAATATGCTAAATGATAGCAGTTATAGGCATCATTAACAACAGTATTCGTTTGCTACTGCAAAGTATAATCCCCCCAAAGCTTAATGATTTCAGACAATAGTAATTGAATCTCATGTTCAATGTTCTGTGCGGCAGTTACAAATGGACTGGAATAAGCCGGGTTCTGGGTTGGAACCTGGCCTGTAGGTCTCCGACTCTCCTTGGTACGTATTTACCCAGAGCGTGCGGGGTGCTCTGTGGAACCCACACTGAGGCTCTGATGACCTGGGTGGTGGTCTTGTGGGAAGTCAGCAGTGCTCATCGAACCCCAGTGATGAACCCCAAGCTCACCTTTTTTCAAGCTTCCACATCTATTAATATGTCATTGGCCAAAGCAAGTCACACGGCAAAGGCCCGGATCTAACGGTAGGGATGGACATCCTGACCATCAAGAGGACATGCAGCGTGACAAATATGTGGGATCACCCTGGAGAGAGAGGTTGGAGGACCAGTAATTTATTCAGCCACAAGCCAGGCTCCCTTATTACCATCTCACCGGGTTGGTTCTTGGGCACTTTTCTTGGGTGGCTCCTCAAATTTTCCATGTTGCCCTCGATTCTGATCACCAAAATGAATCGGGCTGCCCTTTCCTCCCCTAAATAATGCAAATACCTGAGGACATCTGTCAACTATCAGAATTGGTGCAAATGGAAAGTTTTGTTGTTTATTTAATTCATGCTAAGACATCAGCTTTAAAATTCAAGTCAGCCAATAGGTGTCTTTTGACCCCAGCTTGACGAGCTCCTGCCCCCTCTCACAGCTCCTGTCTCCAGCCTGGGCTGGTTTCATCTCACTCGACCTCTCCAGCATTAAGATTTTTGTCATCACATATCTTCCCCCGCTTCTAAAATGCATCTTGTCATCATGTGTGCTCAATTAATACTCATTGAATAAAAATATAAAATCATCCCTTGCATCATTAAGCCTATATTCAGCACTTGTACGTTTGATAAAACGTAAATCATTGCCTGTGTTTTCCCTGGATTTTACATTGGTCACAGAGTGAACATTAGACGGGTTCCATGGTGAGATCTACACAACTTCAACCGTAGAGGTCTCTGCTTATTAGATGTGTGCCTTTGGGAAACATGTTTAAACTCATTTCCTTTATGCATAAAGTGATGATAATATCTGTTTCATGATGTCTCGTGAATACTTAATAAGTTTCATAAATCACATTGCTCAGTGTTCAGAACATTTAGTTGCTAGACTTTTTTTCACCCATCCCCTTAACAGACATAATTTTCACTGCTTTTCAAGGCCCATAATCAATAAAGAGTCTAATTTTTCCTTCAGGTTGTCCTTAGTTAAGTTCTGGCTTGAAGAATGTGTCTCTTTTTTTAGCTGAAGTTCTGTAATATTCACCTTTTATTTAAAAATCTTCTGTTTACATATATTAAATATAATCTTCCTAATAGTCTCTCAACTTTTGATCTAATGATGACATAAAAACTCTATACAATGACAACCAACGTTTGTTGGTTATGAATATTGTTATTTTGCTAGCTTATTTTATGCCCTGATATTCAAATAAGATAATTTTATTACTATTTCAAAATAGCCTATCATTTTTAATTAATCCCTTGGATTTTGGAAAGTGCCATTCTACTCCTGCAAGAATAGATCAGATGCCTCTACGAGCAGTAGGCTGTGTCCTGTCTTTCTCACTGCACCTTCCTGGAGACTCAGGAGAGACCGAGGTGCAAATGAATGAAGCGTGTTTATTGCAGTGGGTGGAGAGAAGATGACAGGCGCTGCGTCTCCCTCTGCCCTTGGCGGCTGCCGACGGGGAGGAGCTGAGACAGTCGGGAAACAGAATGGCCCCTCCAAGAGCTGCGTTTCGAAGGCATCGTTCTATTTTTTTTCTAAAAAGTTTCCTAAATTGCACTACAAATGAGAATACAGAGTCTAAATATATGGGAAGTTACTTTTAGTTATGTGGATCATTAAGATTTAGCCATGACAGATGAACAACGGGAGAAAGTTACATATTTTGACACTGTGGTATATCATAGCACCTCTTCCGACTGCAGTAATAACAGGCATAGAAAATGTAAGGCTCATGTCCAGTTCTTTTGCAATTACTAGTGCGCAGCTCAAAGCAGAGCTAGGAAGCAAAATCCCAGCAGCAACAGCTCCAGAAGCTTGGAGAAAATGGTTCAGAGACAGCAACGATGAGAATGTCAGAGACGAATATTTACTAATAAATATTAACGAGGCAAGTTGAGTTAAGGGAGCAATGCGATGTGTCCAGCAGTGGTTTATTAGTGAGAAAAAAATTATTTATATTAATAAAATTATAATAGCTACCTCCAGGGCAGGGAGGTCACAGGCCCAATCGAGAGAGATGGTTCGGGTCTTAGAGTGAAGAGCAAAAGGAACGTTCTCCCTTAAAGATACGTCCTTGTGCTTTAGAGCGAGAAGGTCTGCTCATGGCATTGACGACGCGCCTTCTAATCCCACCCGATCCAACCGGAGATACCCAGACGTGTCCCCGTAAAGCCGTCAGTTTTAGTCTGTTCAACTGACACGTCGCCACGAAACCATGCTTTCCTTCAGATTGTACTTTGGGAAAAACCAAACACAACAATTTAAAAGTACACAATAAAATTTAAGAGTAGATATCATTTGAGTAGGATAAATGCTGACGGATTCTTTCTCCTGCTCTTCGGGTACATGGGGGTTTCAAAACAGGATGGGGACAGTGATTTTTTTTTTTCATTTCCAAATAACTGGGGAAGTTCCTCAGATTGCTGGATAAAGTTTAAGCACAGAGGAAGACCGAGAAAGAAGGCTCGGCGGCTATGAGAACACGTTCTTGGAGAAGTAAATAACCTCCAGGTCCTTGGCTTCTGCACGCAAATGGCAGCGTGGGTAGGAAGTTGCTCATAGGCAGAGAAATAAACTAAATTATCTGCCAAGACCCTTTTAGTTTGACACTTGATTTGCACATGGAGAGACTTAATGTGATACTGGATTGACGTTCTCAATTTTCTCCTTGCAAAGAGCAGAGTTAAGCCCTCGTTTCATGTGTAAACTGCACATTTGCTAGGGAAAGGCATTGGCGCAGCCCCCCTGACGGAACTTAGGGACGCATTCCTAAAAAGTTATATAAAAAACCCCAAAGTCAGAGCGTCGCACCTTAACTCTCAAACACAGGTAGAGTTGGCCTTGGAAGGGCCGGAGAGCAGAGAGGCCGTAACGCGGAGAAGCCACTTTCACGAGTGTCCCGGGGCAGGGCCAGGGTCCCACAAAGAACAGTTACCAGGGCTGATGTGTTTCCCTCGGCCTACGGAGACCCGTCCGTTGTGCGGCCTCAAAGGCTCATCAATACCTGGAGACCTTGCACATGACCCGAAACGTGTGCCTGGGAGGCGAGTCCGTTATCGCCGCTATTTCGGCGGGTGCGAGGGCATCGTGGAGCAGCGTCAGAGGAAGCAGACGCAGTAATTAACCACCACAGGCCCTTCAAAAGCCCGTCCCCAGGATTCCACCAGGAAAAAGAAAAAGCAGAATAAAGAAGAAATTTTTTAAAAACCCAACGAATTAACTAGTCTGGCTCGTAGCAGTATTGATCAAGCATTAAACTGTACAGTGTAACATCTTGTATGAGCACCTGATGTCCCTTGTGACTTGGGGTCCGTCGGACCCATCAAGTCATGACTCTGGACAGGCCTGTCTACCGTCTGTCACAACCTCAAGCTTGATCAGGACCAGAGAGGGGCACAGGGTGGCGCAGACCTCCATGCCACCCACCACACTTGCCCCGGGGCCCCTCCCCTGGCTGGCGCCGATGGCCCTTTGGGGAGGTAGGTACCTTGGTACCAGGGAAAGGAGATGCCAAGAGGCTAATCTGTTGTCAGACAACCACTCAGCTTCTCAGTGCTTCCAGTAGAGGGAGACAAATCTCCATGGAGGAATCTGGTCCTTCAGTGACTCAATTGAACCCAAACACCTCAAAGAAATGCCCCTTTTGACATTAGTCATGTATTTCTCTTCTCGGTGGTGACCCAGGGTATTCTCCCAGCCCGGTCTTGTAGAAGAACAAAGAGAAATCATGGCGCCATCTGGGCTGCTTATCTCAGTCCTACCCCTCACCATTCAGATTCCATCCGTTGACTCAACTCTACGTATCAACGTGCAACTCTTAGGGAATCCACTGTCCCCCCAACCCCACTACCATCCAACCCTTGGACAGGAGACATCAGTGAGAATTCCTCGGGAGTTTCCTCATATCACAGGGCCCTGACCTTTTCTCTTCTAAAAAAAAAAAAAAATCATCTATCTCAACAACCTCCCCAGTGTCTACGTCTATCAGAGAAGACAGGAGAAAGGCAGGACTAAACCTGCCACAAGTCATTAAATGGCACTGAGGGATTGGAGAGAGACCCAAAGCGGGAGCATAGCACGGTGGCATCAGACCTCCTTCCCCCAGTTCCACAGGCCACAACAGGCTCGGAGGGAGGCCCCCCATGGGGTGCATTGTGCTGCAGCGAAGGAACCCAGGGCAAGGACCCCACGTCTTCTCTAGCAAGCGGCAAACCAGTCAGTTCCCTGCCTGGGGAGTGAGCATGTTAACACACACCCAGGATGATGTCACCTTCACCTCCTGAGTTGCCTGCATGTCTAGACGCAGAATCTTGTCAAGGTCAGAGAACGGTTAAGCACTGCAATTCCCCAAGCTCGACCAGGACCTGCAGGGGTGCTTGGGGCCCCCGGGCAAGTCCGTCTCCCCTGAAGTAGCTGCTTCCTAAGTCCATATGAAGAAGCAGATCTCTGGGGTACAAGGAATCCCCTGTCGTGTCCAAGAAAACACACCACTCAGTTCTGCTCTGGGGGGAAAATTGACAGTCAAAGCTGCTGCTGGTGTATTGTGTTCCTGGGGCCACCGTCATTTTCACTGTGAGACCACAGTGTCTAGGCTGCTTCTAGCCAGTGACGGGCGTGACGTGTTTCTAATGCAGACTGATTCCCGAGAGACACACGGTCCCCCGTGGGTGACCTTGGCTTGAGGATCCCCGGCGGCCTGGCAGAAATTTCCTTAGGACTGCAACAGAGAATGGCCTCTGGTTAGTAATAACCTATTATTTTGTTATATATTTTGTAAATATATACATTACGTGCAACACCTACCCTATGTGTTAAGAGATGAAAATGACATCCCTTAAAATGATCCAGATCACTGACTTGGGGTAACTAATGGATAAACTTGCTTATGTAGTCACGACTCATGGAACATTTTTCTAAGTGAAAGAAGCAAGTTTCAATGAGTTAAGAGCTGTGTTTGCAATTGCAGAAGTAAAGGAAATACGGCTTAATGTTATTAGTTTACTTCAGAAATTAAAATCAAAAGCACATTTTAGAGAGCAAAGCCTCATTAAGAGAATTTCCTAGATGTCAAAATATTACTATCCCACAAATTTCTGATTATATAAATACAAGTTCTGTTATTTGCACGAGGACATCAGAGAAATAAAATGTTACAGCTAAAAGCTGCTTGGCAGTGTCATGACTAAGGCTGACACTGTGCCTGAGTATCATAAAACTCTAATTCATGTTTTTATATTTATATTCAGTGCCAGTGAGTAAGACTATTTGCATACGGCTGCACGCAACGTGATATTTATATTTTAAATGTTTCCATCAACATCTAGAAGGCTCCCTGTGTTCGGTTCCTACTTCTCCCGCTCGATGGAGTAGCTATAGATTGGACTTTAGGTGAAGCCCTAATCCCAGAATTTGTTATTTTCCCAGGAAAACTGACTGCTGTTCAGACCACTGACACTAAAAAATATAGACGGTGTTTTCATTGCCTGTAGCCTGCCGTTCGTATGTTCTATCGCTTTCAATGGAAGTATTAATGCTTTAGAATCTTGGATACCGGGGTGTCTCAGTCTATCATTTTTATTTCCTTTCATGGGGGAAAAATGAATAAAAATTGCAGTGTACAACACAGCTGTAAAATGTTTATATCAAATGTAAAATATAGATTGTGGCAAAGCATACTCTCTGAAAGACTCGGTAATGTTCCCTTTATATCTTGTCAAAGAGCAGGAGACTATTTAGAGATAAGGAGCCTCCTAGGGAGCAACAGGGGAACGGCCTGCTCTTTCGGGGCGTCTGGAAGCACCCCCAGCCCTCAGGCACTTTCGTGCCTTCCCATTATTTCAGGGGTTACTGGTTCCCTTTGATCTGAACGGGGTTGGCCCCTCGTAGCTCAAGGGCCAGCATGACCTCAGCCAGCTCCCCCGCAGCTGCTGCTCACCGGTGCCGCTTGTCTGTCGGGGCGAAAGGCGCTAAACCGCTAAGAGGCGGCACCTGTGTTGCCTCCGTCGGGGAACAGCCACGGTGCGCTCGGCACATTCTCAGCGTGAACCAATCCGGCTCTTCCCTCCCTCCCCCGTCGTCTCTGTAGTGAAATTTCCCACGACACTGGTCCCCTCCCGCTCCGCAGGCTCTCACGTCGCGTGTAGCACCCGACATGGAAGCGTCCAGCTCGACGGCTTGTCTTTTTAATGTTTTTATTGATTTCAGAGAGAGGAAAGGAGAGAGAGAGAGAGAATCGTCCATGTGAGAAAGAAACATTAACCGGCTGCACCCCTGCGGGGGGGTTGAACTCACAACCTGGGGTGCGTGCCCTGACCTGGAACTGAACCCGCCACTTCTGCACGCGCAGGACGGTGCTCCAGCCAACGGAGCCACCCGGCCGGGGCTCGTCCACCCGGCTTTTAAAGCCAGCGTTCTTTGGCCCTTTCCCTCCAATTCTCTTTTCTTTTCAATTTAATGGAATTAAAAAATAGTAATAACCAAGTGCCTTTCATAGCCAGCAATGACTTTGTTTATCGGCTAAAAAAGGGCTCAAAATATAAGTGTGTCAGTTTTTTATCAGGTCAGATTCCTGTCTGTTTGTGTTTTTAGTTGAGGGAAGGTTTTCCATGGAAGAGAGGTGGCGAAAGTGATTTCCAGGGAAAGACCAGCTCCGAAATGTGAGAGAAGTGATGGTGAGACGAGATGACAGGCGCCCCTGAAGACCTTCAGGGAAGGACAGGGGATCAAAGAACAGCGCCCCTCTCGCGGCCGCTCTCCCCAGAGGTCCCCCTTTGCGTTTTCGTGTTTTATCGCCAGCAAGTAGGTTTTGCATCTTCCTGATGACTCGGGCTTCGATCGGTCTATTCAAGTGGGCGTGATGCAGAGACAAGTCAGAATGTCGTCTCCGCAGCGGTTTGAATCTACAGTCTGAAAGCAAATAAGTTAAATGGTAGGCTCCTTTCCTCTTATCTACGATCGCGTTATTTTTCATTATTTGAAACCCGCCTAAATGATGTTTCTCTCTCCAAAGCAGCTGTCACCGATCTCTTCCTTAACCCGAGTCTCAGAAGGAATCCGACAACGCCGTATCTCTTTCTGTCTTTAAAATTTTATTCCTTTCTGGGTGTATCAGTCACTTATGACATAATAAATATTAAAGACGGCAGGCAATCTGTTTTACGTGCTCCTGTTAAAGCGGGGTTTTGCTGTAAAAATAAGCAGGCCTGTTCCTCTGGAGCTTACACAGGAATAAAAATGTGATCCGCTCTCTTCCCCCGTCAAGCAGCTGTGACAAGACGCCGTCAGGGAGTTGTTAGGTTTGCCGGAGTCTTCCATTATGCCAAATATTAAATTAACCGCCGTGCGTGCTCCTGAGTATAGGGAGGGCTGTGGTCTTAGAAGGATGCTTAACATGCTGACATTTTCATTGCTCTGAGTACGAGTGGGTGTAATTACTGACCCCTGCAGGTTCCTCGCGGCGTGTTGACCAGCAGCAAGGAGTGTGCGGGCGGAGACTTGCAACATCCAATAGAATGTTGCCTTTTTTTTTTTTTTTTTGGAAAAGAAATGGACCTTAGTGAAAGCCTAAAACACCTTGACTTATTTTGTTCCAGTAAGTGAACGTTAGGGTATAGGTTATGGGAACTGCAGGGTCTGAAATAAACACTCTACGAGATGCTGGGATGGGCGGAGACCAGGCTGAGCAACAGCAAGGGCTCCTCTACCTCGAAATGTTCACGTTGTCCGGGGCCCACAGGCTGATCATGGGATTCACAAATTGAATCTCAAACCTCTTCTTCCCACGTGCTATGACTGTCTTCCTGCCCTTGCTCTCATTTCTGAGCTCCCCTGAATCTCATTTTCCTTACACGGGAATCGGGTAACTGCCATGCAGCAAACCCGTAGCAAGTTTTAGAAAATTGCACTATTAGTTGTATCCTGTTTCCCGCATGGGATTTTTATCCCCACCCCCGGCCCCACCCAGGTCTTTTTCCAGGGTTTCAAATTCCGCTCTTGGAATCCAGCCCCACGCGGTGAGGCTGCTTTCCACTTCCTGGGTCTCTGAATAACTCCAGTCCTGGAGTCGTCTGTACATAACGCCTGGTTCTGGCCTCTTTCCATTCTCATAATTTATAAAAGAAAGTTTTGCAAATCTCGAGACAAATCAGGAACTTTATGCCATTTTTTAGTACAAAAGTTACTTCTGTAATAACTGAATTGATGTATAAATTCAATTAATGTGTAGAAATGAAAGATATCCTCAAGTTGTAAGGATTATTGCGATTTCTGATCAAATATTCAAATATGCACGTTTCAATATAACCATAGGACTTTCCTTTTCAGAATCATTCACTCATTCACTCATTTAGGCTAAAATACCTCAATAAGAACCTAACATTTGCCAAACTCTACTCTAGTCATTCGGAATGTGTCTGGATACCTTTCTATAAAATTACAAATTTTTCATTTTGTCTTATTTTGTGCAAACATCGCCATACAATACACTTTAGAGAACTGTGACTGTGGTTCTTTTAAAATCAATTTATTGAATTGCGTGATTTTAAATGTCAGTAAATGACACAATTGAGAAAGCTCACGTACCTTTAAATCGATTTCTTATGTGAAAGTGGACCCGCTTGACGGGAATCCATTCAGCGATCTGACATGTTTCATAGACAGCTTTCCATCTTAATCATCACTGTGGCTCGATTCTTCCCAAATTGGACGAAACTGCTGAGGGTTAAGAGAAGACAAGAAACAAGAATAAAAAAGTCTGCTTTCTGGAAGAGATGGCAAGGGAATCTTCAGAGTAGCACTGAAGGAATGCTTGTCACATATGTGTTATAAAGAAAAAGTTTGCGGGAGCTCTGACCAAAAGTCAAACAAAACAAAAGATCCAACATACCGAGCATATACTTGAGGATATTAAAACGAATGATACATCTTCAATTTAGAGCTAAGAGATTATTCTAGTATATTTAAAACTATATTCAATTTGCCAAAAAGAGAAATCAATTTTCACTGACGCTGTTTGGAATAAATCTACTGGGTAGCAGGAAGAGCGGCTGCAATAAAATAGTCCCGGAGAAAACACTGAATATAGATCTCACAATGAAAGCCTAAAATTAGATATAATACACTTCCTTCAAAAGAAAAAAAAGCTAATTTATTCCTGCACTTTCCTGTGTGGAGACACTAATCATAGCAGTTTATTTATAGTTTCTCATAAAGTTTTAGGGAGACTTAAGATCTCATTGTCAAGCAACCAGCATCTATTAAGGGCCCTCTGTGTTCAAAGAGCACAATGCTAAAGCCTGTGGAAAAGATCAAAACGAGCAAGGCTGTGGCCCTCCTCTCAGAGAGTTTCCAGTGTCGTGTGGCAGGAGAATTAAAAATAAAGTCACATCAGCCAGCAGGGGGTGCTAGACTGCCCACGAGGTTGCAGCCGCCTTCCTGGAGGAGGTGAGGTTTGTGCTGTGTTTCGAAGAAATGGGAATTCAGTATGGAAAGCGGGGCAGCTCCCAGAGTGACCAGATCCAGATGGGGGAAAGCACGCGTCCGTCTAGAAGGGGTGCTGGAGAAAGACGGAGTGTGAGGTCTGTGTGTGAAGGGCTGGAGACTGAAGAGTCACGTCAGAGCGCTGGGCTTTGCAGCTGCTCTGTGACTTCAACAGTCGGAAGATGACCGAGTAGAGCAAGTAGAGAGGAGGTAACGCCTGGAGGATTGCTGGTCCTCCTCCCCCCTTCTTTTATCCCCTTATATATATATTTTTAACCAGAGGAGAGGAAAGAGCCATAAAGTGCGCTTACGGACGATGACCGTCCATACAGGTGTCGTGCGTTACTGCCGGTGACAGCCGAGAGGGGTTTCGAGAGTAGGGGGACAGGAGGCAGGGTGACCGTGCAGGCCGCAGAGAGGCGAGCGGGTGAGCCTGAGGACGGGGGCGAAGGGCAGGCAGGCGGGCACGGGACAGGCCGGCCTGGTCCCGCCTTGACACTGTGGACGGATGGCCCACATCAGGTGCTGAGGGATGAATGTAAATGAGGCGAAAAGAACCAAAATCCCGGGAAACTATACAGACTGATTCCAGCCGGAGGGCCCTGCGAGATTCCCTGTGCTCCGCGGGGGAGCGGATGTGGGTAACTGGGACGGTCCCCGCGCCTCCCCTGAGGCAGCACATCCCCGCTTCCCGGCCGCGGGGTGGGGTGAGCCCCCCGCCGGTTCACAGCATGTTTCCCTGGCGGGCGATGGGCAGGGAAGGTCAGCCACTCAGGCAGGGAGGAGGGTGACCTCTGGTCCGAAGAGCATTTCTTTTTATAGCTGCTTCTCACGCCTGACGTGACCTTCTGCCCAACTCTTTTGTAAGTGGGAACAGATAGATGGAAACCAACCCAACTCGCTTTCTTTTCCTTCCATCGTAACCTTTTCCTGGCTATGTCTTGAGCCTGTAAGTTCTGGTGCCTTTAAACGATCCGTTTAAGGAAATATTTTTTCCAAAAATAAAAGTCTGACATACGCTGCCCGATAGTGCAGACTGTCCCGAGGTCCCGAGAAGAGCACGGGATTTGACTTTTTATGTCTTAGGCACACTTCAAACTGCACTTCTCAAGGTTAGAAAAGAAAGGACCTCAGAGAGCGTGCGCATCCTTTATTCCTTGCTTTCTGGACAGCGTAAGTGCCAAACTTTAGAATACAATTATTCTAGTAGCCTGGAAAAAAAAAAAGGATTCCAGTTCCTGTTTATCAACATTGAGCGTTAGGCCATCGAAAGAACTCTAAACAACAGACGGTTATCACGATAATAGCTATTTGAAGGATGGTGATGCCCTGGAGGTTAAGAGTCAAAATGTCAACCGGCAAAAGAGACGCGTGAGTATTAATTATTTCAGCTTGGAGAACACAGAGGAATAATTTCTATATTAGCAGATAACCTTTTCTAGGTCCAAGGCACCTGATTGTATGTCAGCTTTCAGTTAAACTGCAGATGCTAAAAATTAAAAATAGAGGGGACCCCACAGTCGTCTTCGGCCCTCCTGCTGTTCGCCTCTCTGTGGCATTTGGTGACCATCTTTCCTTGAAAATCACATCTTCGCTGTCATACGGTGACCTCCCTCCCAGCCTGCCTACGTAGGCTATATCATTGCTCAGAGTCTCTTTAAGGACTGTTTCTCTGCGTCTACCCCCTAAATGTGAGCATTTGCCCAGGTTCTGCCCGTCGTCGACCTTTTCAGTTTCCGAGAGGCCAGAAGAGACAGCCGGCCCCGGGCAGAGGCTGAAGCCAGGCCCCGCTGCCTGCGGGAACCGGAATAACGCACGCCGCCGGGCGCCCAGTCCCTCCTCCACTTCCCGCCGCATCTCTATTTTTTGATCATTAGCTTAGAGTGTCATCAACCATATCATTAATAAAAACAATAAAAATCAAAATTAGCCCAGTGTAGACTTTCCACAGTTGACTGATATATTGGGCAATGTTTTATATTTCTTTTTACTTCCTTAAAAAAATCTCATCCGCTCTCATGACCGTTACTATCGCTGGTCCACGTCTTGTCCCTTCCTCTCCTTAGTGATCGCCTTTCATACTTTCAAATGGACTTTTCCCTCCCTGGTGTCCTGCTAAGACCTCGATTTCAACACGCCTGCTCTTCAGTCCGCTATTTTAAATTTTATTTGTCTTTATTGTTGAAAGTATTACAGGTGTCCCATGTTTTCCCCCCGCTCCCCTCCCCTCCCCAGGCCCTCACCCCGTTATTGACCGTGTCCATGGCTTATGCACATATGCACATAACTCCTTTGGTTAGTCTCTTCCCTCCCTCCCCCCCCTTCCCTCTTCCCTTCAGGGTCTCTGGGTCTGTTTAGTTGGTCAGGTTCTTTTGTCCATTCGCTTCTTCTTAAACAGGACCCTTCCACACTTCCTGTAGTGCTGCCTGGTGGTGACAAACTCCTTTAGCTTTTCCTTGTCTGACAAGCTCTTCATCTGACCTTCGTTCCCAAACGATAGCCTTGCTGGGTAGAGTCATCTTGGTTGTAGGTGTCATTGGTGCCGAGATTCACACGACTAAGTAAGTGGAACGAATCTTCAGCTGCCACGTGCCTCAGTGACCAAGGTCGCCCGCAGTTCTTGAACCCGTGATCCAAGTAGAATGCAGCTGTGGGGTTTCCCGCACGACCCCGTCAGCTGCAGCGGCTCCATTCACATTCCGGGGCTCCGGCCGTCCTACCTGCAAACCCTGATCGCCCGCATTCGTCCAAGCAGAGAACAGCAACTGCAGGAGGGAAGGGCCCCGCCCAGGACCAGGGGAAAGCCTTGTGGTTTGTATCGCTCTCTGCCTCTGGCCCGTTCCCATCCTCTTTAACTAAATAGGTCTCAGCTGATGGTTCTCATCGGAAGGCCCTGACCTCCTTTGACCTTGATCGGCCCTGCAGACTCCAGCCCCACGTGCTCGCCTCTGGGTCTTCTCTCCGTTTCCCTCGCCCAGGGTTTGATTGATTGACTGGGTAAAAGGCCCCTGGTTCAGAGTCCCTCTCTCCAAGATGTATGGCTCGCCTGGTGTTCTTTAATCTGTTTCAGCCCAAAGAACAGCATGACAAGTTTCTCAAAGCATTTACCCGGCTATTTTTAGACTTTCACATTCCCTTTGGAGATCTCTCCTCGATGCTTATCTTTCCCGAGTCCTGTCTCCACGCGTTGTTTATGAAAACAACGACTTACAGCTGCTGAATCTTTTCTGCAGGGTGGTGGTCTTGGTTTCGAATGAACCGACACGGGCGAAAGTCTTTTCCCCCCTCACGCGAGTCTATAAACACAGCAGAATGAGGTTCCACGTGGCAGAATGTGGATTTTACTTCTTTAATCCATCTACTTCTTACAGATATTTTATGATTCAGTTCAGGCATCCACGTTTCCAGAACTTTGCCTGACTTCTTCAGGCTTCCTTTTGCTTTTCAACAATTCCCTGTTCCGTAGCTCTACCCGTGTCTTTAATAACACTACTACGGTGATTCCATGTTTATTTTCCCGTTTCTTCCCCATGGCCGTACATTCCCGAGAGGCAGATTCATTCTGACTTCCCCGGTCCTGAGCACAGTGTCTAGCACAGAAGGTGTGGAGTGTTTGATGGACGAACAAATGAGTCAGGGACGTGCGTTGTCCTTCAGCCCCACCATTGCTGTAGCCACAGAGGGCCTGAGTCAGGGGGCTTACAGTGTCCCCCGTCCACATCTGAAATGCCATCCCTTCATTTTGCAGAAGTTTGGTGTATATAAAAATAACAAGAAACTTAGAATCTTAGAGTCATGTCAATCGAGTAAACCATCTAGACACACATCTTTACAAGTGAGAAGCTGAGAATTTTCACTTGCTGAAAATACAGAATTTACAAGCTGCAGAATTAGAGCTACAATCTGACTCTTCTGATAATTGTGCTATCTTTCTTAGTGACATATGGCACAACTGAGGAAGTAAGAACTATTAATAGATTGGCAAATATATATATATATATACACACATAAGGGTTAATATAAAATGCAAGTAAGTGTACTAAGTGGTTAATAAAATAATGGTGAGGGGTTATGGGTAAAAACTGGGCCAAGAAAAGACATTTCAAGACATTTAAAATGGGACCAAGGGAAGACATTTGAAAGAAAATACATTAGTAATTAATTGAATGTTTAGTCTTGCTTCTGATTTCAGACTTTCTTGCTCTCTCTCAATGTAAACCTTTCACTGAGGCCTCACTTTCCTATTGTTACTCTGTTATCACTTCTGCTCGCTGTGGACTTGCCTTCCTAAGGCAGATAATTTTGCCCTTGAGATATGAGGTCACTTTCTGACATCCTGAGAAAGAGCCCACATCTGTTCAAAGGATGAATCCCATGTGGATTTCCATTTGTGGGAAAAAGTTATCCCCGTGGTTCTATGTATATATATTTTATCATTCAAGCACGGTTTCCATTGTTTTAGCCAAAGCGAGGCTGATCTGTTCCTTCTTCCGATGTCTAAACAGAACGTGTCCAGGGAGAAAATCTGGCGTTTATTAAGGGGTCTCCAGCCAGACAGTGACCTTTCAGAATTCCAAGTAAATATTAAAGGCTATGGGACTTTCTTATTTTCCGGTTTAGCTGCTGAAAATATACTTGTGTCTGTTTCTGTATTGTTCTTGTTCATTCACTTGCTTTGTTGGTTTAGATCCCACATATAAGTAAGATCATACAGTATTTGTCTTTCCAGGAATATTTTTAAAATGAAAAAAAAAAAGAGAAACAGATGCGTAATTTAACTGCATAAAACATCCTAGTTTATAGACCATCCTATGATGATAAAATTTTACTAAAAGAACTTCTGTGATAATTTGAAATGGAAAATAATATTTGAGAGGATCAGACAGTAAGCTATAAAACTAAGCTGGATAAGTGTTTCATAACAGCTCAATGGCATAAAATCCACAATATTTTAGGATGCCCTTTCGAAACACAGACCGGCCCGAAAGAGCAATTTCTGCTGGAGAGAAAATCAAATCCCCCCGCTCTAATGGAAATGAGCAGAGGATTTCTCGGAGAGCTTTTAATCCGCGCCAGCAGCCAGTCTTTTGACAGGAGCGCCGCCCTGTCAGACGTCCTGCGTGGAAGTCCCCCTGAATTAGCAGCGATCGCACTGTAATTAGAAAATAACTGGCTTGTGTGCGCGAACTGGGCCCCTTAGGTCGCGGCAGGAGTGTATGGCAAAGTCCGTGACCAGACAAAACAAAACAGGCTCATAAACAGTCCTCTCTGGTTTGAGTTTCCTAGCGCAACCCGCTGGTGGGGACTCGAGAGCCCTTGCTGAGCTCGGGGACACGCCTGTGTCCCCGTGGGGCCTGTGGAGCCAGAGGTGCCGGTTGGCTCCTTCGGCTGCGCTTTCCAGTCGCCGGCCTTTGTCTCCCACCTTCTCACAGCCGGTTGGTCATCGAATCGACCCGACTCTAGAGGCGGCGGAAAGGCGGGCTCAAGCTCAGCAGGGTGGTTAGTGTCACCTGCTGATGGATGGGACTGTCGCGGGCGAGCGCTGTGCCCCATTCGTCTTTACTCCCTAGTGTCTGGTGGGTGTGGGAAACAGTAAGGCCCAACCAAGATTTACTATTATTATTATTATTATTACTACTACCGTTGTTGTTCTCACTGCCTTCGATCGCTTCTTTATTCAGAATTGGCCGTCCAAAGTGACTTGGCCTTACGGGATGAACAGATTCGGTGCAGGCCGCAGGCCCGTCGCGTCTCTGGGGGTGCCTTTCCCGTGGCTCTTCCCGGCTCCTGGTTTCCCGGCGGCTGCAGTCTTTGCCCCACCAAAGGCGCCTCCTTCCTTCCCGCCGCACCCCAGCTTCTTGCCTGGGCCCCCTCTCGGCTGACTTGGCCTCCGGGGCCACCGCCGCTGCTGCTTTCTCCGCCCGGCGCCCCTGGCTCCGGGCCTGGCGGGGCTTGGGGCTCAGGCGCATGGTCTTTGCATCGGGGTTTAGCTTCAGCACCACCCTCAGGCTTTTCCAGGGACCTTTCCTCAGGGCTCTGCGATGACTCCCCCTGCGTGGTGCTCGGGGGGCCTCTTTGGGTCTCTGGGCTCTTCAAGGTTCTGCTAAGGTCTGCACTGAGCATCCCGAGCATGGGAAGGTTGTAGTTACCCTTGAGGGAGAATTTAACCAACATACTGACGACCTATACGTAACACCCATTTAAGCCCTTCAAAGTGACAGTTCCTACGGCACCTGCAGTGTAACCCTGGGAGTCTCGAGCCAGAGGCGGCATTAAATTCTCACTGAACTAGGCCCGAGTTTGTAAGAGTGTGTGTTTTAGACGGTGAAGCCCGTACGTGGCTGGAGTGAAGAGCTTCTTCTCAGAATAATGAAAAGCTTGACGCCACTTTAATGACTCAGCCAAACAGCACTTGGAGTGCTCAGAACAAAACTTGTAATAATAAAATTGCTAGGATATGAATTTGACATTTCCTCTGAAGCACCCTTGAATGTCACTATGCCATTTTCAAGTTCTTTCTAAAAGGAACAATCCGATTGGGATGGTGTGGGCTAAATAAACAAATCCATGCATTCACTTTAGAAGGAAATGAATCAAAACACGAAGGCACCTCCCCTCTCCCGCTACTCGGGAGGAGATCCAGGGCGCTCTGCAGTGTTGCCTGGCAGCGTGGTCTGGTCTCTGCAAGTGTTCAGCTGACTTTTAAATGCATACCCAACATTACTGCGCAGAAAACGAACAGAAATCACGAGCTAGTGTATTAGTTTTCAGCTGCACAGACGGGACTTTTCATTGGTCCCTTGCAAACAGTCATCGAGAACTTGCTCGTACGCACTAGGACTGTTATGTTCTAGGTTCGGGTCCACACTGAGAAGCCTGGCCTTTGTTGCGGGCTGGGATTCCTCACCTCTGAGACAAAATTTCCAACGGAGGATTCTGTGAGGACCTCTGAAATGTCCCAAGTTGGGAAAAGAGGCAAGGGATTTCTACCCACATAGATCAGTCACCGGGTGCAGGCCACCCCCAGAAGGGGCATGCTCTCGAGCGAGGATGCTTTTCTCTACAGAGGCGGCTCCTGGAAGGTGTTGACAGCTGCAAGCTTTCTGCCAGCAATACTCACAGGAGGCAGGGAATGTAAGGCCAGGCGGTGGGCAGGTAGGGAGTCAGCCCTCTGTATCCATGGGTCCTGCATCCGTGAATTCAAACAACTGCAGATGGAAAATATTAGGAAAAAAACCGTTCTGTTGTTTCCAACGTGTACTATGTAGTCAGGCCTGTGATGGTTGCATCTGTACTGAACATGCACAGACTTCTTTCTTGTCATGATTCCTTAAACAGGACAGTGTAGCAACTATTTATATAGTGTTTACATTGTACTAGGGATGATAAGTAAGCTGGAGATGATTTAAAGTTCACGGGAGGATTGCATAGGCTACGTGCAAATATTACACCATTTTATATTAGGGACTTGGGCATCCAAAGAGTTGGTGTCTGTGGGGTTCCTGGAATCAATGCCCCGAGAAAGCCAAGGGACGGATGGATGGATGGATGGATGGATGGATGGATGGATGGAAGGATGGGTGGATGGGTGGATGGGTGGATGGGTGGGTGGAAGGAAGGATGGCTAGATAGCTAGATAGCTAGAAGATAGATCCTTACTAAGTTTTTATTGCCTTTAGCTATCTATTTTAAGAAATAAAACACAAATTACAAAAATTCATTCTTACTGCTAAAGCAGAAAGGCCTAGACTATTCCTTAGTGGACTTTCTTACTCATTTTATGCATCAAAAAATGTTAAGATAGTGACAGATTCTCTCTTGGTGATCTTCATGTGAATGGTTCTATGCGAGTTGGCCAAGCTAATGGACTTGACCCTTCTAACTTAAGGTAATGGACTGATATCAAAGCTTAAGTAGAAATGAAAATCCAAATGTCTATGTGAAATACAGATTTGAATATCCAGCTGGTGATAATATCACCCTAAGTTAAAATTAGTTTTAGTTCCTCAGAATGTATGGTTCTGACCTTCTCCGGAGTTCCCTTATGCAATTCATTTTATCTTTAGTGAAAGAATGTTACACAATTTTTAACACTCCCGAGTCAGAGACTTCTGTCTTCATATTTTCCTCTGTAGCTCAGCCCAAGCAGGCAAAATGATTGAGTGGTTAATTATTTCCCTAGTTCTAAACTGTATATTATTATCTATGCTTTTAATAAAATATTTTATGTGATTAATTTTATTGAATATTATTTTATTAGTCGGTCTTTGAATTTTCTGAATTTACTTAGGAAAAAAAGAGTTCATTAGTCAGTTGAGCATGAGAGCTGCTTTATATGCCATACATACAATGCAGCCTGCTTCTTTATTTTTTATTGCTTTAATTTAATTTAATTTTTCCCATCACCCACAACCTGCTTTTTCAAAGTGCCATATTTAAACACTGGAAAGTGATAAAGTATATGACTTGAAGGCAAAGCATTAATGTTAATAAATGATATTAACTTTCAAATATGCTTGCAAAAAGAGAAAATTTTAGGAAATATACTTAAATTCAAATAAACATAAAACATCAGTTGCTTTCACCCCAAGTTAGCTTTTCCTTCAGACCGCCTTGCTGGAACTTGAAATATGTAACAGTAGATCAAAACATATCCTTTAAAACTTTCTCATGTTGGTGCCAGGGATGGAGAACACGGCAGGTTTCCTCTCCAAACTCCAGCAAACTTGCCTGACAGCCCTGGCAACTCAGACCAGTTTTGGAAAGCGCACAAACTCACAATGGCAGTCAGAAAATGAATGCTTCCTGCAGCTCTTTTTCATTGCTCTTTGCCAAGTTGCAAATAGCCCCTTTTTATAGATATTTGGAATTATCTTTGCATGCAGAATTTAAACATTTTCGAGACGATGTCTGGCTTTTAATGATATTTCTATGAAAGATTTTAATTAGGGCCTCAATCACATGGTGAAACGTGAAGGTAGATACATGTTCGTGTCATCCATTATTTTAAAAATGGATTAACGGGTAGAGGGGAGAAAATGGGGGACATCTGCAATACTTTCAACAGTAAAATAAAAACAAAGCAAAAATGAATTAAAGGGCATCCAATTAAAGTTTGTTGAAGAACGTTTCTAAGGTATTTTAGATAGCTAGTCTGGGAGTACTGAATATATGACAATATACTTAGACTATGTTAGAAAATGGAAACTATACAGAAATATTGACTTTTTGTGGTTTGACTATTATGGTGTCATTCATAGGAATAAAAAAAAGTGCTGTACAAGGTGGTGGGTTCTTTTTTTTTTTTTACTTATTTAGATAATATACTTAATTTACAAGTGTACAAATATGAGCCAAGGTGCCAGTATACAGAAGTTAAACCCATATAATTCTTACATCAAAGGGAAATATATCAAACTTCAGAAAAAGGGATATATCAAAGAACAAATATCAGAAAATGTAACTTGGTATTTGTTTTGTTTTTAATATTCATCTTTTTTTCCTTTTTTTTTTTTTTTTTACCTTTTTTAAAGATTTCAGAGAGAGGAAGGGAGAGGGAGAGAGAGAGAAACATCAATGATGAGAGAGAGTCATTGATCGGCTGCCTCCTGCAGGCCCCCTGCTGGGGATCGAACCCGCAACCCGGGCCTGTGCCCTGACCGGGAATCGAACCTTGACCTCCAGGTTCATGGGTCAACTCTCAACCAGGGAGGCACCCTGGCCGGGCTAATATTCATCTTTATGTTACAAACACTCCTAAGGATATAAAAACAAGAAGCCATCTGCATACGAAGAAGCATTATTTGCATTTTGCTTTTAATTCACAAGTTATTTCCAGGATTTTTTTCTTTGGAATCAATTGATGTTTATCCCAAGACTACAAATTAAAATATTCTTCATCACTGATTCTTTTATTTTTATTTTTTTTTTACAGAGTTTTCAATTAAGTTGCAGGGATGATTAAGCAAAATAAATTACTAGCACCGAAAATCAATTTAAGAGGTGTTTTTATCATTTTCCAGTAAACAATGAACTAGGTATTTGAAATATAGAGAGAAGATTAAAACAAATCCACACAAAGGTAAGACTGTCGAAAATAAACTATAACTCAGAAAGTAAATGTTTGCAGAAACAGATGCTTTTAACAATCAACAAACTTTCGGAAACAAGGCAGTCTCTGGCTCTTAAATAAAAGCCCCTTCCCCTCCTCTCCCTCCCTCCTTCCTCCCTGTAAGGTTTCCACATATGCGTTTCCTTTAGGACAAGTCGCCCTTACAGATTCAAAGAAACTGTGACTTTCTGAGACTAAAAATGGCCCTGGAGTCGCCAATTACGCAAGAGCAGAAAGTAAACTCAGAAAGTTGCTCCGCTGCTGAGCCAGTTCCCCAGCGAGGGAAAATGGAAATGAAGAAAGATGACCCACGCGGGCCGTGAAACAAAAATACACGGATAAGCGGACCGCGCCCCACCTCCTAGGGGACAAAACTGGAGACAAGAGGTATTTCCCACTCCCAAGGAGGCAGGCCCACTCGGCGTCTCCAGGGCGGGACTGCGCGGCCTTCCTGCCGTGGCCCGTCTCCCCCCCCATCCCCCCACCTCCCCCCACCTCCCCCCATCTCCCCCCATCCCCCCATCTCCCCCACCTCCCCCCATCCCCCCACCTCCCCCCATCCCCCCATCTTCCTCCCATCCCCCCATCTCCCCCCCCCACCTCGAATGGAGGCTTCTATAGTGTTTGCATTTCCGCTAAGGCGCAGGAGTCCTTGGCGCTGACCTTGGCCCATGACTGTGAGGCATGTCTGCCTGTCTTCGGCTGCGAGCCCACGGGGTATTTTTAAGGGGCGTAGGAGCGCGGCCTAAAGGGTATTGGATGAGCCTAAAGGGACAGGGAGTGGGGGGCATTCGTGCTCCGCACAAACATTTCCTTTTTCTCTCCCCAGGAATGAGGTGGGGCCCTGCCCCCCAGCTCCCCAGACGTGAGGTCTGCCCAAGTGGTTTCCTTACCCAGGGAAGTGCAGGCGGAAGCCCACCGGTCACTTCGGGCAGGATGTTCTAGAACAGCCCCTGCGGGGTGGGTCATAATCTCTCTCTCCTTCCTTCGCGACTTTCTGGAAGGGACTTGGCTGTGGTTTTAAAACACTGAGCTTGGGAGTCAGTCCTGACCACAGCCAAGTCTATCCATCCTTCCGGATGTAAGTTCCTCCCCCATTGAGGCTCAGCCGCCCTGAACCTAAAAATTTCCCAAACTGGGCCCTGACCGGGTGGCTCCGTGGGCTGGAACGCCGCCCCGTACACCCAAAGGCCGTGGGTTCAATTCCCAGTCAGGGCACACACCTAGGCTGCGGGTTTGATCCCTGGTTGGGGTGTGTGGGGGGCAACTGATGGATGCTCTTTACATTCATGTCTCTCTCTCTCAAAACCAATAAACATACCCTCGAGTGAGAGTTAAAAAGAAATTCCCAAATTGGTTGCATGTATAGTGAATAATCGTTTACATAGAGCTTATTTTTTTAAAAATCAATACAAGATTATGGTGCTTTCCCCCTTTCAACCTCATTATTTTATTAAACCATCCAAGCTCTCACATACTGTTTTTTTTTTTTTCTAAAATGAGAATGTCAGCCGTTGATTCCATTTTCATAATGAACTACAATTATCCTGTATTAGAAAGAGATTTTTACTTTCTAATGTCAGATTATTTTTTAAAAAATGATTCCCAACTGAACACAAGGGTATAATTTAATTTCTGCTGACACGATAAACTATATGAGCTCAGCATTAGTAGCTGATGAGTGACAGCCGAACAATTAAGTTAAATTATATCCTAAAGATTTATTCCAACACAATAAATGTTGTTTTTTAAAAAAAATACGTTCTGTGGAAATTCAGATAATGCATTTTCTCTATAAAGGGCAGTGAGTCAGATTACCTCCCCTACAGGTTCAGGGTTGCATAAATAAGATTCAGAAAATGTAAAGTATATGTATGTTAATGATGGCAAGAATTAACTTTTGCATAATTAATATATGTCCACAGGTTCTATTTTAAGGACTTTTCAATGGATTGCCCTTCTGTTCATTTTTCAAAAGTCTTTGTAAAAACCGCAAAATATATAGTGTTGCTGTTCATTTTGATCATTAAAAACTGAAAACATCACAGCCCGTCCTGAGAAACCCTGAGTTTGCCGCGTTATGCGGGGCCGGGAGCAGATCCTGTGACATCAGGCAGGAAGTCAGGTGACACTGTCATGTTCCTTCGGGACTGTGTTAAATCGGGTCTTTCACAATTAGCAGGGAGCCCTTTCCCGTGGGGACCACGGGCCTTGCGCTTCCACTGACAGCAGTGTTTTCTTTGTCTACAACTCAGCCATCAGGTGCGTCGCGAACCTCCTTGCGTCTCCTCTTTCTGGGCATGTTTCAGTCACACGCCCCCTTTTCACGCCACGTCCCGTCCTTTAATCTACAGGGACTCTTTCGTGTCTCATCTCAGGTCCCTTTTCCCCTTTCTCTTCCTAATATGAGGGCTGCTTAAAACTCACCGACGCCTCTTGATCCCGTCTGCAAATCCAGAACTTGCAGTAGGACGTAGGGTGTGTTAAAGATGCCTCTGTGCCCCCGCCCGGGCCTGGCCCCCGCTGCTGCAGGGGGAGGGGAGATGCAGGCCACGTGCCCCGTGTGTGTCCGCGTGGGTCCGCGGGCAGACGCCCGGGTGGCTTCTGTACCTGAGCTGCTGTGGGTAGTGCCGCAAGGCACATGGGGACAGACACCCCTTCGAAGTCCCGACTGCACTTCCTCGGGGCGCACCCCAGGAGAGGGGTTGCTGGGTCGCACGGTAGCCCCGTCTTCAGCGTTTAGCTTTTGGAGGAACCTCTATCCTGTCTCTCGCAGCGGCTGCGTCCACTTGCATCTCCACCAACAGTGTACAAAGTTTCTCTTTTTCTCCACGTTTTTGCCAACACCCATCTCTTGTCTTTTCCAAAATGGAGGTGAAAAGCCAAACTGAGCCTTTTGATTTAAAATGTCAATCTGGCCCCGGCCGGCGAGGCTCAGTTGGTTGAGCGTCGTGCCCGGCACCAAAGGGTCGCCGATTTGATTCCCAGTCTGGGCACAGGCCTGGGTTGCGGGTCAGGGGAGGCGACCGAAACATGTTTCTCTCACACATCGACGTCTCTCTCTCCCCCTTCACTCTCTCTTCCTCTCTTTCTGAAATCAGTTAAAAAATATATTCTAAAACAAAAAAAGTTAAAAAAAATAAAATGTCTGCCAGCGAGTCATAACAGATGTGGGAACAAAACTGTAGGGTATAAAAGACATAGACAGCACTTTTCTTTGCCAGCAAGACCGCCCTAAACGTTATATTGTTTCCTTATTTACCGTGTGTGACACCCTGTTGCAGAAAGTGTGTGGGGAGCCATCCAAGGAGTCTGCCTCGCCTAGTGTTTCCTTTTGTGAGCTGCTCGAGTTTTCACTTTTGCACGTGTGCTGTCCTCTAGCTTAGCCATTTCCCAAGACTTTTAAATTACACAGTTTCAGTAAAAACTCGGCGACATCTGTGACCCACCCAGACGGGTCACTCAGAAATGAAAAGCTCACGAACGAGGAGCTGTCTGTGCTGACTCACGAACTGCAAATGTGAGCAGGAGGGAACTTTACAACCTGACCTCGCGACCTCTGAGGCCGAACTAACCCGGAGAAGCCCGTTCAGTGGGAAACGGGAAGAAGCCTTTAAAATATAAAACCAATAGACTTACATTCACGGACTAACAAGGCAAAACTAGAACCTGCTACATAAACAGCGTGCGTGTCATCAACCTGCCAACCTGGGCTGATCTGACGTCAGATCTTGGCCCGGCTGCTGTAATCTGATGGATCAGTGGTCGGTTCAATATTTGTTGACGTTCTAAGAAAATATCCCCTCGTATTACTCATTGTTTGGTTGCGAAATTCGGTTGTGATCACAGAAGCCGTTTTTCATAAACGCCCCAACTCCGTCACTGTTATCTGCAGACGCTCCGAGCTCCAACCTCACATCGCAGCCGAAGAGGAAAGACAGGGCTTTTCGGAAACTGGGAATTCTCGTGTGAACAGGCTCCTCTATCTCCGCTGAGTCCCCGGGGATGGGTTACAGTGATGGATGACTCCAGCTCCCCTGCCCGCCTCTCCTCCCTGCCGCACACTTTCCTTCAGGGCCCAGCCCTCCCGCCTGACTACTGCACCCGTCGGATTGAAAAGCCCGGTTAGTGGAAGATTTGGAAGCTCCTGTGAGTCGTGAGTCGGAGCAAGTTTGGCCTGTGTCTCATTCCTGCCATTTTCTAGCTTGCACAGCACATGATTGCAGCTGATATTCTGACTTAAAGAAACATCTCCTTCAGTGAGCAGTTGCTTCCCATCGAGTGAGGACCCTCCCATCATAAAACCGAAGTCGGCCTTTTTGAAGGCCTGAGCCCTCAAGGGCTGGCATCCAAGCATCTGAAACCCCGAGTCTGACTCCCTGACCTTTCAATGTAAATTGGGAGTGGCTCCCTCTCAGCCGGGGGTATAGCAAATTACACACAAGGCTTTGCAAATCATGATTTGCATGTCGTATTTCGTCAAATATATTTTCTGCATTATTTCTTTTTCCTGTCAAGTGGAGAATTACACTGAGCAATTATTGAGCCAAACCAACAATATATAACAAGAATTAACCCCACTCGATGGCGGTGCATATACAATATTGGATGGTATTTCTTGAGGCTCTCCCATCTACATTCATAAGAGAGATTCTCATTAAGAGTTTCTTCCTTAGGGGTTGGTAGGGCCATCATGGGCTTGATCACTTGGAAATCCAGGCTCCTCCCCAAGACTGTCACCCGCCGCACACCGGGCTCACAGTGTGGCGGGAAAGACTCTCACAGCTCCTCGCTGCCTGCAGTCAGAAGTGACACATCTCAGAAACAGCACAGTCCCTTGGCCAGCCCAGTTACAACACCGGACCCCCTGCAAAGAGGGGCTGACAATACTCCCCGGGTACCTGCTGAGTGTTGGGTTCGTCTCGAGTCACCCCGCTCCTTGTGTTTGCTCAACCTCTGGTCGAAAGTCCTGTTTAACAGGGTCCATCGGTATTGCTGGGTCTGCCCAGCCTCTGCACGTCACTGCTGGCCTCTCGGGTGCCACCTGCCTCTGGCCAGCACACCCGGGCTCGCTCTCTGCGGCTGGATGTTCTCTTAACATCTCTACACTGACTCTCAACACACATTTAATTTTTGAGGTAGAGCCCCCGGTGTCTGACGTAACACGTGCCCCCGACACTATATGGTTTACAATTATTTTCCTTGGTTATATGAAAAACGCAACATAAATCTCTCTTATTTTTAAAGGTATTTTTGTAAACACAAAAATATTAAAATGTAAGGGAAGCATGATTCCCAGTGAATGTGGTGCGATGCACTGGTTTCAAGAAAATCGTCTCCTCAGGAGATTATTAGGGCAACGGGCTCCTGCTAGGCTCTGTTTTTAATCCCGGGCATTCTGATCTTTGCCTCTTTGGAGTTATATGCAGAGGTTGAGGCTTCTTTCGGTTAATCCTCCGTAATCCACTGGCTTCTTTAATAGGGAGTCTATACCGTTAAAATAATCTGTTGACTTTAATGAGCTGGTGGAGGTAAAACCCTCAATGCTTCATAAGCTATAATTTCTGGAGGAAAATAATCCTCTCGCATTTATAAAATTATTAGCATGTGACTTCTTTTCATTAGCAACACTCCATGGCGGGGAAGCAGCAACAACTAAACATTAAACCACAAACAGGACACAGCACTGCAATGAATTATATTCTTTTAAAAATAATTTGAGAAGTAAGACGTTCAGGGATAGACATTCTGCCTTTTTTTTTTTTGATCTCTCACACATGTGCTCAAGACGTTTATTCAATACCTATTAAATGCTGAGAAACCTGCCACACACACATACACATACTCAAGAACAGGACATAATCTCGGCCCTTAAGCAGGTAATAGCCCAGGAGGAAGGATTTCCCTCGGTCACAGAGATGCTGACTCAAGGCCCTTATAGATTCTGCCCCAAGGACACGGAGCTCATTGGAACAAGAGCCTGAGAGGCCCTGAGGATACGCGGAGACGCGCGTTTCCTCTGCGACGCGGCCACATTCTGAAGTTGCATTTTTACTTTCCCGCATCCGGTGACTTTACGAACATTTCCATCACTTCACAGACCTTGCCGTTTCAGGGCAGTTCTTAGAGTCGTTTTGAAATCCCCCCCACGCACCCTGCCCTCACTGCTGGCGCCTGCCACCGGGTGATGAATGGCTGTTCATTAGGCACAGTTCCTGCGCCAGGCTTTTCACGCATAAACAACAAAGGAGGTACCGGGAACGGTGCTGTTCAAAATGTTCACCGGTTCCTTTTTATAAATTAAAACTCGTATTTTATATGTCTTTGTGCAAATGATCTAGCTGAAGTTTCTACAGATGGTATGTAAAATGTATGTTAGGAGTGTTAACAAGTAGTACCTAATTCTCAGAACAAATTGTACACCTTGTTACTAATTTATACCAGGATCAATTATTTCTCTGTGTTTCCAGATTTATCTTTCTCTAACTGTCAAGCTTCCCCAAAACATGTTCTTTATTATATTTCTGCCTTTTTATAAATGGCCAGTTTATCATCGAACATTCCTTCATTAAACATTTTTATAATAAAGTACTATGTATAAGACTTTGTATGTTATTTCTGTTTGAAACTATTATTTGATATATTTTTTCAGGAAATATTATCTTGGTACTGGTCAAACTGTTAAACTCGTCTATTCTGAGCTGCCTGTTTAAGGACGAATAATTCAGGTTGGTCTGTGCCCTGTCACCTCTTAAATCCCTTAGCCAATCCCATTTCCTTAACTCGTTTTCCGGGGGCTAACCCAGTGAACTCAGACTTAGATGTGTGTGGAAATTCTTTGGGAAACTGAGTCACTCATTAGAGCTGGGTGCGGCCCCAGGTGCGGGACACAGGACCCGTGAATTCGGAGCAGGTGATTCAGAGGAACAGCCAAAAGAGGTGCAGACAGAAAACAGCCGAGCGTTTGACTGAGCCCCGGCCTATCAATCACATTCCGCAGGCACGTTAACTAAGGCTTTTCGATGTTCTAAATACAGACACATCTCATGACACAACATGAACATCCCCGCTGATCCTCCGGAAAGTCTTGAAGCTTTGGAAATCTGTGCACATCACCGTGGTGGATGCCCGTTGCTAACAATCCTAATTCCGTGTTTGAGGCTTAAATTCTATCGTGGGAAAGAGATGTCACCGATTTCCTCGAAGCGACAGGTTCAGTTCATTCATTTTTAAGAAAATGTCTAGGACGCGCCCAAGCCGGAGCCATCCCGGATTGGCGGTCATCGGTTCTCCCGAGCAAAGATGGCATCCTCAACATGAAAACCCAACGGCGGGGCTGGCAGAATGACACAAAGCGCCGGCCTTTCCAGTCGGCCGCGAAGTGCCAGGAATCTGGCCGGTGCTAAGCGTTCTGATGATTCTACGTCCGTGAGTCACTGGGGGGCCCGGGGTCCAGGCCGCCCCCGGCCCCTTCCCGGCTACGTCGGGTGGCATCTGGCCCGGATTTACCGCAGCCTGGCAAGGAGGGCAGCTGACTGGACAGCCGCCGTCTCTGGGTAGGCGGAAGGATGGCATCAGGACGGAAACGAGCGAGAAGAGAGACCCACCCGGTGCCAGTGGAGGGCGCGGGACGCGGGCAGAGCTCGCCCGGGGCGGTGCTGTGGCCGCTGCCAGGCTCTCTCCCCGGGGCAACGGGAGCCAAGGGCATCGCCGCAGGCTGGCACCGGGGCGCTGAGGTTATTCATTTAAGAAAGAACAGAAAACGCCTACCCGTGGAGCTTCCTTCCGTAAGTGTCCTGATAGAGTAGCAGCAGTAGAATTAAGTCATGTAACTCTCACACTGTGAACCAGGTACTGATCCCTTCTCTGGAAAAATCCTAACGCCTGCTGTACCATTATATGAACAGTTTTATGTATTAAACATTCTCTTGAATAGAGGGCTGTGGGAGGCTACTAAATTATTCCCCACGGACTAAAAATTAGTATAAGAATAGCCTGTTGCATACAAACACATACATACACTGGGTTTCCATGCTTTCAAGTGACTGGGCTGTTATTTTACATTAATAATCATTATTTGATAAAAATGGAATTAATAAGCATTACCACTTTGCATGAAATCAAATATTTTACGCCGAATGTACTCTTAGGGTTCACGATGAATTTACAGGGTGTAAATGTTTTCGGACATAGTCTAAGGAGCTGTTTTCTCTCTTGACAATTTTTTGTAAGAAAGACATCCAACACTAAAGTGATCTTTTCATTTGGGTGCTTTCATTTTTATTTATCTGTAATAATTAAGATAAGGCCTTGATGATAAGTGTGCATTTGCTCCGTGTAAATGACATGGTACGCTTTCTACTTCAGAGATAGTCATTTGCCCTTATAATCTTATAAGCCTCGTGGCTCTGGGATCTGGAAAAAGTAATTAAATATAAAGCAGAGTGTATTTTTGTGGAGAAGGCACCTAATAATAGAAGTTAATTAGCTGCTTGGATGGCAATACGGCTCTAATGGAAAACCACAAAGGTACACGCAAGCAATTAAAAAACGGAGCCAATACGTTAGAGTCCTAATGTGCTTTACACACGTAATTCTGTAAACACCACTACACGTGTTTTCTAGGATTTACACACCCAGTTTTAAAATGCAGCCTCCTGTGTGTCACGCATGCCAGACATGGTCAAGGAGGTTACTGGACAGGGAGGACCCTCCAGAAGGTAGGGTTAGAGAACAGTGGATTAGAGAGCCCCCGAAAGTGAAAATCTCCCCTTTGCCAAAGTGAAAGTCTCCCCTTTGCCGAGGGCTGTGTCTTCCAGGGCCCGTCCAGGCGAGTGGGTCAGTGAGCCGAGGAAACAGTCCTGTGCAGAGGACATGCAGAGCGTCTCTCTGTAATTTAATCTATATTATTAGCCCTATTCTACCATTCTCGCCCTCTAGAGCAGCAGGGACTCCAAGAGCTAATAATACTGGTCTAAGAGGCTTACGTGTACTCTGTGAATTCTATAAAATTAAATGTAAAAACTCGAAATAATCATTCAGTGATGAGAGGCTGCTATTTGTTTACTCGCTTATGCGCATAGAGCTGGAATATAATTAATTCTTGTGACTCATCATTTCTGTTATCGGCTAAAGTCCTAAGGAATGAAGTCGCTATAAGGTGTTTCACCGGCGTTGAAGTTGCGTCCAGTTCTGACCTGCAAGTCGCACGGTTGTTTTCTCTAGTCATAGACTTGCGCGCACTCATATCTCAACCGTGTGCTGTTTGTCACGAAAGAAATTGGATATGTGAATTAAGATTGCTCAGGGCAGAGCTTTCACTGTCGCTGACAAAACAAGTAAATGTGATGGCCCAGGTGATGGCTGGTTAATAGTGTCATCTTTCTAATACAAAGGACAACCTATAAAATATGGACCTAACGGATAGAACACAAACAAAAACACTTATCTTACCAACAGAGTAGGGCTTGCACAGATATTAATATTAAAAGATGTATGTATATGGTATTCCCAGAAATATTCATTAAAATGGAAATTGGATTTTCATGGAGAGTAAAAAAAAAATAACAATTCTGGACAAATTTATTGGTGTCTATATCTATGACACGTGTATGTAGCATCATTATAGCTACATAACTGGTTTGTTGACAAAAATCAAAGGGCCCATTTTTTCTGTTGGTACAAAGGAGAAAGGTACACATATTTTTGTGAGAATTATATGAAAAAAGTGATAGAATTTTGCTTAGAATATTTCACAATATTAGCTACTGATAACAATGAACAACATATTTAAAGCCAAGCAATATAGTTTTATTTTATGTTTAGGAGAGAAAAAAATAAGCACATTGGGCTATGTGGCCCTCTGGATGTTTATCTGTATTTTATAGTAATTTTTCTAATTAACTATTTGACTTGTTTGTTGATGAAACTTCTGTAATAATGAGCCACCAATGACCACACAGGACGTAGACGGTGGCTGAATCAGTCTCTTGAAGCTACAGTAACACTTTGAAGTCACTAGGAAAAAGTTTGTATGAAATGCCAAGACCAAAAAAAAATATAACGTGATTGCGGGTGATTCTGTGTTTCCAAGTTTATTTTCATAAGTATTCCTCTTTCCTAAATTGGCCTTGAAAAACAGATTTTTAAAATGCGTTATCACTGGTGCTTTTAAACAGCTCAGAAGGTTATCGTGATAACAGCTTTTAAAAATGTCATAAAATCTTAAAACAAGATGTCAGGCAGGTAAAAAGCTCTCAAAGTCAAAGGTTAGGATTCTGGGAACTGCCAGAGACTACGTGATACATGCTGTAGTGTCGAGTAAAAATAATCTTGGCAGCCTTTAATTTTAAATTGGTTTAAAAATACGTATGTAGGTTATTAATTTCCAAACTCATTTGAATTGCAAGTTAAATTTGACAATACCAAAAATATAGCTAACCACAGAGTTTTACCGAAAGAATACAGGTCTTAGTTTACGTGTAATCTCAAAGCTTCTAAGGTCTGTTATATTCATTTAAAAATCTTAGGGAAAGTTTTGGCACCAGAGTAGTCTTTAAATCTTGGTAAAAATCCCCAGGATGGAGACTTATCTACTTGCAGGTCACTGTTGCATAATAGATTAATGTTTTTCTGTGCAAAATGAAAATATAACACACACGCATACAAATATTCCCCAGGATGCTTCTCCTCACTACATGCTAACAATGTTTTTGTCGATATCCAGCTAACTAGGGTAGCTTCCCTAATGTGACCAACATGCTAAATTCTGGGCAGAGACATACAAAGAGCTAAAATATCCAATTAGCTATTCATCACCATCACTATTTCCCACTCTTGCCGGTCAACCTTGGGATTAACAAAACTGTCTCCCAAACTCTTTGATAAATGTTTTGAATCACCGAGGTGAAGATGTTTTCCACCCAGGGTCAGTCCCCTGTTAAAATACTGTCACAACAGGGCAGAAACACTGTGGGTTTAGTCCCAGAAGGAACCGGAGAAAGGCTGAGTAACCCGGTCACATAAGCATTTAATCCTATGTTGGATAATGTTTCTGGGGGATCTCCTTTTACGCCCCACAAATAACTATTATTTGGAAGATGTACCCCAGAGAACAGGAGCATAGCTGAGATGAAGAGCCCTTGGTGACATTAAGGCAAAGCTTAGTGAATATTTTGTTCAACGACACGCACCTGGGGTCAACAAAACCACGGCCATCGTTTCATGAAATTGCTTTCGATGAACAACAGCCATGGCTTGTTTATGGTCTTGAAATAAAGGGATGGTAACACTTTTTTTTTAAATTACAAAATAGATGAACTGTTTTTCCATTTCTGATGAACGGGACATAATAATGCCTCATTAGCAAATGGAAACCCAATTAACCTAATACCTGTAACACCTGACTAGTCTCTTCTACTATTAAAATATCAATGACGTAGCCCATCCGTAAGCAAATATCAGAGCATCTTACCCCATGTAAGTAAAACCCTGCACAGCGCGCTCTTTTTATGTATAGACCGCTGTGTGTCAGTATTTTAACCGCATCTATCACAGCAGATCGAGGTAGCTTTTGGTGTCAACACATGAAACCTCTAATGAGTCATGACCGGGGAAGGAATGCAGGTGTGGTGCACGTCACTGTCCCCTTCCTCATTAGTGTGGCAGCCGTTTGGCAACAGCGTGAAGGATGTGTTAGCGTTTATTCTAGGTCACGTTTATAATTTATGGAAGTTTTGGTTGGAACGTCCCATATTGCTCTTGCTTTTGTTTTTCAAAGATGCAAGCTAAAATAACCTTAGATGAATTGCCTGTTATGTCATTAAGACATGACTAGCTCGGCCGGCGTGGCTCAGCGGTTGAGCTTGGACCCAGGATCCGGAAGATCGCGGTTCGATGCCCGGTCAGGGCCCAGGCCCGGGTTGTGCGCTCGATCCCCAGCAGGGGGCGTGCGGGAGGCAGCCGATCCATGACTCTCTCATCATTGGTGTTTCTCTCTCTCTCTCTCTCCCTCTCCCTTCCTCTCTCTGAAATCAATAAAAAAAAAAAAAAAATCATTTAAAATAAATGAGGGAAACATTGATATTTAGGTAAAACTGTGCTAGGCCTACAGAGGCCAATTGAGCTGGGGAAGGGTGAAGTTCAGATGAAAGAAGTAGCTTCTGTGTTGGACTTGAGAACGTGGAAGGCTTTTCGGTACAATGTGTCGTCCGTGAGAGAATTAATTGCCCTCCTTTTGTCACGACGTCGGCGGCGACTGTAATGGGTTAATGCCCTTCGTTTTCCTGACACAGCCTTGGGAGGGGTGTGAGCTCAATGCGTTGTGTTGACTATCACCACACCCTGCTTCGCAAGGTGAATGGCTTGCACCTGGCGCTGGCCGATGACGCTGCTCTTAGAAACACATTGGATATTCTGATCAGGGCAAAAGTGAACTCGTCGTAAAGAAGGCATCCTTATAGATGGCTTAAAATAACAGCAGGGACCGATGTGTCTGACCTTAGAATGTCACAAAATGTCATTCTCATCCTGAAGCACAGAGTGAGAATAAAGGTCCATTTACCATGGTTAGAAAATGATACTTTTAGTTCCTTCTTAAATATCACCGTCAACAGGACACCTAGAAAAAGTCTATTTTTAGGTTAAATACAAAGAGCGACAAGTGCCATTCTTTCAGTGCAATAATTTCTGGTTAAATATTCCCCCCGTGTTTTGAACGATCAACTGTTAGATCCCAGGAGAGCATCCTGTTCTATCATTGCCATTCCTTGTTACCTGGGAGGGGTCCACCCACCATAACCAAATGGATACCGCTGGACTTCATGTAGGTATTGATTATATATTTTTGTGCTGAACTGTTGTAGGCACCAGGATAGTCTGGTGGGGTCAGGCCAGACCTGGGGTCAGCAGCCTCGGGACTTGGGTTCTGGCTGGGAAAGAATTCAGAGCCGAGACCCAAACTGCAAGAGAACATTTATTTGGTAAAATCACAGAGGTGGAAGAAGCAATTCCGAGAAGAAATGACAAACTGTCAGACACCCATAGGCAGGACCAGTGAGCATGTTTTATACTGGGGACAAACAAGTACAAATGCATAGGGGAAAAATGTAACGCCAGGCTACTTTAAGGCAAGCGGTACGTAACCTGACTTAATGAAAAGGGTGAAGGCGAAGCAAGAGGACCTTACCGAGTCCCTACTGCATCCAGGGGATGTGTCACCAGGGGGTCATCATTATCACTAAAAGCTAGAGGCATTTTCCAGGCCCGCACACCTGGCAGGTGGCTGGCTGACCGAGATCTGAATTCAGGTTCGTTCCTGGTTATGGGGCTGTGAACCGCCGCTCTGCTCGTGCCGTTGGCTCTGACATTTATGTTTTAAGTAGAATGGCTGTGATTACAAAGGGATTCATGTCATCTGACAGACCAAAGCTCTGCCTCCCGGGGTTGGGTTCACTCCATGTTCTTTACATAATTTTCCACAGGGCAACAACTCACACCGTCTCATATAGGTACAGGTGAAAATAAAACCTGAATAACTGTGCCCTGGCCGGCGTGGCTCAGTGGTTGAGCGTCGCCCTGTGCACCAGGAGGGGGTCGGTTCCATTCCCGGTCAGGGCACATGCCCACTTTTCGGGCTCGATCCCCAGTAAGGGGCATGCAGGAGGCAGCTGATCTGTGTCTCTCTCATGGGTGTTTCTCTCTCTCCTTCCCTCTCTAAAAATCAGCAGCATATTTAAAAAGAATCCTGTAACTGTGATAAACAAGTTATGTAAGAGACATTCAAACAGGCTCCCCACCTTCAGAGAAAAGGCCTCATTCTATCCTGGTCAACGCTCAGGCCACTTGGGTTGGGTGCTGGTGTCGTGAAAGGCCATGGCGACTGATTTTAGCGTGTTCCTCTTTCCTCACGAGGGGGCAAATCTGAGCAAGTTCGAGGCCTAATCCAAGCATATGGGTCAAAGGTAGATCATAATGAGGCCAACACACAAATATCGGTCACCCCAACCCCGGTGCCTGAAGCTAAGAAGATTATTCAGTATTGCGCAGTGTCTGATTTTGCATACTTCTGAAAAATGTTTTGCTGTGCGTTCAACCTAAAAAATGTTCTATTCTTGCCTAAGTTTAGTCCAGAATATTACATATTTTCTACTTTAAAAGAGCACACACGGAGAGGAGTCATTTTCAGGCACAGACAGCAGATGAAATTTCAAGGAAGGCGAAATTCATGGCATGAAACCAGTCACCGTTTAATATTGTACAAAATTTGGGAAATATACGCAAAAATCTGAATTTTTGTATTTTGGGCAAAGATAATGATAATTTTCTACTATTGGAATATCGGTCTTACTCAATGCCTGCGTCGTTTGGACCTAGTGATCATTATAATTATACTCTGTAGCCATCATTGCTTATGGAAGATGATTATTTCTGTTTGTTATGATCCCAGCAACAGTACTAATAGAGAGGTGAAAGAAAGAGACCTGGTAGATTTATATCTCTGTGCGTATAGCATATTTGCACAACTTGGCTAAAACCGTCTGTGATCGTTTGTGAGCTAGATGCTTTCTTTTTTGAAGCTCCATCTATAAACAGCATGGGTAGTTCTGGGTAAAGAATTTTAATATCCACCGACAGTAATAAATGAGAGCCCCAAACCAAACTTACCTAATATCCCAACACAATTTACTTTATATGTGTCAGTGTAGTTTGAAACCCACCTATATCAAATATCTGGAAATGTGTTTATAACTCCGCATGTCCCTAAGAAACATACTAGGAAAGGAAAGTGCAATTGGTTCACTGGAACACGCAGAAACAAGTAAAAGTAGAGGAATTTGTTGTTCAGGAATATGTTCTTACATTTATTTGTTGCAAATTATTTTATTATTCATAACAAAAAATAAATTCTATAGAGGAAGCCTGGAGTTACACATAAAAAAAATAAATAAATAGAATCCATAGTAACTGTCGTCCCAAATAGCTAATAAGGCAATTTAAATATGAACACTATTACTTTTAATAGGAATATTAAAAATTTGTGTGACACAGTCATGTTTTATATTATTAAAATCAGGTCTACCAAAGAAAGAAAAAGCTGAAATTGAAGTCGCTTGCCAGGAAAGCGGGGCAGCGCAACACGGGCACGTGGATGGGTAGAGACAGACTCAGGCACAGAGGTGGAAACCAGTCTGGACTCCTCTGAACACTTGTTTCCCTTCGGTTTCCAAATGACACTCCGAGGGCCGTCTCCCCAAAATGAGTAATGTTCTGTACAACCCAGAGGGAAAAGCACCAGAGAAAATCTCTTCCTGATTGTGTCAAGATTAAAAATTGCAGTTTTAAAAAATGGTCCGTGTGAGCCAGTTTCCAAATGTCAGCTTCAATACGGGCCGGCGGGCGAAAGGGAGGGAAGGATGGCACTGGGCAGGCCTCCGCAAGCAGGAGAAATAGCTCGGAGCGCGTGAGAATCTGTTTTCCTGATGGGCAGCACGCCAGGGCTCACACTAAAAGTCACGCATCGCGACCCACCAATACTATTTCCATTCTGATCTTCAGTGTTTCTGTTAAAATTTCCAATTTCGTCTGGGAAATACGTATTCTTAAAAGCAGGCATAACAATTACAATTAACAGGCAGGTAATTTCAGCAAATTACAGCTTCTCTGAGAAGACTTGCTTTCAAAAGTTGATCCCCCCACCAAGCTGTTGCGGAAAATAGTTAAATAAGTGACCTAAACGTCACAGAGCAGAGGAATGAAAACCGAGACTGGCATGCAGTAATGTCAGCGCATTAGGCTACGACACGAGTCTTATCTTTCTCAGATAAACTCCTTAGAGGCGAGACTAGGCCGCGTAACCACCTCGTGTCGGAGGAGTGTCTGAATTAAAGCAGAGCCCCGAGGTGAGTCCCGATCCCAAAGCTGGCGAGAAGGATCCCTGGGGCTCGCCTGAGTTTCCCGAGCTGTTATTTTACTGCTGGGCCAACAGGCGGCCGTGAGAAGGGAGACCCAGGGCGGATGAAACTCTGCAGTGCTCTCCTTTACGTCATGAGACACCCCGGAATCGGCGGTCTGCCTGCCACACAGCTGAGGAATTTCAGGGCCCACGGACTCACCCTGCTTTAAACTGAGCCCGGTTGTCGTCTCGCTCTCGGGTCCCCCTTGTGGCCGTAAATGTCACTTCACCTTGCGCACGCTGATGCCCGTTTCCTGGGGCACCACTGAGCCTGCTCTGGGCCCCACCGGGCTTCAGTGCGGGGCCCTGGGGGCCTGGCAGGCCCGGGGGCTGGGCAGCCTCAGTACAGTGACGGGAAAGACCCCAGGGGCCTGGCAGTTGGCACGGTTCCATCGAGAACTGGACGGTTTCATACAAAAACTGACACCAGGAGGTGCAGGATGGGGTGGCGCAGCCGGATTTAGGCACAGGGGGGTAAATGCCACATACGCACCATCGCCAGACGAAAGCCCTGCCTCGGAGCCGGGCGCTCCCCCGCCTCATATTTATTCCTTTGTGCCTGGTTCACACACACATGTGCCGAGCGGGCGCGCATGCAGCTTGCCCGTGATGAACGCATCGGCCCTTGCAGCCTAACGCTCCTCCCCTCCCTGCATCTTTCCATTTTTCACAGGCGCGCTTTATCGGAGGCCATTAATCACTAGTGTTCAATGGAAAATCTTTCCAGGTCCAAGGCGTTAAAAAAAAAAGCTCTCAGAAAACGGCGATACATTTTTAGAAAGCGAGCGCGGGAAGCGGGAGCGGCTCAGGGGCAAACGTCGGGTCATATCTGCGAAAGCGCACACTCTGCGTTCACGTTTGCGCCGATATGCTTTTGGTAGCTCGTGCCCGTTGCCCGTGGGCCCTTGAGCGCGAAGCCACCAAAAAAGCTAAGTTTTAATGCTGCTTCCTCCAGCGACGGTCAGGGGCCTGACGCAGACTCCATTCAGAGAAGCGGAGATGCACCTTGGGCATGTCTCACGCCCCCCTTGCTGGCTTTCCACCCGAAGGAGATCCGAGTGAGTGATGCACGTAATACAGGCGGGTGCAACACACTCGGGTGGCTGGAAAGGTACAATCACAGGAGTCGCCGACGCTTACGTACGTGATAACCTTCGCTAGACACCTTTCTAAGGTGTTAACGTGCAAAACATACAGGCATACAGGACACATTTATACGTATATATGTTTTCTCACACTTAATGTTCATAGTCACTTTGTGGAAGAGCTGCTTCTGTATTCTCTGTATTCTCTGTTTTAAAGACGAGAAACAGGTGCAGAGAAATTCTGTCACCTGCCCAGAGGCAGACCGGTAATTAGTGGTGGAGATGTTATTTGGGCCTTGTTTGCCTGGCCCCATAACCCTGCTCTAAGCCAACCCCCCATGCAGCTTTAATCAGATTTAGATCAATCTGTAGATGCAGATGTAAACGTAGATGATAAAATCAACAATATAAAACATAAATGTACGTAAAGGAAGAGACGGATCGAACCAACTCTCCCGACTGCATTACCTGGGACAGTCAGGGGAAGGGGATCCAGAGGGAGGCAGGGAGGGAAACTCAGGGTATAAAAGGTGGGAGGGCAGAGGCAGAGGGAGGGTGGATATTTCAAAAAGCATGATAGGGTTTATATATATATGTATCTATATGTCTCAGATTTATTTTAATGAAATTTATGATTTTAGAGACCTTACCAAGTAAAACGTCGATTTATTTCTGTTATGTATTTCATAAGTGGGCAATAATTAAAACGATGTGTTTAATGCCTTGGACCCATGTCAAAACTTGGATGAGACAGAAGAAAGTGATTTATCCAAGTCTAAGTCACCCTCAGGACAGAAGCACACCTGCCCCTAGTGACGTGTGCGTCATTTCCCCAAACCGTGACATCACGTAGACTTTTGCACTTTTCCAGGAGGTTTATGGAGTAGCAATTGGCCGACTGTTACGCATATTTATTTCGACTCGTAGGACTTTTCCCATCATTTTATGAAAAGGTGATTTAAAATTTATAACATTTACCACGAGAGCCTTCCCGTTTTTATGCAGACTGGATCACGTAAATACTCTTTTATTCATTTTTTTACTGTGCAATTACTTTTTTATATGCGCCAGGAGGGTGAGCCACACATTTATTTTAGCTACCACTAGAACCGAGCCTGACAATAAATATTGAATTGAGTCCAATTAAGTATAATTTAAGGAGAAAAACCAAGAGAGTAAACAGTCCCCGATCCTCATCTTAAAGCGAGTAGATGCCTTGACGATGAGAGTCCTCTCAAGCTGTCGGTACCGGCACCGGCCGAGCCTTACTCACACGCAGCCACGGAGGCTGGCATGTCAAAGAAGCCAATTAAACATTTGCTTACGGATTTATTTATTCTCTAAGTAGAAAAACAGAACATGGCATTTTAAAATGCTTGATAAGTGAAGTCTTCTGGGCCGCAGGTCTTGCAGAGAAGGCACACCGAGCCAGCTATGACCAGGGAAATGCACATTTTAATTTCTAATCGAAATAGGACAGACTGCGTTCTGTAAATAAACTAATATGAAAACTGAAGGACGTTAAAGCAACATACCTGTGCATTTTAAATGTAACTATAGTGAAACAGAAGTACAAACGTATTAGTCTGTATTTTAACCATTCCCATCAGAGTTCCTAAGTTTCCACTGGGCGTAAGGTGATGTTAAAGGGAAAAAAATAACTTGGGAGGGGAAAATGAAGGCGCACATACAGGGCTGGGCAAACGTTGGTAGGTTTACAGTTGTGCGTATGCAAAACAGAGTTTATTAGTGTATTATTATTAATTATTGTATTTATTTCTATGGCAACGGTAAACCTACGTTCGCCCACCCTTGTATTATACAGCTAAAAATACAAGATTTTTCAAGTGGATGCTTAAAAAATCCTTCAAAATCCTGTTTTCTGTATATTTTTATTATTAAGTCAACCTACCGAAATGACCTCCTGCGGGCACATGCCCGTGAGCGCTCTGACCACATGCTTTCTCCCGACGGGAGCTGGAGCTCGCGAAGGAAGCTTCTGCCGGAGACCTTCCAGGAGGCTGCTCGCCGTGGGCCTCGGCCCCCTGACCAAGCGCCTCCCGCTCCCCAGCCCGCTCCCCGCCGCCTCCCGTCGGGCTGTCGGCTCGCCCTCCCCGCCCCTCCCCGTGACGGGGACCCTCCGATGGCTTCCTTGGGCGGGGAACCAGGACAGCAGCTACCGGCCCACCCCGCCCGCGGAGGCTCTGCTGCCCCACGGGGGACGCGGGGACGCCGCGAGTGGGCCTCTGCTCTTCCTTGATGTTTCGATGCAGAAAATGCCCCCCGCCCCCCATCTCTAATACACAGGGGCTCTGAAATCTCAAAACTAACAGATCAATGGAAAATCTTTTTACAGGAGGTTTTTCACAAAAGTCACTTCAAAGACATCCCCAAAACCAAAACCTCGCCGCCGCCCCAAGCCGCCTCCTGCCGAGTCCCTCCGAGGTCGGTCCCTGTGCCACCCACTGAGTCACCCAAGTCGGAAAACGTTTGTCCAGCATCTGCCCTGGCTGCCCACCAACAAAATCACTCTCTTGGTTAAAATGAGATTATTCTATTTATCGTAATTTATCAAGATTAACCTGCGTGCTTAGAATTTCTGCACCAGTCTCTGCATTTTTTCCATGAAAAACCCGTGCGATTCCTGTAGAGTGACGATCTCAGATCTCAGTATTTTGTGCCCTGTACACTCACCCTCTCTACCCACTTTTTTCCCTGTAAAACAACCTCCTTTTTATTCGTTTGAAAGAGTTGCGGAGCAATGAATGGGAAGCGAGCCACTGGCCGTAAGCGGGCGCCGACCGCGCACACGGGCTCTCCCTCCCGGCGGGAAGGACCCGGCTCTCGGGAGGGGAGCAGGGGCTGGTGCCCACCAGACGCTTTCCCCGCGGGCACAGCCCGAGGCGCTGAGCCAGGCGTGGCGAGCGAGCGGGCTTCGGCTGCTCGGCACTGGCACCGGTTTAACGTCTCGCTCACTCTCGGAGACCACTGTCCCCACGCTGCGCTTCACGGGACAGAGAGGAAGACACTAGCTTGGTTCCGTTTAAGGCTTTTTATGCGCAGACATGGGATCGTGTCCAGTTTTAGCCACTCGACTCTCGCTCCTAAATGTCCGAGGAGGATCTTACACGTCCACAAAGTCCGAAGGTAGACGTTGGAAGTCTGGTCAAGGAACCGTTGTTACGGGTTTTGTTTGGTTGGTTTTGGGTGTGTTTTGTCTCTTGTGGCTCTGACTCCAAAGCGCACAAATGACTGGGCTACACGTAGGTCCCCGATGCGAAAACAGAGCCCGCTCGCGGGCCCACAAATGAGGACGTGAGCTAGTGTGAAAACACGCAGATCAACAACAAATGTTTCTGAAAAAGCGTGCAAAGTGCCCGTAAAACAGGGATAGAGTTAATTTCCCACATCAGATTTCATGTCTTTGGGGTTTCAGCAGAGAGCACAGTGAACCCCTTAAGCTGGCTGCAGGAACGGGGGGACAGGAGGACAGTTCCTCGCACACGAAGCTCCCGAGTGGCTCCCGCCCGCGGCTGGTTGCAAGCACCTGGCGAGCCTTTAACGGCTCCAAGTGCTGCGTAAACACGTCCCTTTGCCGCACAGCTTTTCAGGCTGAACATGGAGAATATCATTCTGAGTCCCTACGAGGCACCGAGTATTCCGTGGTTTCCAGATTTATTTGAAAAGTGTTAAAAAAATAAGATCTCACCCCCTCCCTCTCTCAAGCACAGCAGAAGTAGCAGAACATCAGCTTGGGGACCAAGACAATACACACCTGTGATACGGTGACAGATAGGCAGCAACTAGCCCCTTTTTCTTTCATTTCTAGTTACTTATGATTTTCAGTAAAGGGGAGTATTGGATTTAAATCTCTAAGAATATCAAACATAAATTTTAAACTTTATAATGATGTCGGTTATTGTATAGTTAGTTGTAGTTTATCCATTTAACCTGCTGCGTTCAGTCCCGCATCGCACCCCGATCCTGCGGCCTGAGGGAGGGTTCTGGTTAGGGAATTAAGGAGGAGAGACCATGCTATCCTGTTATAAGAAATTAATTTTCAGGTCGTGCCTCCAAGGAGAGAGAACCCTTCCCCCAGAGGGGAACTTGCATGTCTCTTCTTTGACAAGACCGAGGTTCCTGGTGCTCATTCAGGGAAAACGTTCTCAGATATTATGACAAACGAGCATCTGTTTAGGGAGTCTCAAGGCTGGGACGCTTGTGGCCCAGTAAAGTCAGACTCTAGCATTTCATTTAAATCATACTTTCCTACCTACATGTGTCAAACGATTAAAGGGAGCAAAACTCTACTGAAGACTTGACACAAAAAGATGGTATTTTAAGCAAGTGCCCCCCCCCCCTCATTTTCAAAACTTCACATCTTGACTCAAAGAAGATTTTTAAGAACCTAAGGCAGGGGCGAAAAAAGGAAAGCTCCACAGGCCAGAATTATTACTATAGTTGCTAAAATTAAAGGCTATCTGCTCCATACCTTCAAGGAATTAAGATTAGTCACAGCTCTAATTATTTTTAGAGTTTGCATTCAAGACGTATTCAGATATTAATTAACACGTTCGGCGAATGCACTCTCCTTCCTTTTATTTTTTTTCTTTTCATTTTTATTTATCTTGCCCAGCACTGTTGACGTGTAATTGGCAAACTTACTGAGATGGGAGCAACTAGGAAAGTTAATGGTTTGGCGTGATAACCAATTCCACCTTAAACAAAATAAACTTCAATCCCCATGGAATATACTAACGGGACTTTCCAGATGGCAGTTGGTGGTACAAATTTATCACTTGATGATTTTTATGTCATAGATTTAAGTTGATGATAAAATCCAGTGAAATGTGTAAGTTCTTATAGAAATATAACTTTACAGACCCAAAAAAAGAAGGTTTAGAAATAAGATCTATCCAACTGCAAAACTTAGGTCCTAGTCGAGAAGAGGGATCACGTTCAGGAGCGAGCAGAGAGCCAGGAAGAGAATCGGGCCACACGTCGCTGTAAACAAAAAAATATTTCGAGAAGGGTCATCAGTTGTGACAAATAAGCTGAACATTTCAGTGAGAAGATCCATGAATTAGACGCGGAGCTGCCCGCGAGGATTCCCCGTTAGGATCGTGGGGTGGAGAACAGAGAGGAGTGGGGTGAAAGGAGTGGACTCCTGTAATTTTAGCAATCTGTGGAGCTACAAAGCCTTAAAACTCTTCCACTCCAAAACACCAAGTAACACTGCGCAAAATATAACAAGCGTCATTTTCAATGCATAAAGGAGTTTGCAGGAACACGAGAAGAATAATCCCTGGAGGCCAGAAACAAAAAATAAAAGTGGAGACAAGGCTGCGAGACGAAACAGAAATTCCCGCTGCCCATCTCGGTAACAAAAGACTCGCATTTTAAACGCCGCGTAACGATATCACAAAATACGACACCTCCGAGACAACTTGGGAAGTGAAAACACTCCGCAAACAAAAATGTAGGAGGCGGAGGAGACGTGGGCGTGTCAGCCCGGAGCTTGCCAGCTCCCCAGACACACGAGGAAACGTGCCCTGGGTTCAGTCCCGTAACCACGGACAGCAGGCTGCAGATGCGCGGCCCAGGCCCCGCCGGGACCGGGGACAGCCCAGCTGACCTGTCCCCGCCGAGCGCAGTGCACGCTGTGGCCTGGAGCTGCTGCAACTGGAACAGGAGCCGGCCGCGTGGACAGAACAGAAAAGTCCTACGATGCCCGAGACACCACCGGGGCCGGGCCGGGGGGTGTCAGTCTAGAGAGTGGGGCCCCTGGCCCTTTGGTCTGAGATTTCCAGACTCCTCCTTAGAAGAAAATTGCAATTTTCACTCATTAGTTTTCACTTAAGGGACATGATTTTTAATTAAACTCTTGCCAGGAATATTAAAGTTCTGGCGTTTAGGGGGTTGAAAGTGGATATTTATGGAAGGCTATGGGAAGATTTCTTTCTTTATAAAAAGTAATGAGCAAGTAATTTTTGCACTGTTGTAACCAAAATTGTCGCCGTGATTTAAGCAATTTAATTTTAATAAGACCCTAGAAGAATATTGCATATAGTTTATGATGATTAATAATAAAATAATAAACAACCACAGAAAGGAGCTCACGAGGCTGAAGGAGGTTGTGCGCGGAAAAAGGCAGGGACCGGGGGGCTGCGGGAGAGAGACTATATCTGACACCGACGAGAACAATCTTTGGGTTAGTAAAGACGGAATCGTGGAATTCGCATAATCTTGGAGCCTGGGTTTAGGGAGAGGTGGGAGATATTTCTAACGGGTACCAGGTATAAATTCAATACAAGAGAGAGGAGAAGCAGCTCAGTAAGGAAATGTCTGTATGTTTGGGGTCATTAGTATACAGAAGGGAGCCCATAGATATTTTTAAATGCTCTTAATGTTAAAACAGTTAAGCTTTTAATGATCTATCAGTTTCCTCGTAACCTTCCTCAACACCTGAAGCTAAATTTTAAAAAGAGAAGGGTTATTTTGAAACGAATTTTGTCATTTTGGTGACGTAGATGTGAAGTTCCTTCTAGGACACTGCTCGCCCCATGCTCTGCAGTAATAGTTTTGCATTAAAAGGTACACTGTGCGTTTCACAACATATATTATTTTCTAAAGAGAAAATATTATTTTATTATTTTAAAATATTTTATCTATATTATTTTCTAAATAATTAAAGCAGGATTTATTGCAAAGCAGAACATTTACTTCTCTTAAAATTGTTTTTGCATAGAGACTAGGAAAGTTCCTCAGTTAAGATCAGGATTCCCTGGATGGAGCACTTCCCTGACTTCGAGTGGCAGGTTAGTATTAACAACGCTCTCCGTCACCTGAAAATGAGCACTTTCCGCTTTACCTCGTTGTTATGACTAGACTTTTTTCTTTTTTGTAAATTAGAGGATGTCATGTAGTAACTGCTGAATTTGCAGGTGTTAAGGAAATGTGTAAATCTGCCGTAAGCCCTGTCGCCAGGCTGAATAAATGTGTCATCACTCCCTTGCAGTACATCGCAGGTCTGCCCCATTACTAACTCATTACTCTCCTGAACATTTCATTTCATTAACATCATGTGCTGGCATTTTGGTGCCTTACTGTAAATTTTGTAGGTCAAATAAGATATAAGTGATTAAAAATTAAGACCAAGTTCAAATCAGTGCCTGGCGCATTGCCCAGCAGGGATAGACATTTGGTAAATTTCAAATACTCATTGAATCCCCGGAATTACAAATATATTCTTAGTCACACTATAAGGACTATATATGCCAGTCTTTCTGTTTGCATTCTAGAAAACGTTGCTTTAATTAGAAATGTGATTTTTAGCTCTTCATTTTATTTAATCCCCACAAAATATATTGAATCAAAGTAAAGACAAGTAAACAAAATAAATTAGTTTTTTGCATCTATTATGCCAAAACCATAATCACTAGAGGGAGAGGGAGGGAGAGCGAGAGAAACATCGATGATGAGAGTCATGGATCGGCTGCCTCCCGCACGCCCCCGACTGGGGTCAAGCCCGAAACCCGGGCCTGTGCCCCGACCCAGGATCAAACCGAGATCTCCTGGATCCTAGGATCACGCCGGCTGGGCCTGTGCCCATTTATTTTAGAGGCAAGGGGTTTGGTTCCCAAATAACAATTTGACCATTCAGCAATGTAACTACCCTTCTAGAAAATTTCAAACATATTTTGAAGGTCAGAGTTGACTGGAGATACTTTCTGGTAGATCAGCCGCTCAGATAATTGAAATTAAACTTCGTAGAGAAGGCCATTCCAGTTCGCAGCCTTAGAATATAAAATGCACATCAACAAACAGTAAATATCACAATGGCGACCTCTGCGCACGGTGCTGAGAAGAAACACGGTGACAGTTGGTCATAAATGACCATCTCTTAGCTGACACTTTAATTAGCATAATGTTTAATGTCTCCTGAGTGTATTCCAACATTAATATCTCTGACATAAGAGTTTTTCTAATTATATAGAAGTCTACAAACTATTACCAAAATAATATATCTGCGCACACAAGCACAAACTTAGTTACCAACTGAAGGATTATATCATTTACCATAAGTACTATTTTTGTGTGCAATGTGTTTGTACAGGCTTGTAATAGACAATTGTGTTTGTTTTTTGATATTAAGTGTGTAGAATATCTTGTTTAGATTTCTGTTCGGTCCCACTGCCACTACTGCTCACAATGGGAAAAAGTAAAAAGTAAAATGTAAACACTGACATACAATAATGTTTTATTATAATATAATTCAAGGGTGGTAAGGTCAGAAGCAGGTGGCTCTTGGGCCAAGCGTGGGGAGTACGTGGACATCTGGGGGACTGCACTTTGCTTAACAGTAGGACCCAGGTCCCCTGGGTGCAATAATTACTTCAAACGGCGTGTCGGTGTTAGCGCTGCGCTCTGCTACCCGAAAATGAACACTTTTCATTTTGATTCGCTGTCATGACGCGACGCTTTTTATAAATTACAGGCTGTCCTGTAGCAACTGCTGACTCTGCAGATGGTAAGAAAAGGTGTAAATTCGCCGCGAGCGTTTTCTGAATAAACGTGTCACTCATTCCCTCGCAGCGCAGCGCAGGTTGGCCCGTCCCTGGCTCACCCCCGCGCTGAACATTTTATTTCATTAACATCATCCGCTGGCGTTTTTGTGGGTTCCCATAAATTTTGTAGGGTGAATAAAATATAAGCGATTAAACCTAACGACCGTGTTAAAATCCGCCCACTGCCGAGCGTGGGCAGGCGCGCGGAACCGCCGGAATCGCGTGTCCATTCTCAGTCACCATCCGGGAACGATCGATAGATGTCGGTCTGTCTGTCCGCATCCTGGAGACGTCGTCTTGGAGTAATAACGTCAGTGATAACTCGATAAAATACGGAGGAAAGTAAGAACTATGTGGGGGGGTTTGTTTTTGTTAATCCCCACCTGAGGATATTTTTTTAAATTGATTTTTAGAGAGAGTAGGAGGGAGGGAGGGAGAGAAAAAGAAACATCGACGTGAGGGAGACGCGTCCGGTGGTTGCCTCCTGCACGCGCCCCAGCGGAGCAGCGGATTGAACCCGCAACCCAGGCGCGTGCCCCTGGCCCGGGCCCCTGGGGGCGCAGGCAACGCTCCAGCCGCTGAGCCGCACCGGCCGCCGGCCAGGCTGCCGCCAACAGCTGCATGTGCCGAACTGCAGACCACAAGCGACCGCGTCTGCCGGAGAAAACAGGCTATTGGATTTCTGCGTTCACTTCCCTTCCCTTCCCCTCCATTGGTAGAGTTGTTATTTTTAAGTGCAAGACATATGGTTCTCATTAATTCGGTCACTAGGAGATTTTCAAGAGCCAGGCCCTTGTGTTAATGCTCTAAATTACTTTTTATTGCTGCTAAGAATAAAAAGATAAAGTTACGTTATCAGGGGAATAGCGGCTACATGGGCTACATTTCAAACCTTTTCGAGTTTCGTATAAAACATCGTGAGTCCTCAGATTCTGGCCACCTTGCAGACAAAGTCTGAGAAAGCACAGGTGGATTTAAATTTAATAAAGAACTAAAACCCACCCACCCTCGCGGAGCATTTCTTACATTCTTCTAATATTTATAGCTGCCCTGGATATATTATTTTTTTTTAAGTCAGGTTTACTGAGTTAAAATTCATAGACAGAAAAATTCATCGCTTGTGTCTCGTGCTCTGAATTCTGACAACATCCGAGTCACGGCCACGGCCGTGAGGACGTCTGTGGCCTTTAAATCCGTGACGTTCCCGCGTGTTCTCTGTCGCTCGTCGCCTTTCCTGCCCCCACGTGTGGCGACCGCTGACGTGTTCTCGGCGCGGTCGTCCTGCCCGCTGACGACCGTCCCCGAGCGGAGCCTTAGTGTCCGCCCCTCACGCCGGCTTCTCTCCCTTGGTGCCTCCGAGAACCAGCGGGGTGGTTCATTCTTTCTGTCATTTTATTTATTCTTCCACTGCCTTTCCCTCCCTGCCCCCGCCATGAATCAGAAACACATTTCATCAACCACACAAATAAGTTAAGACCATTTTATACCATCCTGTGAACAGGCGATTTCCTAACAGCCAAGGGGACAAATTCTTTAATTACCTCGTGGCCACTCCGTTGGATTTATTACCGCACAGCAGTCAAATCCGATGTTTTCTCCACAAACGGGTGACCTTCACGTAATTTCCTCTTGGAGGAAAATGCAGGGCAGATCAAAGAAACCAAAGAACTATCACCACACCCTAATAATTTCAGGGCCGAGGACTGCCCTCTGAACGTAGCCTGCTTTATCCACCTGTTGGTTGTAACTGTTAATGAACAGGGGCAGAAGTAACCTGAACACATTTCATTTAAGAAATCGATTTGGATTTTACGACAAGGGTGGTGGATTCTCATTAAGAATGCAGGGCACAGAAATTCTCAAATCCGTTATTTTCTGAGATGTTTTTAAGAAACGAAAACTGAGAATAAACATAACTTAATCAGCTCTCTCTGTACTTAAATAGAAAGTGTTTCTGAGTAGGTAACACTTGTTTAACAGCCCGTAATGCTCGCTCATAGGGCTTGTATTCCATCTACCCAAGGAACACGCACACGCACACGCATGTGATGCACACACTTGAGTTTAGTGTCCCTCGCCTCCCTGAGGTGGCCTGCGGTGCACGAAGCCTTCAGAGAACCCAGGACCCGAGGGCGAAGCAGGTTTCCAGCTGCCTGGTGTGACCGGCCCGCGCGGCTTCCCTTTCCTGCCTCCTGCTCCACTGGTTCTCACGCTCCGAACGGCTCACTTTTTCTAGCTTTCTGGGCACTCGCTCTCACTTTAGCCCACTTTCAACTTGGCCTTCCTCCTGGAAGTCATTTGGTAAACGGCTCCCCATCTATTTAGAATGCAGGGGACAAACACCAGGCGCAGGACCCCCTGAAAGGGCCCGGACACGACGCCCAACGCCGAGAGTGGTGGAATGGGCACAGCGCGCTGGCGTTACGCCCGGCCGGTGCCCAGGGCGGGTGCTGGAAGCTCCTGTGCCCGCTCTGAGGGGCACTTCCACGGGGAGCTCGGGGTGCGCGTCAGGAAGAGGGGGCGATGCTACCCCCCTCTTCCGCCAGAGGAGTAGAGCCATTCTCTGGCCCCCGGCAGGCGGGAAGGGAAACGAATTCTCCATCCAGGCTCAGCTTTACTCCCCCACTTATTTTTACACAAAAGCAACTTGAAGCCCGAGGCAATTTTCTTCCCAGGCAACTCAGTGTTTCACGATATATTACAAATCGAAGCTACGGAACAATCCCCCAACACCTGTATATCGTGGTCAGAGTAACTTACTTTTTTTTTTTTTCACATGGTACAAAATAATACAAATAATTGAGAACAGACTGTCCAATTCCGGGATAAACACTAAACCTAAAACGTGGGGCCCGGGGAGAGGAACCCTGGAAACACACTCAGTGGCAGGCGCGCTCGGGCTCTCGGAATTTGGGTGCTGAGGGTAATGCATCCCCGTCTATTCCTAACTGCTCCTAGAGATGGGGTACTGAGGCCCATTCATTACGAAATTCACCACGATGGGGAATTCCGCGGCAGAGTCAAGGTATTCTCATAAAACAAGAGCAATTACAAGGAGCGACATAAAACCCATGAATGCATTCCTGCCTTCTTGGCATTCAGGAGACATCTGCGTTGTAAGAATTCTCCTTCACGACAAAGGCACAGAACTGTCCACTGGGCCCCACTAAGGAGAAAACACTAGCTTCTCTCTCTGTGAGGGTGTGAAGTGGAATAATGGTAACTGGAAATAATCACACTAAACTCCAAGTCTCACAGGCAGGAGAGCAGCCGCAAGAAAATACTGGACTGAAATGGAAAACTGTGGCACAACAGCCTGCGTAAAGGAAGGCCTCCATCGAGGCGTGAAGCTAGGGACCCCCACCCCAGCCCGTCCCACCTGCCACCGCAGAGGCAGGTCTCCAAAGCAGCCCTCAGGCGCCTCGACACGTCCTTCAAACTCGTTGGCCATGCATTGGTTCACCTGAATATTTCTGGAATTACATGCTGATCTTCTCAATACAGTATCCATTAATGATCACCAGCCAGTCCTGGGGCTCCGTAATGAATCTGAGCTGTTAGAGTTTCTTTGGACAAGTTTATTTTTGTTTGTCTGCCTAATTTTTTGCAGGTGTAGTTAACCATCCACTTCATTTTTCTCTCAAGTTCCTTTCATGTAGCTGGGCGAAGACACATTCTTTTGGGGAGTCAGCTGATTGGGATTAAAGTCTTGATTACAGTCTCTGGATTGTGTCCTCGCTGGGCCCCATCTGTACCCCATCCCATCCCATCCCATCCCATCCCATCCCATCCCATCCCATGCCGTCTGGAAGCCCGGTCTGGATAGTTAACAGGAGGAATGCTGGGATCACTGGATTCCTGAGAAGGCCTCGATTGAGGGTTTCGTATTAATTATTTCAAGGTGTCTCCTGGCTCAAAATTTTATGATGCACGTTAAAATTTAATAGTGTTAAAAAACAAAAGTCAACCAACTGAATTTTTGAAGATCCAATTGGCTTTTTTAAGTGATTCATGAGTCCGGCAGCATCTCACCCGGCAACGGGAGGGAGCTCGGAGGGGTTGTGCAGAATGGAAGGTGTTTCCAGGAAGAAGGGTCACGCGAGGGAGCTACCAACACAAGGAAAGGGAGGATTATTTTTGGGCCAGAACAACATCTTTTCTTCAGGGGGAAAAGAACAGGAAGGTGGTTGTTTATTTTATTCATTTTTTAAAAATTTTTATCATGCAGATTGCCTCTCCTTTCTATGGGGCGTGGAGAGGGCCCCGTGACAGATGACCTTACTGGAGCTTGCCCGGAAAATCCCAGACTGGTTGGTTAGGATTATGTTCCTGGGACCGGGTGAAAGCGCAATTAGATCAGATACTCGACCTGGGCCTGGCGTCATGAGCTTTCAGCTCGAGTGATGACGTTTTGAGCCCCTGGTGTCTTCAACCATAGTGATTATAAAATCACTCGCTCTAAAATCTTTACACTAAGTAGTAAGAACCTACAGCAGTAAGTTGTCTGTGAAGCCCATAGAGAAGCCAGAGCTGTTCAATCTGAAGCGAGAGAGGTTCTCCTGCGGCCCCCGTGGGGGAAATACTGTGTTGGGGACAGCGTGAGTGGCAGAAAATGACAGGCAGTCCCTAGGAGCTGAAACAGACACTGTCCAGCAACACTGAGGACCCCAAGGCCCCTGGGATGGGAACAGCAGGTGCGACAGACATTCCCAGGACAGGGCACAGGGAAGGAGCCGCGGGGGCCCGGTCCAGCTCGCGGGTCTACCAGCCGCCCCATCTTCTCAGCGACCTCCTCCAGCAGTGGGTGCATTTTGTTTTTGTTCAAAGAGTTACAACCTACGACTATTATTATTCCTTTTCAAAGGGTCCCCGGTTGACCAGTGAAAGCCGTCCCTGGTGGATTTCCCACGCTTTTGCCATGTCCCCATGGAGCCCTCTCTCGCTTTCTCCAACCCAGTGTGTCCGGTTCCTCTTGTAATTTTCTTATCCCAGCTCTGAAATCAGCCCTCTTACCCAGGAGCCCTTGTTTCTTTAACAACACTGTTTAGAAATCGAGATTCGGGGAGCAGTTCTGCTCCCCGACAGCAGGGTGCTATATCGCTCTCGCCAGAAAAAGCTACGGTTTTATGGCTTCGTGTCATCGTGTTCACAGCAGAGATGATGACTGTTCCGGCCGGCGTGTTCCATACAAACAAAGACATTTGTCAGGATAACAAATGCTGGATGTGGCTCCAAGCACCCCCTGAAGTCGGGGCGATGTGATCCACGGCAGTTTTGTTTTCTGGCCCCGTGGATCCCGATGAGAGTCGGGCTGGGGCCGCACCCGGTGGAATACGCGGTCCCCGAAGTCCTGTGCGGGCGGCGGGAGAACAGGCCGTCGGAGGCGCAGCAGCTCGTAGCCGCCTCGGAAATGGGGCTGACGGCTGTCCCCGGAGCGGGACAGAGCGGGCCACACCCTCACGGGGAGGCCGGGAACGGGGGGGCAGCCGCCTGTCTCCCAGAGCAAGTGCCAAGCCGAGTGCGAAGTCACTGGGCGCCCAGTTCTCGGCGCTCTAGACCATGCTGGGCGTCGGGGTGCACATCCAGGCCACCCTGGCACGGGTCCTCCAGTCCTGGGGCACTCTGTTGACACAAGCTACGACTTCCCTTGTCCCGAACACTCCCGAGGTGCGGGAGCCCAGGCTTTGTGACTTGGAACCATCCCGCTGCGTCTGGTCTCTGGTCTTCCTCGTAAGACGGACTTTGCCGCTGCTCACGCAGGACCCCACATCACACCGCACTCTCCAAGGGCGTAACACAACAGGCCGGGTACAAATCCAGCTCCACTGAGGGGCATTCGAGCCACAGCCACAGGAAAAACAATTTTCACAAAATTATAACAACATAGATACTGATGATTTCAATCCAGTTTGAAAGTCCCGGTTTAGACTTTAAGGGGGGAAATCCTTTTAAACACTTCCCTGAGGCATAAAAAGTCCATTCATTCCATCAAAGGAAAACATTTAGTGGGTCTAAGTTCTGATCAGATACGTTTAATGAGATCAATAGGTCTAGACAGAATATCAAGTTTTCTCTCTCTCTCTGAAATACTTATAAAACTTGTAGTGAAATGACATGAGAAATCTTAAGTGGGAAATCTTCGCAGGAACATGTGGGGATTTGGGGCTTTCGTAGATTTCCTCTTTCCCGTAGATTAGGACATTCATTCACTGATAGTCAATATTTTATTTAACTCAAAAGACGTATTAGGTATTTATTACGTAATGGGAATCACGGTAGCCTGCCAGAGCAAAGCCTGAGGTCACCATTGCCGGGATGAGAGATGAGCGACTTCAGATCCCTTTGAACCTTAGAATTCTAAGTAGCAGTGATGGGAAATCGGGGAGATGAATTATAAAGCCTGGGCATAATCCCTGACTTCCAGGGTCAGAGCCCGGGTGCTACTTATATCTCACGGAGACAGAGAAAACTTTCAGGCTGCAACTTTTTTCACTCCCCTGATACCTGCCCATCCCCTCGAAATCTTGGATTTCTTAAACTAGCAACTAAATGCTTATTTTACCAAATCTCTCTGCCAAGGGAAGGGCATATCTCAAGGACTTTAACGGCCAGTTACGCCTGTCAGAGATTCAATTTTTTAAAAAGAAAAGAAATTATTCCTTCTTTATGAATCCAGAGCAACAATCCATCACCCACTCACCCCAGTTTCACCTCCACATAGACACAGGAATGGGGTAAACAGTCAAGGGGAATCTATTCAGATGAACTCCCTTTATTATTTTGTGATTAAAAGTTCGGTTTTAGAATACTTTGATTTTATGACAAATGATAACTTTACTGATTCAGGAAAAAACCTCACTGGTTAGATATAAGGTTAAATTAGTCTTACGCCTCGTGGAATTTTTCATATACAACCTGAAATCATCCTAAACCTAAATGATTATAACCATAAGACATTTTCTATCAACTCATTGTCTTTTACTAGAATTTCTGATATATATATGTTTATAATTCCTGCCATGAGTAGATTATTTAACTTAAATTGAGAAAAATAAAAGATTATATAACATTCCATTTAGTTGAAAAACACACACAACCCAAACCAGAAAGCTGAGGCAGCAGGAAATTCACTAGAAAAACATATAATGTAGGCGATTCATCTTACTTTATGGTTAATCAGAAGATGTAGAAAAACTTTTATTTTTCATATGCATGAGATATGGGAAATAACAGACACATCAACGGCATTAGTGACATTTGTGGTTCACAGAAAGAGCCTGTGTTTTCCTCACCGACTTAGGAAGTGAGAGGTTAATTGACATGCATTTTAGGGACTGTGTGGGAATTTCGGTATTTTTCTGCCTTGGTGATTCAGTGCTGTGGAAATTCCTCGGTGTCTTCTCAGCGATATTTTACCTTCACACCAAAAAGCATCCAATCCCAGGGAATGAGCTTACATGGGATTATAGTTTCTATTTTCTGTGACGTTATCTGTGAGACTCGCACTGACGCTAAGATACAATCCCCTTAGTTCTGATACCAGGGGTGGCAATTCAGGGTTCATCGCATGAAAGCAAGAAGGTGTTAAATACACCTTTGTTCTTACACTTAAAAAGATGCCCCAAGGCCAAAGAGCCATTTTCTGTCCAGTGCAACGCAGCTGAGGGCCCGAGGCCCATCCTGCATTAGTGCCCCCTCTAAAGTGATTCGGTTCCTCTGGGGGGGGGGGAGCCCCCGAGGGGCGGCCTGGCCAGTATCTCCTCCCGCCCGACGGCGGCCCCAAGGCCCTGGCTCTCCTCCGCCTCCAGTTCAGGGCCCATAAAGCATATGAACTGCGCTGCGTAGACTTAATTGCGCCCAGAGAGTAAAATGAAATGAAATGAGCTGGGTCATTGAATAACATATCGCTACTACGTTCTCTCTCTATGTACCTATCTTAATTCTTTAAAAGGCTAAGTGAGCCTGCGAACGGAATGTCTTAATAGGCATTCACATATTGAAAAACGGGATTTACCTTGTATCTAAAACGTGAGTTGTTTTGGATGGTTTTACAATAAAGAGTGAAAACAGCAGTGATAAAATACATTTAGTTTACTTTGTTAGCTCCCCCCCCATAAATGTGAAAAAAGATTAAGTTGCCAGGTGGTGCTTGTCATTTAGATGAATTGATTTCGAGCATATGGACAGAGCCTTGGGAATAACTGAACGCAGCGCCCTCCCACTCGGTGACTTTAGCCTTTGAGAATGTGACTTTACGTGTGCACGCGTGCGACCGCGTGTCTGCAGGAGTTCAGAGACCAGCTGAAGCCGAGAACACTCCGTGTGACAGTCGGCTTTTCGCTGCATTTGTGATCTTGCCAGTTAGAGAGTGAAAAAAATTATATGGAAGTTGATTCCTGTCAGATTTCCAGACTGTTTTTCAACTGAAGTTCTCAAAGAAACAGAGAGAAACTACAGAGAATTTTAAAAGAAAAATCACGTACTAAAAATGAGTCCATTTGTTAACCTGGGGACCCAAATTCTCTCACTTTTGCAGCAAAATAGTGATCTCTTAAGCAAAATCTACCAGTAATGCTGGTGTGCTCTGTCCCCAACCCCCAGTCATATAGGTAGATGTGAGTAGAAGGAAGATGGTATGTGTGCATGTGCACACACACAGACACACACATGCACACACACACGCACACACACATGCACACACACATGCACACGCAGAGTAAAAACTGGGATAGACCAACAGAGATTGAGTTGGGTCCCATCCCTCTGGGAAGGAGCAGAGCTCTGAACCAAGAGGGAAACGGGCGATTTCCAGGAAGAGCATCACCAAATTTGCACCAAATGAGCAGACACGACCCCCTGGGGTGCAGAACACGCAGTCAGAGGCGTCTGTTCGCCGCCCAGCTCATTTTCTAACCTCTCGTGTTTGGCCGACACACTCGGGGGTAAAGGCCACCAGAAAGGAACAGTCTGTGGGGACTCATCAATAACAGATTAGCTTCTGTGGGGGCAGGAGTAGCAAATTGGGGCCCTTAACACTTCATTGTGATTCTGGGAGATTCTACCCACTAGAGCTACTAACTTAAACCTTAACTCAACCACCTGGTCACAAGTTAGAACATCAACCCCAACCCTTCCTCCAAGGGTATGTTACTACGCAATGTTGCCGAATTACTCAAGATAACAGGAATGACAGGCAAGTAATTAAATTGGAAATACATGTAAATAACTCCCTGCACAAAAATATTTTAGATCCAAATGGCAAAGTCCCAAGGATCTGAAAATAGACTGTATTTTAAGAGGTAAGTGAGAAAATTCACAGGATAAAAGTCGCTCCACTCATTTGATGATCATGACTCTTCAACGGATTAAAAAGCACAAGAGAAGAAGAATATGCGGAAATGTCAACGATAAACATTCACATGAAATTATAAAGAACTGTCACCCGGCCGAATCCAACGGCGTACTCATAATATAATATGGGCTTCTTACCCTGGACATAGGAGGCCATATTTTCTAAAACCCATAAGATTCAAATGAATAGTAATTTCAAAATCTGGGTGGACAAAGAAACT